>NC_058085.1:368212219-368547878 GCF_014858855.1 Bufo gargarizans | reverse complement strand
CTCCTGTGTGGTGTGGTATAGAGGATCTGTCAGCTCTCCTGTGTGGTGTAGTATAGAGGATCTGTCAGCTCTCCTGTGTGGTGTTTATAGAGGATCTGTCAGCTCTCCTGTGTGGTGTAGTATAGAGGATTTGTCGGCTCTCCTGTGTGGTGTAGTATAGAGGATCTGTCAGCTCTCCTGTGTGGTGTAGTATAGAGGATCTGTCAGCTCTCCTGTGTGGTGTAGTATAGAGGATCTGTCAGCTCTCCTGTGTGGTGTAGTATAGAGGATCTGTCAGCTCTCCTGTGTGGTGTAGTATAGAGGATCTGTCAGCTCTCCTGTGTGGTGTAGTATAGAGGATCTGTCAGCTCTCCTCTTATATTACTTGGTCTGTGCACCTTTCTTTAAGGTCCTACAGGCCAGCACTGCCAGGAATAGCTCTTTTCTCAGGAACCTGAGCAGATGTTGAGCAGTGGCCTCAGAAGCATTAACATAGGTGCTTTTATTATGACACTAACCCTGGGTTCACACCTGAGCGTTTCTGAGACGCGCGTTTTACGCGCGTATTTGTCGCGCGTTTTTATGCGCGTTTTTTGCAATAGTAAACGCGCGTTTGACGCGCGTTTGTGTGATTGACTGCAGTGTTGTCCAATGAGTCTATGGGCCAAAACGCGCGACAAACACCCCCAAAAAAGCTCAAGAACTTGTTTATGCGTCGGGCGTTTTACAGCGCGTTCAAACGCGCTGTAAAACGCTGAAGTGTGAACCAGGGCCATAGGGAAGCATTGGTTTTCACGTGTTGAGCGTTTTACAGCGCGTTTGAACGCGCTGTAAAACGCTCAGGTGTGAACTTAGGGTAAAGGATGCTGCATTAGAAATGGAATGGCAGACTAGGACACCCAAAGAATCCAGAGTTACCATGACGTGAGGCAGAGAGCCTTCTTGAGAGCAGTGATGAGGAGCTGACCGCTAGTAGACAGCCCCCACAAGCCTTCTAATTACTATTCTCTGTAGTGTCCTGTAGATGATATATTAATCCTCTATGAATCTGCTCTTATGGACTTGTAATATCTTTTTTAATAATTATATGTGACATTGATTAAATGTTTGCTCTCTTTCTTACTGTTCTCTGTCAGACGACATGATTTCTGTCTTGAGAAGAGTTCTGCGTTCGTCAGAAGTCAAGGATTGAGCTTTCGAGGAGCCAATATATTACATGATGTATTGCTTGCTCTGTCAATCAGTAAATGAAGCTGTAACTGACAGTGGCTTGAAACCAGCATCTTCCGATTCCTCATCTCTGGCTCTGATTCAGATGGGATAAGTTGTCTTCTGGAAATATACATCTTAATATTTTGGGTCTGGTTTAAAGCTGCAGAGCACCTCAAAACAGCTGCACTTTTCGTGTGTTGCATCCAATTAACTGTTGCTGTGATGCTTTAAGTGAAAATACATGGAAAACTTAACATTTAGCCATCCATGATTGATGCAAATGAGTGATTTGTTAAATCTTTTACAGTCAACTGACTTGTGTTGTTTCGGGCAAAATTTTATTTTTGAAACCCTATTCCCGTTGAAACACAGGAGATTTATCTGATGCTAGGAATGGTGAACATCTCCATACAGAAGGTATGTATGTAAAAAGTAAAAAAGCAAACTGAAAAAGTCACTGCCTTCCGGATGATTGGAGCTCTATTAAGCTGTTGGGTATGTTTGAGATGGCAAGCACCTTGACATTTTCTGATGACAAATGGTTGAACTGCAAACACAGCTCTGGGGAAAAAATATAGACTGTAACTATGTTTCCGTGGAATACCAATGTTCAATAATTAGCATTTCATAGCTTTTCAACTTTTCTTGACAAATCCATCAGGTTTCCGTACCGACTCAATATTTCCAGCGTTTACTTTTTCAAGACTTCTGCAGTTTTCCCCTAGCATGCTGAATATCAGCTTCTGGACCAAATCCTGACTGATGACAACCTAGTCTAGTCTAATCAGTGCTTGGAGTTTGTCAAAATTTCTGTGTTTTTCTTTGTTCACCCACTTTTTGAGAATTAATCACAGGTTCTCGATGAGATTAGTATCTGGGGAGTTTCCTGGCCATGGACCCAAAATTTCAATGCTTGTTCACCGAGCTACTTAGTTCTCACTTCTATCTTGTAACACGGTGTCCATCGTGCTCGGAAAAGCTTTGCTACTGGATGGTTGGTAGAGGTTGCTCTTGGAGGATGCTTTGGTTCTATTCTTTATTCATGGAAGCTAAGGTAAGTTGTGGGTGAGCTCACTCCCTTGGATGAAAAGCAACCCCGCACATGAAGGGTTTATTGATGCTTCACTGCTGGCATGACACAGGACCAAGGTTGCCAACCAGATTTTTTCTTTTTTCGGGACAACTTATCCCCAAATCACAGACAGCCAACATTTTTTACTGACAAATTGGAAAACCATAATGGATGATAAATATTGTAGGTAATACATGTCTATAACACAATATACCGAGAAGAAATTATTACCAGCTGTAAAATGATGATAATTACAGCCAAAATAATCTAGTCAAGTTCCACCAGCCTCAAAAAAATCACGGAAACGTCAATTTCTTTTTCACAGACACAGGGAAAAAAAGGTCACCTATTTTTACGGACTGTCTAGAAATTTCTGGACGGTTGGCAACCCTACCCAGGACTCATGGTAGCACTTACTTTTTCTTCTCTGGAAAATCATTGTTACAGATCTGAAGGGGGCTTCATCAGAGAAAATTACTTTCCCCCAGTCCTTGGCAGTCTTTTCCTTGCACTTCCTGCAGAATGTCAGTCTGTCCTTGATTTATTTTTCTTGGAGAGAAGTGGTTTTGTTGCTGCCCTAATTGACTTCAGGCTATCCTCCCATAGTCTTTGCCTCACTGTACATGCAGAGGCACTCACACCTGCCTGCTGCCGGTACTGAGCAAGATCTGCACTGGTGGTTGCCCAATTCCATGCCTGGGTCCTCTTTAGGAAATGGTTCTAGCACCTGCTGGACTTTCCTGGGCTCTTCAAAGTCTTCTTCACAGCAATTTAACCTCTAGCCTTGAAGTTCTCAATGATCCAATAAATGGTTGATTTACAGTAGGTGCAATTTTAAAAGCAGCAATGTCCTTGCCTGTGAGCCCCTTTTAATGCAAAGCCATGATGAGGTAATCGTGGTTAACAGAAGAAGTCAATGATTTCAAGTTCCACAACCCTTTATAGCAAGGAGTCTGCTCTTCTTATTCAATCAGAATAAGGCCTCATGCACACGACCGTTGTGTGCATCCGCGGCCGTTGTTCCGTTTTCCGTTTTTTTTCCGCAGACCCATTGATTTTCAAAAATCAGAAACTGCACCGTTTGGCATCCGCGTCCGTGATCCGTTTTTCCAGTCTGTGAAAAAAATAGGACCTGTCCTATTTTTTTTTTCACGGACAACGGTTCACGGACCCATTCAAGTCAATGGGTCCGTGAAAAATCACGAATGCACACAAGATTGTCATCCACGTCCGTGATCCGTGTCCATTTTTTCCTACCATTTCAAAGGCAAACTTGACTTAGATTTTTTTTCACTTTTCGTGTCCGTGGATCCTCCAAAAATCAAGGAAGACCCACGGAAGAAAAAACGGATACGGATCACGGAACAACGGAAACCGTTTTTTTGCGGACCGCAAAAAAACTTCTGTGTGCCTAACAGAGTGATATCAGCCTCTTGTCCTCGTTAACACTTTCTCCTGAGCTAACGAGAAGATCACAGAAACGATGCTAGCAGAGAATCTTGTCGCAGGGCTAAAATGTAGTGACAATAGGGTATTTGTGATTAAGTTAATTTTCAAGGAATGACTTTACAATAATAATAATTAGAGATGAGCGAATAGAAGTTGGTGAAGTGGAATTCGATCCAAATTTCAAGAAAAATTTGATTCATCCTGAAGTCGAATTTCCTCGTTCTTCGTGGTAACGAATCCTTTTTTTTCTAAAATGGCTGCTGCACGTGTGAGGACATGGAGCATAGAACTCTGGGAACGCGGGATCACCCATAATGCTGTGCAGACAGCCAATCAGCAGCCAGCCAGCTCCTGTGATGTCACAGCCCTATAAAAAGCCTCCTCATGCCTGGTCTCCACCATTTTCCAGTGTACTTAGTGCAGGGATAGACGTTGCAGGCACTAGGGACAGTGCTAGGAAAGACTTTATTCACACAAAAAAATAAATAACAATAGAGAAGTTCAGGGAAAGATTATTCATAGAGTAGGGATATAATAGGGAGGCGTTATCCACACTGTAAGGAGAGAGCAGGGACCAACAGGAGAGTGTACAGCCTGGGTAATAGGAGCGATTCTATTACACCTTTCTGCACTAATTGGGTTTACTAAAAGTGATCTCTTACTACAGATTGTATGTTGTTTTAAACAGTAATTGCAGGAATCCTAGCATCTGTTATGGGGTAAAAGTGCTGTCTGATACAACCAATTTTGGGGAGTGGTTATTTTCATATATAAAAGTGCGTCCATTCCTCCTTGCTTCTGGGATGAAATTGCGTCTGATACTATTGCTCTTTTGCTCTTGCAGTTTATTTTCATTTACAGTATGTCGGACAGACAGGTGACAGGCCCTTCTAAGGGAACGAGCAGTGGCCAAAATGTTTCTGGAGCAGGCGAAAGTAGCAGCACAAGAAGTCCCTGTTTGGCCTTGTTGACATCACCATTTTTTTTTTTACCCTTCTTATGATCTGTCAGAAGGACGGAAAAATGAGACTCCCAACAAATCCTGTCTATGTAGCAGCTGTAAGGCCTGTATGACACGGTCCCTATTTTGCCTCAGGATTGGATCATGATTTGGAAGCCAAAAGCAGGAGTGGGCACAAAGCACAGAAGACATGCAAATATTCCATTCACGTGTCCTCTCTGTTTTGGATCCACTCCTGCATTTGTTTGGCTTTAGCAATACTGATGGATTACTGACCAAATGCTGACAGAGTGAAGGCGGATGCTCCACAGACAGGATCCGTTTTTTTGTGGTTGTTCATGACGGATGAGAGGAAGGGCAAAATAATCAGTGACGTCAACACAAACTTACTGCTGACCCCCTCTCCAGTCTGTCGGGGGGGGGGGGGGGAGTCTACTTGTATAAGCGTTTAATAGAACAGGTTCTGTGGAATCAGCTGACGACGGTGTAAAAGGCGGGCGCTTCTTCTTGGCGCTAACATCGACCTGTAAGGCTGAGTTCATACTTGAGTTATTTGGTCAGTTTTGGCCCCATGACTGCCCAAATAAGTGAAGTCTGCCGCACGTCAAACCTACACTCCCTGAATTGTATGGTAGCCGCCATGGCACATAACAGGTAGAATTTAGTGTTAGGAACCCGTCTTACAGAGATCGCCTTGACGTGCGGCAGAAGGTGGGTGTTGCAACAGGACAACGACCCAAAGCATAGAAGTAAATCAACAACAGAATGGCTTAAACAGAAGAAAATACGCCTTCTGGAGTGGCCCAGTCAGAGTCCTGACCTCAACCCGATTGAGACGCTGTGGCATGACCTCAAGAAAGCGATTCACACCAGACATCCCAAGAATATCGCTGAACTGAAACAGTTCTGTAAAGAGGAATGGTCAAGAATTACTCCTGACCGTTGTGCCCGTCTGATCTGCAACTACAGGGAACGTTTGGTTGAAGTTATTGCTGCATATATATACAAGACTATAACTACTATAATACTGCTCCTATGTACAAGAATATAACTACTATAATACTGCCTCCTATGTACAAGAATATAACTACTATAATACTGCTCCTATGTACGAGAATATACCTACTATAATACTGCTCCTATGTACAAGAATATAACTACTATAATACTGTTCCTATGTACAAGAATATAACTACTATAATACTGCTCCTATGTACAAGAATATAACTACTATAATACTACTCCTATGTACAAGAATATAACTACTATAATACTGCTCCTATGTACAAGAATATAACTACTATAATACTACTCCTATGTACAAGAATATAACTACTATAATACTGCCTCCTATGTATAAGAATATAACTACTATAATACTGCTCCTATGTACAAGAATATAACTACTATAATACTGCTCCTATGTACAAGAATATAACTACTATAATACTGCCTCCTATGTACAAGAATATAACCACTATAATACTCCTCCTATGTACAAGAATATAACTACTATAATACTGCTCCTATGTACAAGAATATAACTACTATAATACTGCTCCTATGTACAAGAATATAACTACTATAATACTGCTCCTATGTACAAGAATATAACTACTATAATACTGCTCCTATGTACAAGAATATATCTACTATAATACTGCTCCTATGTACAAGAATATAACTACTATAATACTGCTCCTATGTACAAGAATATAACTACTATAATACTGCTCCCATGTACAAGAATATAACTACTATAATACTGCTCCTATGTACAAGAATATAACTACTATAATACTGCTCCTATGTACAAGAATATAACTACTATAATACTGCTCCTATGTACAAGAATATAACTACTATAATACTGCTCCTATGTACAAGAATATAACTACTATAATACTGCTCCTATGTACAAGAATATATACTAGCCCCCTATTGTCAGGATTACAGGTTGATAATATCTTATATAAACATTTCATTATGAATATTTATAGTGGCGCTAGGTATGTCTATACTGTATATTAGTTTTGCGATACAGTAGACGATACAATTCTTCTTTGGAGTCTTGCTGGAAGCATTCTCACCTCCTCTGCCATGTAAACATGTAACCTTTCCATGCTGTCTGGGTTTTCATTACAGACCGCTGATGGCAAGATGTCACCTCCTCCTTCGATGCCTGACCTTTCGACAGAGCTTCTACCTTTTTTATGAAAGCTTCTTATTGATGTGTGAAGAACATAAACAAGCAATAAATAAAGGTTAACAATGGGGGATCGATACAATGGGGAAGTAAGAAGTGGACTGATGCATTAACGCTGCGGGTTGTGTGATACGGACTGCTGCCATCAATGCTAATGAGGGTCTTTATTAAATCACTTTCAAAATTTACTTCTTGGTGTTCGCTTTCAGCCCATTCATGTGCATTGTACAACTCGTGTACCAAATGAGACTACATGGACTTATCTTTTTAGTTTAAAGGGAACCTGTCATAACCACTAGCATGCAGTGATGATATAGAGCAGGAGGAGCTGAGCGGATTGATTCAGTAGAACTTGTTCTTAATTTATTTAAATATATGCTCATTTTGGACTAAAGAGTCCAGTGGGTGGTTCTTTGCAAGACATTAATTAAGACCAGCACCTCCAAACCATACACAATGAGGTGCAGGTGCACACTACCATGGCTGACATGCAAAAGCATAAATATATGTAGTAGGACCCTGCTCCAAGAACAGAGGAACATACAATCATTGGGAACATGGATTACTCTAAAGTGCATTACTGTTATACTTACTACATGAAAATCTGAAGCTCTTTGACCACATTGTTGATCAAATTTTTGTCAGCCCCATCAACTAACAGCAAGGAGGCTGGTCGGGGGACACCTGGGAAGTAGTGACCCTCAGGGGCGTTGCTAGGTTAAAACATTCAGGGCCTGGGCCCCTGATGTTTTGTTCCAGGCACCGAATGTACTGCCTGACAGATACATCATCAGTTTACACAAAGTGCAGAACCCCTTTAACTTAATAAATGACAAGGTCTACTGAAACATTTGTAACAAACCTACTAGTGCGTTTTAATTAATTAGAATATCATTGGAAAGTTAATTAATTTCCGTAATTCAATTCAAAAAGTGAATATAATGAATTTGTAGAATATATGAGAGATCACTGTGTATAATATATCTATAGAATATATGAGAGATCACTGTGTATAATGGATCTATATGATATATGAGAGATCACTGTGTATAATGAATCTATAGAATATATGAGAGATCACTCTGTGTATAATGTATCTATAGAATATATGAGAGATCACTCTGTGTATAATGAATCTATAAAATATGAGAGATCACTGTGTATAAATGGATCTATAGAATAGTATGAGAGTCACTGTGTATAAGTATCTTAGAATATATGAGAAGATCACTTGTAGATGGATCTATAGAATATATGAGAGTCACTGTGTATATGTATCTATAGAATAATGATAGATCACTGTTATAATGGATCTTAGAATATATGAGATATCACTGTTGTATAATGTATCTATAGAATATTGAGAGATCACTGTGGGTAATGGACTATATAATATATGAGAGATCACTGTGTATAATGTATCTATAGAAATATGAGAGATCACTGTGTATAATGTATCTATAATTATATGAGAAGATCACTGTGTAGAATGTTCTATAGAATATGAGAGATCAATGTGTGTATACTGTATCTATAGAATATATGAGCGATCACTGGTGTATAATGTTATCTATAGAATATATGAAGAGAATCACTGTGTAAATGGATCTATAGAATATATGAGAGATCACTGTTGTATAATGGATCTATAGAATATATGAGAGATCACTGTGTATAATGGATCTATAGAATATATGAGAGATCACTGTGTATAATGGATCTATAGAATATATGAGAGATCACTGTGTATAATGATCTATAGAATATATGAGAGATCACTGTGTATAATGAATCTATAGAATATATGAGAGATCACTGTGTATAATGTATCTATAGAATATATGAGAGATCACTGTGTATAATGGATCTATAGAATATATGAGAGATCACTGTGTATAATGTATCTATAGAATATATGAGAGATCACTGTGTATAATGGATCTATAGAATATATGAGAGATCACTGTGTATAATGTATCTATAGAATATATGAGAGATCACTGTGTATAATGGATCTATAGAATATATGAGAGATCACTGTGTATAATGATCTATAGAATATATGAGAGATCACTGTGTATAATGAATCTATAGAATATATGAGAGATCACTGTGTATAATGGAATCTATAGAATATATGAGAGATCATTGTGTATAATGAATCTATAGAATATATGAGAGATCACTGTGTATAATGAATCTATAGAATATATGAGAGATCACTGTGTATAATGAATCTATAGAATATATGAGAGATCACTGTGTATAATGATCTATAGAATATATGAGAGATCACTGTGTATAATGAATCTATAGAATATATGAGAGATCACTGTGTATAATGATCTATAGAATATATGAGAGATCACTGTGTATAATGATCTATAGAATATATGAGAGATCACTGTGTATAATGAATCTATAGAATATATGAGAGATCACTGTGTATAATGTATCTATAGAATATATGAGAGATCACTGTGTATAATGAATCTATAGAATATATGAGAGATCACTGTGTATAATGAATCTATAGAATATATGAGAGATCACTGTGTATAATGAATCTATAGAATATATGAGAGATCACTGTGTATAATGAATCTATAGAATATATGAGAGATCACTGTGTATAATGATCTATAGAATATATGAGAGATCACTGTGTATAATGGATCTATAGAATATATGAGAGATCACTGTGTATAATGAATCTATAGAATATATGAGAGATCACTGTGTATAATGGATCTATAGAATATATGAGAGATCACTGTGTATAATGGAATCTATAGAATATATGAGAGATCACTGTGTATAATGGATCTATAGAATATATGAGAGATCACTGTGTATAATGATCTATAGAATATATGAGAGATCACTGTGTATAATGGATCTATAGAATATATGAGAGATCACTGTGTATAATGGATCTATAGAATATATGAGAGATCACTGTGTATAATGGATCTATAGAATATATGAGAGATCACTGTGTATAATGGATCTATAGAATATATGAGAGATCACTGTGTATAATGTATCTATAGAATATATGAGAGATCACTGTGTATAATGATCTATAGAATATATGAGAGATCACTGTGTATAATGATCTATAGAATATATGAGAGATCACTGTGTATAATGGATCTATAGAATATATGAGAGATCACTGTGTATAATGGATCTATAGAATATATGAGAGATCACTGTGTATAATGTATCTATAGAATATATGAGAGATCACTGTGTATAATGATCTATAGAATATATGAGAGATCACTGTGTATAATGATCTATAGAATATATGAGAGATCACTGTGTATAATTAATCTATAGAATATATGAGAGATCACTGTGTATAATGTATCTATAGAATATATGAGAGATCACTGTGTATAATGATCTATAGAATATATGAGAGATCACTGTGTATAATGGATCTATAGAATATATGAGAGATCACTGTGTATAATGAATCTATAGAATATATGAGAGATCACTGTGTATAATGATCTATAGAATATATGAGAGATCACTGTGTATAATGAATCTATAGAATATATGAGAGATCACTGTGTATAATGTATCTATAGAATATATGAGAGATCACTGTGTATAATGGATCTATAGAATATATGAGAGATCACTGTGTATAATGGATCTATAGAATATATGAGAGATCACTGTGTATAATGGATCTATAGAATATATGAGAGATCACTGTGTATAATGGATCTATAGAATATATGAGAGATCACTGTGTATAATGTATCTATAGAATATATGAGAGATCACTGTGTATAATGATCTATAGAATATATGAGAGATCACTGTGTATAATGGATCTATAGAATATATGAGAGATCACTGTGTATAATGGATCTATAGAATATATGAGAGATCACTGTGTATAATGAATCTATAGAATATATGAGAGATCACTGTGTATAATGATCTATAGAATATATGAGAGATCACTGTGTATAATGGATCTATAGAATATATGAGAGATCACTGTGTATAATGGATCTATAGAATATATGAGAGATCACTGTGTATAATGAATCTATAGAATATATGAGAGATCACTGTGTATAATGTATCTATAGAATATGAGAGATCACTGTGTATAATGTATCTATAGAATATATGAGAGATCACTGTGTATAATGGATCTATAGAATATATGAGAGATCACTGTGTATAATGTATCTATAGAATATATGAGAGATCACTGTGTATAATGTATCTATAGAATATATGAGAGATCACTGTGTATAATGAATCTATAGAATATATGAGAGATCACTGTGTATAATGATCTATAGAATATATGAGAGATCACTGTGTATAATGTATCTATAGAATATATGAGAGATCACTGTGTATAATGGATCTATAGAATATATGAGAGATCACTGTGTATAATGATCTATAGAATATATGAGAGATCACTGTGTATAATGAATCTATAGAATATATGAGAGATCACTGTGTATAATGAATCTATAGAATATATGAGAGATCACTGTGTATAATGATCTATAGAATATATGAGAGATCACTGTGTATAATGTATCTATAGAATATATGAGAGATCACTGTGTATAATGAATCTATAGAATATATGAGAGATCACTGTGTATAATGTATCTATAGAATATATGAGAGATCACTGTGTATAATGTATCTATAGAATATATGAGAGATCACTGTGTATAATGTATCTATAGAATATATGAGAGATCACTGTGTATAATGAATCTATAGAATATATGAGAGATCACTGTGTATAATGAATCTATAGAATATATGAGAGATCACTGTGTATAATGAATCTATAGAATATATGAGAGATCACTGTGTATAATGAATCTATAGAATATATGAGAGATCACTGTGTATAATGATCTATAGAATATATGAGAGATCACTGTGTATAATGAATCTATAGAATATGAGAGATCACTGTGTATAATGATCTATAGAATATATGAGAGATCACTGTGTATAATGTATCTATAGAATATATGAGAGATCACTGTGTATAATGTATCTATAGAATATATGAGAGATCACTGTGTATAATGTATCTATAGAATATATGAGAGATCACTGTGTATAATGTATCTATAGAATATATGAGAGATCACTGTGTATAATGAATCTATAGAATATATGAGAGATCACTGTGTATAATGGATCTATAGAATATATGAGAGATCACTGTGTATAATGATCTATAGAATATATGAGAGATCACTGTGTATAATGAATCTATAGAATATATGAGAGATCGCTCTGTGTATAATGAATCTATATAATATATGAGAGATCACTGTGTATAATGAATCTATAGAATATATGAGACATCACTGTGTATAATGAATCTATAGAATATATGAGAGATCACTGTGTATAATGGATCTATAGAATATATGAGAGATCACTGTGTATAATGTATCTATAGAATATATGAGAGATTGCTGTGTATAATGAATCTATATAATATATGAGAGATCACTGTGTATAATGAATGTATAGAATATATGAGAGATTACTCTGTGTATAATGAATCTATAGAATATATGAGAGATTACTGTGTATAATGAATCTATGGAATATATGAGAGATCACTCTGTGTATAATGAATCTATAGAATATGAGAGATCACTGTGTATAATGAATCTATAGAATATGAGAGATCACTGTGTATAATGAATCTATAGAATATATTAGAGATCACTCTGTATATAATGAATCTATAGAATATATGAGCGATCACTGTGTATAATAATCTATAGAATATATGAGAGATCACTGTGTATAATGGATCTATAGAATATATTAGAGATCACTCTGTGTATAATGGATCTATAGAATATATGAGAGATTACTCTGTGTATAATGAATCTATAGAATATATGAGAGATTACTGTGTATAATGAATCTATGGAATATATGAGAGATCACTCTGTGTATAATGAATCTATAGAATATGAGAGATCACTGTGTATAATGAATCTATAGAATATGAGAGATCACTGTGTATAATGAATCTATAGAATATATTAGAGATCACTCTGTATATAATGAATCTATAGAATATATGAGCGATCACTGTGTATAATAATCTATAGAATATATGAGAGATCACTGTGTATAATGGATCTATAGAATATATTAGAGATCACTCTGTGTATAATGAATCTATAGAATATGACCTTTATTTTTTAAATTGAATTACAAAATTATAAATGCCGTACAATTTTTGAGGATATTCTTGTTTATTGAGATACACCTGTATATATAATCTGCTCAGCTCCTCCTGCCATATAGCATGCTGCCTGGATATTGCACCGAATGTTCAATGTGACAGAATCCCTTTAAACCACTTTGTGTAATATATTTCTTGATCTTTTCAGCCAATCAGCATTGAGGGAGGTCACAATACGTATCTAATGTGACTTCACAAACAGGTCACCTTAGTAAAAGGGTTATCCTTCTGAGAATTAAAGGATGGGGCATGTTAAAATTGAACTGCCTGGTCCTTCTTTCCTCATCTGCCATCAGTTGAAACTTTAGGTACCCACCATTAGGGTTTGTATTTGCAGATAGTGGAGCAGATTTAGTAACTCTGTCCAATTTTTAGACCGTGTAAACAGGCCAATGGCAGGCAATAAACAAGAGCTGGGCAATGATATTTAATATAATTGGCGCCCATCAACAGTGTCTTTTACACAGCTTGATGCAAAGTGAAAGAGGGATGAATGATCGCTATTATGATTGTTCATCCCCCTATTAACTTTACTTATTGTCAGCAGCCCATCGTTTGTTTTCATATATAATGATTGTCGCTGCTGCATAAAGGTGCAATTTTTGTTTAATTTTGGAGCATGCCCTATCTGAGTCTGCATCCTCGACAACCCCATAACTCATCCAGCATGCTTTATCTGCCTGTTTTGGCTATTTGATTGTAGTCACTTGGTCAGCAGTTAATTTAGTTGCTGTAAATATGCTTGCTAGCGTATGTTTTAGAGTGTCAATATAATATAATCTATTTTGACTCTCAGGAAATCTCATAGATCTGCTCACTGAAATAAGTATATACAGTTCACTTTTATTGAAGTAAGTATCTCCATGCTAAAATGCTGTTTAACTGCTGTCAGGACCAGAAAATACTGCTTATATGGGTGAGCAGGAGAAGTGGGACTCCCAGGCTTTCTCTGAGTAGGCCTATAAAGCAGGACTCACAGGCTTTCTCTATGAGTAGGCATATGAAGCAGGACTCCCAGGCTTTCTCGGAGTAGGCATATGAAGCAGGACTCACAGGCTTTCTCTATGAGTGAGCAGGGAAATCAGGACTCACAGGCTTTCTCTATGGGTGAGCAGGAGAAGCAGGACTCATAGGCTTTATCTATGAGTAGTCATATGAACCAGGAATCACAGGCTTTCTCTATGGTTGAGCAGGAAAGGTAGGACTCACAGGCTTTCTCTACGGGTGAGCAGGAAAATCACTACTCACAGGCTTTCTCTATGGGTGAGCAGGAGAAGCAGGACTCACAGGCTTTCTCTATGAGTAGGCATATGAAGCAGGACTCAGGCTTTCTCTATGGTTGAGCAGGAAAGGCAGGACTCTCATTCTTTCTCTGAGTCAGAAGGGCAAGCAGGGGTTACAGGCTCCTCCTATAGATGAGCAGGGAAATCAGGACTCACTGGCTTCCTCTATGGTTGAGCAGGAAAAGCAAGACTCACATGTTTTCTCTATGAGTGAGCAGGAGAAGCAGGACTCATAGGCTTTCTCTACGAGTGAGCAGGAGAAGCAGGACTCGCAGGCTTTCTCTATGAGTGAGCAGGAGAAGCAGGACTCATAGGCTTTCTCTACGAGTGAGCAGGAAAATCAGGACTCAAAGGCTTTCTCTATGAGTAGGTATATGAAACAGGACTCACAGGCTTTCTCTATATGTGAGCAGGAAAATCAGGACTCACAGGCTTTCTCTATGGGTGAGTAGGAGAAGCAGGACTCATAGGCTTTCTCTATGAGTGAGCAGGAAAATCAGGACTCGCAGGCTTTCTCTGAGTGAGAAGGGCAAGCAGGGGTTACAGGCTCCTCCTATAGATGAGCAGGAGTCTCAGGACTCACAGGCTTCCTCTATGGTTGAGCAGGGGAAGCAAGACTCACATGTTTTCTCTATGAGTGAGCAGGAAAGGCAGGACTCACAGGCTTTCTCTATGGGTGAGTAGGAGAAGCAGGACTCATAGGCTTTCTCTATGAGTGAGCAGGAAAATCAGGACTCGCAGGCTTTCTCTATGGGTGAGCAGGAAAGGCAGGACTCTCATTCTTTCTCTGAGTGAGAAGGGCAAGCAGGGGTTACAGGCTCCTCCTATAGATGAGCAGGAGTCTCAGGACTCACAGGCTTTCTCTATGGGTGAGCAGGAGACGCAAGACTCATAGGTTTTCTCCATGAATGGGCAAGAGAAGCAGGATTCACAGGCTTCCGCTATAGAGAGTAAAGGAAGCAGGACACACAGTATATCTCTATGAGTGAGGATAACAGGCTGAACTAGATGGACAGATTTATTTTTTCAGCCTTATAAACTATGTTACGATGTATGTAGTGGGCAGATGAAGGAGGACTCACAGGCTTTCTCTATAACTAGGCAACTGAAGCTGGACTCGCAGTATTATATCTGTTTTTACCTAAAAAATGCATAATCAAATCTTAAAGAAATACAAATCCCCGATCTTAGCCTCTTTCCATCTTTCCTATGTTGTTTCAGATATGAAAACCTGAGTTTGATTTTAAAGGGATCTGTTCCGATGTTTGATGCCCTTTAAGTAAATGTAAATGATATGTAAGTGTAACACGGCAGCTGTTTTACAACATTCACCATCTTACAGGTTTGAATATATACCCAACTAGAGCCAGTGTGTCAGCTTCATCCGCAAAAAAACTGGTGGTGAATAATCTATAGAATCTGAACGTTTTTATGCGGTTTTAATAGTGTTCCAGACTTCGGCAGCTTCATCAGATCAATATATATTTTCATTCATATATTTTTCCTCAAGTAGATTTGTAGAGCGTCCAAAGTGTTTAAACATTTTAATGCATGTTATTAATTGTCGTTAATCAATAACATAATTAAATCGCTGACTGCAGATATTCTTTTATGGCGGGCAGTAAATGTTCTTGAAAAAATGGTGGAAAAAGTTAAAAATAAGAGAAATAAGAAGCTGGGAGGAAACGTGCTTGAGTCTGGAAAACGTGATGAGATCAGCTGTCACCATAAAAGTGATAAACCAGGAGCGTATAATAATGTCTCTGGAAATGACTTAATAGAGGGGATGATAATGTATTATACCTCTGGATTACTAAACTATGTAATGTAGCCATAATATGATATATATATATATATATATATATATATATATATATATATATATATATATATACAGTATATATATCTACCTACCTCCCCTCCAATAATGAACCCTCATGAATGACCCCCTCTCTTAAGCCTCATGCACATGGCCATAGTCATAGCTACCTTAGCTTTACTTTCAACCGATGAACAGATTAAGTTCTATGCCCTAGCCCTGTGTCTAAGCACCAGGACAAACCCCCATTGACACCAAGCACCCATCTAGATGCACCTCTGCTCCCATCCCAGGGTTCTGGTGCCTGGAGTCTTTACTGTACCTCCATATGCCTCCATTTTTGTATGAAATGTTCATCTGGATGCCATATTGGATGCATTACTTCTAGGGAAGAATAACTTCATACAGTACATGTCTGACAGAGTCTGTGAGCAGAAGACAGATGGACTTGGGAAGGAGGTCTTACTCTTCACAGTGCAAACGTGTCTCCACCCTTGCTCTTTCTTGAATGGTTAAGGGCTCCAGTTTTTCATGAAAGAAGCTCAATACACTATAGTTTGGCGTCCATGTTTAATTGATACCAGTTAAAAATTTGTAGACAGGTTTGGCAGGTTAATGGACTTTCTACCAAATTGGTCATTATTATATATTTTTTTCAGCCTGAAGTATTGTTATGTTGTCAACCAGAGCAAATCTAGTATGGTAGAGTTTAGGTCTCCTGCTGAGTTAATTCAACTGTTAGGTAGCAGTATCATCCCCATAGAGTCTCTGCTAGTGTCTGGCACTATATCTGGGAGCTCTGTGTCTGGCACTATATCTGGGAGCTCTGTGTCTAGCGCTATATCTGGGAGCTCTGTGCCTGGCACTATATCTGGGAGCTCTGTGTCTGGCACTATATCTGGGAGCCCTGTGTCTGGCACTATATCTGGGAGCTCTGTGTCTGGCACTATATCTGGGAGCTCTGTGCCTGGCACTATATGTGGGAGCTCTGTGTCTGGCACTATATCTGGGAGCTCTGTGCCTGGCACTATATCTGGGAGCTCTGTGTCTGGCACTATATCTGGGAGCCCTGTGTCTGGCACTATATCTGGGAGCTCTGTGCCTGGCACTATATCTGGGAGCTCTGTGTCTGGCACTATATCTGGGAGTCCTGTGTCTGGCACTATATCTGGGAGCTCTGTGCCTGGCACTAAATCTGGGCGCTCTGTGCCTGGCACTATATCTGGGAGCTCTGTGTCTAGCGCTATATCTGGGAGCTCTGTGCCTGGCACTATATGTGGGAGCTCTGTGCCTGGCACTATATCTGGGAGCTCTGTGTCTGGCACTATATCTGGGAGCTCTATGTCTGGCGCTATATCTGGGAGCTCTGTGTCTAGCGCTATATCTGGGAGCTCTGTGCCTGGCACTATATCTGGGAGCTCTGTGCCTGGCACTATATCTGGGAGCTCTGTGCCTGGCGCTATATCTGGGAGCTCTGTGTCTGGCGCTATATCTGGGAGCTCTGTGTCTGGCACTATATCTGGGAGCTCTGTGTCTGGCACTATATCTGGGAGCTCTGTGTCTGGCACTATATCTGGGAGCTCTGTGTCTGGCACTATATCTGGGAGCTCTGTGTCTGGCACTATATCTGGGAGCTCTGTGTCTAGCGCTATATCTGGGAGCTCTGTGTCTGGCGCTATATCTGGGAGCTCTGTGTCTGGCACTGTATCTGGGAGCTCTATGTCTGGCGCTATATCTGGGAGCTCTCTGTCTGGCGCTATATCTGGGAGCTCTGTGTCTGGCACTATCTTGGAGCTGTATGTCTGGCACTATATCTGGGAGCTCTGTGTCTGGCACTATATCTGGGAGCTCTACGTCTGGCACTATATCTGGGAGCTCTGTGTCTTGCACTATATCTGAAAACTCTATTTCCTGACACTATATCTGGGAGCTCTGTGTCTGGCACTATATCTTGGGGCTCTGTGTCTGCCACTATATGGGAGCTCTGATACTATCTGGAGGGTATATACAGTAGCTGTCTCTGCATTTGGGGTCACTTTCTGGTGGTACCTATCTGTGACACAGCACGGTGTTGTATGTCCTGCACTTTCTGACTTTTATATGTGACTTGAGGGACCACTGTAATTAGCTTCTGACAAAAATTTCACTCGCTAATTATGTCCTGTGCATGGAGTACAGACACAGCAAAGCATACCACAGTTGAGCCACCCTGGAGATGAAGACAGCTTCCTATGACCTCATGACATCTTTCATAGACATAGCATTATGTTCAGGAGAATTTCTACCTATCATTAAAACATTTCCATTTTCCAGTAAATACAAGTAATTTTGCTACATTGTTAACAATGGTAGATTACTATGTATACTTATATCTGTAGATGGAAGATTCACAAAGGCTCAGTGTGAGGTCTGTTTGAAAAAATCAATGGGGAATAGAATTTCTGAAAGTGCCCCATCTCCTGAATATATTTACTGTACACAGATTGTAATCACTCGTTTCATCAACTAAGTCATGCAATTATTCCCCCACTGTCATCCTATCGATGCATTACACTGGTAAAGATTTTCATGTTTAGGCATTTGGGTAATGTGGGCGACATGGCGCTCTTCAACCTCAACAAGGTCGTTTTAACCTCAGGTTCTTTATAAACTCAACAGGAGAAAAATTTGTTTCAGCACGAAGCCGAGTTTACTCGGACTTTGTGGTAACAAATCTATTTTATACTGAAACGGCAGTAAAAAAAACAAAAAAACAAAACATACCTCATCCACTTGCTCACGGAGAGGATGTCACGGCCATCTTGATGACATCACCATGCCAGGTCAGGATGATGACGTGATGATATCATCACACCGCCGCACAAGATTTCTCATGGTGTCTTCAATCAAGATGCCCACGACAGCCTCTCCGCAGGGATAGCATGAGTATATCTATTTTTTAACCCGATTAACCCCTTAAAGGCCTCAATTGTATGATCAGATGCCGCGATCTGCGATGAACGCAGAATCTGAGGGGTTCAATGACGGAGGGTGGCACAATCACCATTCCCAATCATTGCGCTCACTACATACAAAGGAATGTGCTTCGTGACAAAGTAATTTACTTTGTTAAATTTGGTGAAGAAGCCGAATCAAATTTTTCATAACCTCGCTCATCTCTACTTAACACCCATTCTCAAGGCTTCATGACCTGAAATGCTCCATCTGCTGCAGGATGCACCAATCTTAACAAGTTCCTTTTTACAGACTCCACATCTCAAGAAACCACTACTCAGATGTGATTCAGTTGAGGTGAAGTAGTTGACAAATAGTGTAGAACTCAAATTTGGCTTCCTCAAGGTAAGTAATATCTTGGCAATATATCAATCTGAATACCTTCAAGACATAGTAGTTTAGGCTAGCGTTTTACTGTAATTTAAGTTATTTTTTGCCTTATTATAATAGACTTCCTTTGAACAGCAGTGTGTTCGCTTCAGCCTACAAATCTGTACTTCGTGGTTCAACATATCGTGGGACGTATGGTGAGAGATGACCAGCATAAAACATTTAAAAAAAAAAAAATGATTTTGTGATATTTAGTGTTGAGCAAATTAAAGTTAACGATGTGGACTTCGATCTACATTTCAGGAAAAAAGCGAATTTCCTCGCACTTCGTGGCAATGAATACATTTTTCCTGAAATTCCAAAAAATACTCGCCTCGTTAATTTGCTTGCGGAGAGGCCGCCGCGGCTATCATTGAAGATACTGCACAAAATCTCACATGGGGTGACGTCACCATATCCGAGCACTGGGCGGGTGTGGTGGTGTGGTAAAGCCATCAGTGATGATGTTTCCACATCTGGTCAGCATGATGACATCATCACGTCACTGTGCGAAATGTGTGTTTCTCGTGGTGTCTTCAATTGAGATGGCCGCGACCTGCTCTCTGAAAGCAAATGGATAAGGTGAGTATATATTTTTTGTTAGTTTTTTAACCTGATTTACCCTTGAAAGACCTCAATTATAGCATTAGATGCCACGATCAGTGATGATCGCCGTTCCCTGTCATTGTGCCCACTACATACGTAGTAACGTCATCATGTCAGCATGCACAAGATTTGGCCATTTTCTTTAATTAAGATGGCCATGATGGCCTCTCTGTGAGCAAATGGATGAGATTAGTATGTATTTTTTTTTGTTTTTAACCCCTGAAACGCCTCAATGTGACTGTCAGATGCTGCGATCATCATTGAACGCGGCCTCTGAAGAATTCATTGATGGGGGGTGGTGTGATCACCGTTCCCCGTCAATGCGTCCACTACATACAATGGAATCCGCTTTGTGACAAAGTAATTTGTAACACATGGAATTTATTTGCGAAGCAGCCGAATCAAACTTTTGATAACTTCGCGTATCTCTAGTGATATTCTGCCAGAAGATGTCTATCCTATATCCTTCTATGTTTGTCTATCTAGTGGTTGTGATGTGTATTGTAACTTGTGAAGGATTTTGCTAGCATGTTGCAATATTGTAGTGAATTTGGCTTGTGAAAAATCTGAATCCTTAACCAAATTTAAGAGAAGGTACGGGTGGACATTGCATGCTTATGAGTTCCCTTTGACCTAGGACTTTGTATTTTATAATAAAAACTATTATTGAAAAGGAAATCAGGGCTCCACATATAGATTTTTGGAACAAAAGTGAGTGTGGATATTGACACTCACACACTGTCTAGATATCAGTGCACAGTGCTAGATATCAGTGCTTTTTTGCCACTGAACAGATTTTACTTTACTTTTTTTCAAGTAGAACCCCCCCCCCACACACACACACACACACACACACACACACACACACACACACACACACACACACACACACACACTCCCTTTATTCAAACATTAACACCTATACAGCTATCTGAACTGCAGGGAAACCACCAGGCTGTTACCTCCTAGTTTGGTCTCAGTTCGCTGTCCCATGACCTACGGGACCCAAGAGACACTAGTGCGAAGCACCATGGGATCAGGCAAAACCATAGTCTCGAGATGAACTAAGGTCAGGAAAGGCAGGATATGTTCCATCCGGTAATCATGCCAAAGGTTAAGGTCTGCAGGGAATTTGCACCCCAGAAACACTAATGCTCAGGCACCTTCCCACAAGGGAAGTTGCCTTTAATACTTGAATAGCAATTCGCTGTTGAAAATTAAGGAATGCATGCTGGCCCTTGAAAAGCCAAAGAGGGAACATGTGCCCTACTGGCAGAGAGAAGCACTGCAGGGATGAAGCTGGCCTCAGTCTTCATGAAGTGGATGGAGCCATGTAACGTTATGTGAACTTCACTATTTATTATTATTATTATTTATTATTTAAGCGCCATTCATTCCATAGCGCTGTACATATGATAAGGGGTGCACATACATAATACAGACAATTGCACTAATCATAAACAAAATGAGTTACAAACTGGTACAGAAGGAGAGAGGGTCCTGCCCGCGAGGCTTACAATCTACATGGTATGGGAGAAGGACACAGTAGGTGCGGGTGAAGCTGGTCATGGCGGTATAGAGGCCGCAGGGTCACTGGTTGTAGGCTTGTCTGAAGAGGTGGGTTTTCAGGTTTCTTTTGAAGGATTCCACTGTAGGTGAGAGTCTGATATGTTGGGGTAGCGAGTTCCAGAGTATGGGGGATGCACGGGAGAAATCCTGGAGTCGATTGTGGGAAGAGGCAATAAGAGGAGAGGAGAGAAGAGAAGGAGGTCTTGTGAGGATCGGAGAGTGCGTGTGGGGGTGTATCGGGAAATTAGCTCAGAGATGTAGGGAGGGGACAGGTTATGGACGGCCTTGTATGTATTTGTAAGTACTTTGAAGTGAATTCGTTGGGCAATGGGGAGCCAGTGAAGGGATTGGCAGAGGGGAGAGGCAGAGGAGTAATAAGGTGAGAGGTGGATTAGTCGGGCAGCAGAGATGAGGATAGATTGGAGGGGTGCGAGAGTGCTAGATGGAAGGCCACAGAGGAGAATGTTGCAGTAGTCTAGGCGGGAGATAATGAGGTCATGTACAAGTATTTTCGCAGATTCAAAGTTAAGGAAAGCGCGGATGCGGGAGATGTTTTTGAGTTGGAGACGGCAGGTGGTGGAAAGGGCTTGGATGTGCGGTCGGAAGGAAAGGGCAGAATCCAAGATCACTCCAAGGCAGCGGGCTTTGTTGACTGGGGATAATGTGCAGCCATTGATCGTGATAGATAGGTCTGTAGGGGGGGTTGAACAAGATGGGGGAAAGATTATGAATTCTGTCTTATCCATGTTAAGTTTAAGAAAGCGAGAGGCGAAGAAGGATGATATAGAAGATAGACATTGTGGGATTCTAGATAGTAAGGTGGTGATGTCTGACCAGAGAGGTAGATTTGTGTGTCATCAGCGTAGGAGTGATACTGAAAGCCATAGGACTCTATGAGTAGGGATGAGCGAACTCGAACTGTATAGTTCGGGTTCGTACCGAATTTTGGGGTGTCCGTGACACGGACCCGAACCCGGACATTTTCGTAAAAGTCCGGGTTCGGGTTCGGTGTTCGTCGCTTTCTTGGCGCTTTTGTGACGCTTTCTTGGCGCTTTTTGAAAGGCTGCAAAGCAGCCAATCAACAAGCGTCATACTACTTGCCCCAAGAGGCCATCACAGCCATGCCTACTATTGGCATGGCTGTGATTGGCCAGAGCACCATGTGACCCAGCCTCTATTTAAGCTGGAGTCACATAGCGCCGCCCGTCACTCTGCTCTGATTAGCGTAGGGAGAGGTTGCGGCTGCGACAGTAGGGCGAGATTAGGCAGATTAACTCCTCCAAAGGACTTGATTAACTGATCGATCTGCAGCTGTGGATCATTGAGCTGCTGATCCTCAATTGCTCACTGTTTTTAGGCTGCACAGACCGTTTGTCAGTCTCATTTTTCTGGGGTGATCGGCGGCCATTTTGTGTCTTGTGGTGCGCCAGCACAAGCTGCGACCAAGTGCATTTAACCCTCAATGGTGTGGTTGTTTTTTGGCTAAAGCCTACATCAGGGTGAAGCTGTCACACCAAGTGCATTTAACCAGCAATAGTCTGTTCATTTTTTGGCCATATACAAAATCAGGGGCAAGCTGCGCCTGTCACCAAGTGCATTTAACCCTCAATGGTGTGGTTGTTTTTTGGCTAAAGCCTACATCAGGGTGAAGCTGTCACACCAAGTGCATTTAACCAGCAATAGTCTGTTCATTTTTTGGCCATATACAAAATCAGGGGCAAGCTGCGCCTGTCACCAAGTGCATTTAACCCTCAATGGTGTGGTTGTTTTTTGGCTAAAGCCTACATCAGGGTGAAGCTGTCACACCAAGTGCATTTAACCAGCAATAGTCTGTTTATTTTTTGGCCATATCCCAGTCTAATTCTGTCACTAAATCCATACCGGTCACCCAGCGCCTAAATACTAGGCCTCAAATTTATATCCAGCTAAATCTGTCCCTAGTGCTGTAGCTGGGCGAGTTATTTAGTGTCCGTTCAAGCACATTTCTTGTTCTGGGTTGAAATACAATTCCCAATTTAGCAATTTCATAATTTAGTGGTTCCTGCTATATCAGAGCTATTTGAAATCTATCCCAAAAAGGGTATATAATATTGAAGGTGCACATTGGGTCATTCAGAATAACTTCACACACACCCGCTACTGTGTATTTCCAAGTCTAATTCTGTCACTAAACCCATACCTGTCACCCAGCGCCTAAATACTAGGCCTCAAATTTAAATCCCTCTAAATCTCTCGTTACCGCTGTACTGTTGTTGCTGGGCAAGATATTTAGTGTCCGTCAAAGCACATTTTTTGTTCTGGGTTGAAGTACAATTCCCAATTTAGCAATTTCATAATTTAGTGGTTTCTGCTATATCAGAGCTATTTGAAATCTATCCCTAAAAGGGTATATAATATTGAAGGTGCACATAGGGTCATTCAGAATAACTTCACACACACGCTTCTGTGCATTTCCAAGTCTAATTCTGTCACTAAATCCATACCGGTCACCCAGCGCCTAAATACTAGGCCTCAAATTTAAATCCCTCTAAATCTCTCGTTACCCACCGCTGTACTGTTGTTGCTGGGCAAGATATTTAGTGTTCGTCAAAGCACATTTTTTGTTCTGGGTTGAAGTACAATTCCCAATTTAGCAATTTCATAATTTAGTGGTTTCTGCTATATCAGAGCTATTTGAAATCTATCCCTAAAAGGGTATATAATATTGAAGGTGCACATAGGGTCATTCAGAATAACTTCACACACACGCTTCTGTGCATTTCCAAGTCTAATTCTGTCACTAAATCCATACCGGTGACCCAGCGCCTAAATACTAGGCCTCAAATTTAAATCCCTCTAAATCTCTCGTTACCCACCGCTGTACTGTTGTTGCTGGGCAAGATATTTAGTGTCCGTCAAAGCACATTTTTTGTTCTGGGTTGAAGTACAATTCCCAATTTAGCAATTTCATAATTTAGTGGTTTCTGCTATATCAGAGCTATTTGAAATCTATCCCTAAAAGGGTATATAATATTGAAGGTGCACATAGGGTCATTCAGAATAACTTCACACACACGCTTCTGTGCATTTCCAAGTCTAATTCTGTCACTAAATCCATACCGGTGACCCAGCGCCTAAATACTAGGCCTCAAATTTAAATCCCTCTAAATCTCTCGTTACCGCTGTCCTGTTGTAGCTGGGAAAGTTATTTAGTGCCCGTCAAAGCACATTTTTTGTTCTGGGTTGAAGTACAATTCCCAATTTAGCAATTTCATAATTTAGTGGTTCCTGCTATATCAGAGCTATTTGAAATCTATCCCAAAAAGGGTATATAATATTCAAGGTGCACATTGGGTCATTCAGAATAACTTCACACACACCCGCTACTGTGCATTTCCAAGTCTAATTCTGTCACTAAACCCAAACCTGTCACCCAGCGCCTAAATACTAGGCCTCAAATTTAAATCCCTCTAAATCTCTCGTTACCGCTGTCCTGTTGTAGCTGGGAAAGTTATTTAGTGCCCGTCAAAGCACATTTTTTGTTCTGGGTTGAAGTACAATTCCCAATTTAGCAATTTCATAATTTAGTGGTTCCTGCTATATCAGAGCTATTTGAAATCTATCCCAAAAAGGGTATATAATATTCAAGGTGCACATTGGGTCATTCAGAATAACTTCACACACACCCGCTACTGTGCATTTCCAAGTCTAATTCTGTCACTAAACCCATACCTGTCACCCAGCGCCTAAATACTAGGCCTCAAATTTAAATCCCTCTAAATCTCTCGTTACCGCTGTCCTGTTGTAGCTGGGAAAGTTATTTAGTGCCCGTCAAAGCACATTTTTTGTTCTGGGTTGAAGTACAATTCCCAATTTAGCAATTTCATAATTTAGTGGTTCCTGCTATATCAGAGCTATTTGAAATCTATCCCAAAAAGGGTATATAATATTCAAGGTGCACATTGGGTCATTCAGAATAACTTCACACACACGCTTCTGTGCATTTCCAAGTCTAATTCTGTCACTAAATCCATACCGGTCACCCAGCGCCTAAATACTAGGCCTCAAATTTAAATCCCTCTAAATCTCTCGTTACCCACCGCTGTACTGTTGTTGCTGGGCAAGATATTTAGTGTCCGTCAAAGCACATTTTTTGTTCTGGGTTGAAGTACAATTCCCAATTTAGCAATTTCATAATTTAGTGGTTTCTGCTATATCAGAGCTATTTGAAATCTATCCCTAAAAGGGTATATAATATTGAAGGTGCACATAGGGTCATTCAGAATAACTTCACACACACGCTTCTGTGCATTTCCAAGTCTAATTCTGTCACTAAATCCATACCGGTGACCCAGCGCCTAAATACTAGGCCTCAAATTTAAATCCCTCTAAATCTCTCGTTACCCACCGCTGTACTGTTGTTGCTGGGCAAGATATTTAGTGTCCGTCAAAGCACATTTTTTGTTCTGGGTTGAAGTACAATTCCCAATTTAGCAATTTCATAATTTAGTGGTTTCTGCTATATCAGAGCTATTTGAAATCTATCCCTAAAAGGGTATATAATATTGAAGGTGCACATTGGGTCATTCAGAATAACTTCACACACACCCGCTACTGTGTATTTCCAAGTCTAATTCTGTCACTAAACCCATACCTGTCACCCAGCGCCTAAATACTAGGCCTCAAATTTAAATCCCTCTAAATCTCTCGTTACCGCTGTCCTGTTGTAGCTGGGAAAGTTATTTAGTGCCCGTCAAAGCACATTTTTTGTTCTGGGTTGAAGTACAATTCCCAATTTAGCAATTTCATAATTTAGTGGTTCCTGCTATATCAGAGCTATTTGAAATCTATCCCAAAAAGGGTATATAATATTCAAGGTGCACATTGGGTCATTCAGAATAACTTCACACACACGCTTCTGTGCATTTCCAAGTCTAATTCTGTCACTAAATCCATACCGGTCACCCAGCGCCTAAATACTAGGCCTCAAATTTATATCCCGCTGAATTTGAATACAATACATTGGGCCAAATAATATATTTGTTGTTGTGGTGAACCATAACAATGAGAAAAACATCTAGTAAGGGACGCGGACGTGGACATGGTCGTGGTGGTGTTAGTGGACCCTCTGGTGCTGGGAGAGGACGTGGCCGTTCTGCCACATCCACACGTCCTAGTGTACCAACTACCTCAGGTCCCAGTAGCCGCCAGAATTTACAGCGATATATGGTGGGGCCCAATGCCGTTCTAAGGATGGTAAGGCCTGAGCAGGTACAGGCATTAGTCAATTGGGTGGCCGACAGTGGATCCAGCACGTTCACATTATCTCCCACCCAGTCTTCTGCAGAAAGCGCACAGATGGCGCCTGAAAACCAACCCCATCAGTCTGTCACATCACCCCCATGCATACCAGGGAAACTGTCTCAGCCTCAAGTTATGCAGCAGTCTCTTATGCTGTTTGAAGACTCCGCTGGCAGGGTTTCCCAAGGGCATCCACCTAGCCCTTCCCCAGCGGTGAAAGACATAGAATGCACTGACGCACAACCACTTATGTTTCCTGATGATGAGGACATGGGAATACCACCTCAGCATGTCTCTGATGATGACGAAACACAGGTGCCAACTGCTGCGTCTTTCTGCAGTGTGCAGACTGAACAGGAGGTCAGGGATCAAGACTGGGTGGAAGACGATGCAGGGGACGATGAGGTCCTAGACCCCACATGGAATGAAGGTCGTGCCACTGACTTTCACAGTTCGGAGGAAGAGGCAGTGGTGAGACCGAGCCAACAGCGTAGCAAAAGAGGGAGCAGTGGGCAAAAGCAGAACACCCGCCGCCAAGAGACTCCGCCTGCTACTGACCGCCGCCATCTGGGACCGAGCACCCCAAAGGCAGCTTCAAGGAGTTCCCTGGCATGGCACTTCTTCAAACAATGTGCTGACGACAAGACCCGAGTGGTTTGCACGCTGTGCCATCAGAGCCTGAAGCGAGGCATTAACGTTCTGAACCTGAGCACAACCTGCATGACCAGGCACCTGCATGCAAAGCATGAACTGCAGTGGAGTAAACACCTTAAAACCAAGGAAGTCACTCAGGCTCCCCCTGCTACCTCTTCTGCTGCTGCCGCCTCGGCCTATTCTGCTGCTGCCGCCTCGGCCTCTTCCTCCGCCTCTGGAGGAACGTTGGCACCTGCCGCCCAGCAAACAGGGGATGTACCACCAACACCACCACCACCACCTCCGTCACCAAGCGTCTCAACCATGTCACACGCCAGCGTTCAGCTCTCCATCTCACAAACATTTGATAGAAAGCGTAAATTCCCACCTAGCCACCCTCGATCCCTGGCCCTGAATGCCAGCATTTCTAAACTACTGGCCTATGAAATGCTGTCATTTAGGCTGGTGGACACAGACAGCTTCAAACAGCTCATGTCGCTTGCTGTCCCACAGTATGTTGTTCCCAGCCGGCACTACTTCTCCAAGAGAGCCGTGCCTTCCCTGCACAACCAAGTATCCGATAAAATCAAGTGTGCACTGCGCAACGCCATCTGTAGCAAGGTCCACCTAACCACAGATACGTGGACCAGTAAGCACGGCCAGGGACGCTATATCTCCCTAACTGCACACTGGGTAAATGTAGTGGCAGCTGGGCCCCAGGCGGAGAGCTGTTTGGCGCACGTCCTGCCGCCGCCAAGGATCGCAGGGCAACATTCTTTGCCTCCTGTTGCCACCTCCTCCTTCTCGGCTTCCTCCTCCTCTTCTTCCACCTGCTCATCCAGTCAGCCACACACCTTCACCACCAACTTCAGCACAGCCCGGGGTAAACGTCAGCAGGCCATTCTGAAACTCATATGTTTGGGGGACAGGCCCCACACCGCACAGGAGTTGTGGCGGGGTATTGAACAACAGACCGACGAGTGGTTGCTGCCGGTGAGCCTCAAGCCCGGCCTGGTGGTGTGTGATAATGGGCGAAATCTCGTTGCAGCTCTGGGACTAGCCAATTTGACGCACATCCCTTGCTTGGCGCATGTGCTGAATTTGGTGGTGCAGAAGTTCATTCACAACTACCCCGACATGTCAGAGCTGCTGCATAAAGTGCGGGCCGTCTGTTCGCGCTTCCGGCGTTCACATCCTGCCGCTGCTCGCCTGTCTGCGCTACAGCGTAACTTCGGCCTTCCCGCTCACCGCCTCATATGCGACGTGCCCACCAGGTGGAACTCCACCTTGCACATGCTGGACAGACTGTGCGAGCAGCAGCAGGCCATAGTGGAGTTTCAGCTGCAGCACGCACGGGTCAGTCGCACTACAGAACAGCACCACTTCACCACCAATGACTGGGCCTCCATGCGAGACCTGTGTGCCCTGTTGCGCTGTTTCGAGTACTCCACCAACATGGCCAGTGGCGATGACACCGTTATCAGCGTTACAATACCACTTCTATGTCTCCTTGAGAAAACACTTAGGGCGATGATGGAACAGGAGGTGGCCCAGGAGGAGGAGGAGGAGGATGAGGAAGAGGGGTCATTTTTAGCACTTTCAGGCCAGTCTCTTCGAAGTGACTCAGAGGGAGGTTTTTTGCAACAGCAGAGGCCAGGTACAAATGTGGCCAGCCAGGGCCCACTACTGGAGGACGAGGAGGACGAGGATGAGGAGGAGGTGGAGGAGGATGAGGATGAAGCATGGTCACAGCGGGGTGGCACCCAACGCAGCTCGGGTCCATCACTGGTGCGTGGCTGGGGGGAAAGGCAGGACGATGACGATACGCCTCCCACAGAGGACAGCTTGTCCTTACCCCTGGGCAGCCTGGCACACATGAGCGACTACATGCTGCAGTGCCTGCGCAACGACAGCAGAGTTGCCCACATTTTAACCTGTGCGGACTACTGGGTTGCCACCCTGCTGGATCCACGCTACAAAGACAATGTGCCCACCTTACTTCCTGCACTGGAGCGTGATAGGAAGATGCGCGAGTACAAGCGCACGTTGGTAGACGCGCTACTGAGAGCATTCCCAAATGTCACAGGGGAACAAGTGGAAGCCCAAGGCCAAGGCAGAGGAGGAGCAAGAGGTCGCCAAGGCAGCTGTGTCACGGCCAGCTCCTCTGAGGGCAGGGTTAGCATGGCAGAGATGTGGAAAACTTTTGTCAACACGCCACAGCTAACTGCACCACCACCTGATACGCAACGTGTTAGCAGGAGGCAACATTTCACTAACATGGTGGAACAGTACGTGTGCACACCCCTCCACGTACTGACTGATGGTTCGGCCCCATTCAACTTCTGGGTCTCTAAATTGTCCACGTGGCCAGAGCTAGCCTTTTATGCCTTGGAGGTGCTGGCCTGCCCGGCAGCCAGCGTTTTGTCTGAACGTGTATTCAGCACGGCAGGGGGCGTCATTACAGACAAACGCAGCCGCCTGTCTACAGCCAATGTGGACAAGCTGACGTTCATAAAAATGAACCAGGCATGGATCCCACAGGACCTGTCCGTCCCTTGTCCAGATTAGACATTAACTACCTCCCCATAACCATATATTATTGGACTCCAGGGCACTTCCTCATTCAATCCTATTTTTATTTTCATTTTACCATTATATTGCGATGCTACCCAAAGTTGAATGAACCTCTCCTCTGCCTGTGTGCTAGGCCTAAATATATGCCAATGGACTGTTGCAGTGGTGGCTGACATGAAGCCTGATTCTCTGCTATGACATGCAGACTAATTCTCTGCTGACATGAAGCCAGATTGTCTGTTACGGGACCTCTCTCCTCTGCCTGTGTGTGTGCTGGGCCTAAATATATGCCAATGGACTGTTGCAGTGGTGGCTGACGTGAAGCCTCATTCTCTGCTATGACATGCAGACTGATTCTCTGCTGACATGAAGCCAGATCCTCTGTTACGGGACCTCTCTCCTCTGCCTGGGTGCTGGGCCTAAATTTATGACAATGGACTGTTGCAGTGGTGGCTGACGTGAAGCCTGATTCTCTGCTATGACATGCAGACTGATTCTCTGCTGTCATGAAGCCAGATTGTCTGTTACGGGACCTTTCTCCTCTACCTGGGTTCTGGGCCTAAATTTATGAAAATTGACTCTTACAGTGGTGGGTGACGTGAAGCCTGATTCTCTGCTATGATATGAAGACTGATTCTCTGCTGACATGAAGCCAGATTGTCTGTTACGGGACCTTTCTCCTCTGCCTGGGTTCTGGGCCTAAATTTATGAAAATTGACTCTTACAGTGGTGGGTGACGTGAAGCCTGATTCTCTGCTATGATATGAAGACTGATTCTCTGCTGACATGAAGCCAGATTGTCTGTTACGGGACCTTTCTCCTCTGCCTGGGTTCTGGGCCTAAATTTATGAAAATTGACTCTTACAGTGGTGGGTGACGTGAAGCCTGATTCTCTGCTATGATATGAAGACTGATTCTCTGCTGACATGAAGCCAGATTGTCTGTTACGGGACCTTTCTCCTCTGCCTGGGTTCTGGGCCTAAATTTATGAAAATTGACTCTTACAGTGGTGGGTGACGTGAAGCCTGATTCTCTGCTATGATATGAAGACTGATTCTCTGCTGACATGAAGCCAGATTGTCTGTTACGGGACCTTTCTCCTCTGCCTGGGTTCTGGGCCTAAATTTATGAAAATTGACTCTTACAGTGGTGGGTGACGTGAAGCCTGATTCTCTGCTATGATATGAAGACTGATTCTCTGCTGACATGAAGCCAGATTGTCTGTTACGGGACCTTTCTCCTCTGCCTGGGTTCTGGGCCTAAATTTATGAAAATTGACTCTTACAGTGGTGGGTGACGTGAAGCCTGATTCTCTGCTATGATATGAAGACTGATTCTCTGCTGACATGAAGCCAGATTGTCTGTTACGAGACCTTTCTCCTCTGCCTGGGTTCTGGGCCTAAATTTATGAAAATTGACTCTTACAGTGGTGGGTGACGTGAAGCCTCATTCTCTGCTATGATATGAAGACTGATTCTCTGCTGACATGAAGCCAGATTCTCTGTTACGGGACCTCTCTCCTCTGCCTGGGTGCTGGGCCTAAATTTATGACAATGGACTGTTGCAGTGGTGGCTGACGTGAAGCCTGATTCTCTGCTATGACATGCAGACTGATTCTCTGCTGACATGAAGCCAGATTCTCTGTTACGGGACCTCTCTCCTCTGCCTGGGTGCTGGGCCTAAATATATGCCAATGGACTGTTGCAGTGGTGGCTGACGTGAAGCCTCATTCTCTGCTATGACATGCAGACTAATTCTCTGCTGACATGAAGACAGATTCTCTGTTACGGGACCTCTCTCCTCTGCCTGGGTGCCGGGGCCTAAATATCTGAGAATGGACTGTTCCAGTGGTGGGTGACGGGAAGCCAGATTCTCTGCTATGGAACCTCTCTCCAATTGATTTTGGTTAATTTTTATTTATTTAATTTTTATTTTAATTCATTTCCCTATCCACATTTGTTTGCAGGGGATTTACCTACATGTTGCTGCCTTTTGCAGCCCTCTAGCTCTTTCCTGGGCTGTTTTACAGCCTTTTTAGTGCCGAAAAGTTCGGGTCCCCATTGACTTCAATGGGGTTCGGGTTCGGGACGAAGTTCGGATCGGGTTCGGATCCCGAACCCGAACATTTCCGGGATGTTCGGCCGAACTTCTCGAACCCGAACATCCAGGTGTTCGCTCAACTCTATCTATGAGCTGTCCCAGGCCAAAAACTATTTGTGCTATAACTTCCCTCTAGGGTGCTGTTGTACGTGAGTGCACTAGCCTCTGGTAACCAATTGTTTGGCTACAAGGTGGATTAACCTGAACATTGGAAAGAAGGGTCTGAGATTGGAACTTTACACTCATAAGGCAGCACAATCAACATTTTCTGGAACTTTGACTGTGAAGCGAACTTTACCTACGACGCTTGGTGGATCTGCAGCGCCAATAAGTAACCACAAAGACTAGAGACTGATTGTTTCTTATATTTAACTTTATGTTATGACAGTGCATGTGGAACCACTGTGTCAATCAACAGATTTGACCCTGAACTATTCCTAAGGGCACTATCCTAACAGTCTCCTGGTTTTCACCCTTTAACCCCCTACAGGGATCTAGACTTTGCTGCAGGGGAACCACCACCTCCTATTGTAGTCTCTGTATAATTAGCACCTGACCTTAGGGTCAAGAGACACCAGTGCAAGGAATGAAGCGTTCAAGTTAAATCATACTCGGGGACAAGCCGATGCTGGGACAGGTAGACTATGTTCAGGGCAGAATATGGTTTGAGGTCAGGACAGACAGCAAAAGGTCAATATGGAGTTCAGGCACAGCTCAGGGCCAGCAGCAGAGGGTCACAATCCAAGAAACGAAAAGAAAATCAGTAGACAGAAGAAACAGCACTCCTTCACAGGATACTAGCAAGCTAGGGAACCTGTTGCTCAGGCACCCTCAAACAGGGGAAGGTGTCTTAAGTACCGTGAAGTAGTCAGCTACAGGCTAGATCATATTAGGGTGTGAATGCTGACCCTTTAGGAGCCAGAGGGGGCACCCACTCACGCCATGTGGACATAAGAGGAGAGGCCTTACCGACAATCAGGCTACAGCCTGCATGGAGGGACAGGAAAGCAGTAGGCTGGTTTGCACTGCCAGGATAGGGAAACCCTGGTGGGAATGGGCCACTATAAACACAAAGCAGGAGGGTAGGTGAAGCGCTCTTATGGCTGTGGCTGACAAGGTCCACCAAAGTTATGGCTTCCTGGTGGGCTTGTTCTTTTACACAGCAGCCAATCTGAATAAGCAGAGCTTCAGCATGAATTATAGGGAAGCACACACTGATGATAATGGAAGTGGATTTCGGACTACTTCAGACTCCAAAATATAATGCAGTGCAGCTGGAGTCACTGGTGGTAGCTGTGTCCTAATAGAGGCAAGCTTTACTTATAGATATGCACAGATATTAACACATCCCCTTTAAGGCATCTAAATTATTCTCTGTGTCCTTAGGTAAGGACAATAAAATAGTTCAGTAAATCATGATATGCCTCTAAATAAGCCATGCACTTTTTGAAGGGTCTGGTGTTAATAACAGGTATATTGACAATTATGTTTTCAGCCAGGGTGCGGTATTAATTCTGTGCATTTGTAAAGTTCATAGCAGGTACTCGATTTGGATATTGCCGGCTGGTAATACGCTACAGAAAAGAATTTCCACATGGATTGCTTGCATTCAAATAATCCAATCTTCAGACAGAAAATTCTCATTAAAGACAAATTATGTTCAGTAGGAAACACAGAGGAGGTCCTGGGAGTCCAGATATTTCGAAATATATAATAGTGTTTTCCGACATATATTTTCCATTCTAAAATGTAGTGAAATGACCAAGCTGTGGAGCAAATCCTGTTATGTGCTTGAATTCTAATGCATTTTATCACCCGAATCCTTAAAGTGTCAATTGTGAATTTCAATAAACAATTTTTTGGAGCCATTTGTCCCTCGGTACTTAACAGCGTCCCCTATAAACCTGCAAATGCATTGGCAAAATGAATATTTCATGCGGTTTTCTCGGAGCTGGTTTCGACTTTCAGAAGGGGCATTGCTGGAATGAACCGCCTGGTTGCCAATCTGCTCTTCTAAATCACAATGAGTTTTTACTCTCTGATACAAATATAAATATATGTTGCCATCTATAATATTAAATATTCTATATTACCATGATGCATCCATATTGCCCTCTTCCAGGGCTAGTGCATGTGAAATGGAGTTTGCACCTAGGGATGGAGAGTAGGCTGTTCTGCCTGCAATACAGACAGATAGGTGGCGCCTGTCAATATAGAAACCCTTAGGCCTCATGCACACGGCCATTTTTAGCACCAATGAAAGTCTATGGGGCTATTCACATGGCTGTTCTTGTCCTATTTTTTGCCGTTTTCACGGTTAGACGGACCCATTGAAATCTATGGGACCATTTTTAATGGCCGATTGACAAGAGTGCACCCGTCTAACGGGTACACTTTACCCAGGAGGGGTTAAAAAATAAAAAAAACTCACCTCAACCACTTGCTCGCGGTGCGGCAGTCTCTTCTCTCTTCATTGAGCAGGACGTAACCATGTTGGAGAGCGCAGTGACGTCATCGCGCACCTTCGGCAGGTTCCATTCAGTGAAGAGAGAAAAGATTGCTGCAGTGCAAGCAAGTGGATAAGGTGAGTATTTTTTGTTAGTTTTTTGTAACATCAAAGTGGTAAGCCATTATGGGGGCATTATTTAAACCATGGGGGGGAATTAATTAAGATGGGGCCCTGCATTTGGGGCATTATTAAAGCTGAGGACATTAAAAAAATAATTATAGAAAGGATAAATAATGGAGGGCACTCAGATGACTGGGTATATAGATAGTTGTCGATACAACTATATTATTGACGGTTTATTAGATAAAATATATGTAGAATATATACATACAATACTGGATCCGTCGATTCAGCAAACTTGAAGCATATATAAATAACAGGTAACTTAATTGGCTCACTATAAAATAGTCTTTTGGGCTCTGTATTAACCTGCTTGTACAGGTGATCAGTCTGTACAGAGGTATTCCTTCAAATAAAAATAAAATAAAATTATGTGCACATTGAAATTGCTGGTATTATCAGTGTTGTTACTCAATTCCAGGATGAGTATTTGCGGCCGTATATGTTAAGGAACAGTCTTACCCCGTCAGTTGCAAGTCTCAGGGGAGATTCTGTATGTGTAATGTCCCGATGTACAGGCGATGGTCCGGTCCTGGATGGCGTTGGTGCGCACGTGGTGTGATGCTCCCTCGGCGTCTCTCTCCGCTACGGCGTCCTGGGTCCCCGCTTCCGCTTCCTGTGCCCCACGTGATTCAAGGGATGATGTCTCACGTGACCGGAAGATCGGCTTTGTTGCTCCGGTCGGCTCCGTGTACAGATAGTGAACAGCTGGCCGGTTTTCTTTATAGGAAGTCCTTATGTAAATTATCGGCTGGGAATTTTCTTTACAGGATATTCTTGAATAACTCAGATATTAGAAGCCCATATACTGTCTTACCAAACGTGCTTCGGTGCACTCTTGCACCTTCCCAGTCCGAGGGAGCATCACACCACGTGCGCACCAACGCCATCCAGTATATGGGCTTCTAATATCTGAGTTATTCAAGAATATCCTGTAAAGAAAATTCCCAGCCGATAATTTACATAAGGACTTCCTATAAAGAAAACCGGCCAGCTGTTCACTATCTGTACACGGAGCCGACCGGAGCAACAAAGCCGATCTTCCGGTCACGTGAGACATCATCCCTTGAATCACGTGGGGCACAGGAAGCGGAAGCGGGGACCCAGGACGCCGTAGCGGAGAGAGACGCCGAGGGAGCATCACACCACGTCGCACCAACGCCATCCAGGACCGGACCATCGCCTGTACATCGGGACATTACACATACAGAATCTCCCCTGAGACTTGCAACTGACGGGGTAAGACTGTTCCTTAACATATACGGTTGCAAATACTCATCCTGGAATTGAGTAACAACACTGATAATACCAGCAATTTCAATGTGCACATAATTTTATTTTATTTTTATTTGAAGGAATACCTCTGTACAGACTGATCACCTGTACAAGCAGGTTAATACAGAGCCCAAAAGACTATTTTATAGTGAGCCAATTAAGTTACCTGTTATTTATATATGCTTCAAGTTTGCTGAATCGACGGATCCAGTATTGTATGTATATATATTCTACATATATTTTATCTAATAAACCGTCAATAATATAGTTGTATCGACAACTATCTATATACCCAGTCATCTGAGTGCCCTCCATTATTTATCCTTTCTATAATATATATATAATTGGCAATAGGTACTGCCATTTGGAGAGAGCACCAACCCGTGTATTGTGGACAGTTGAGCCTCTGTAACTTTTTATCTATCATTCCCATTAAAAAAATAATTCCTACACTATGGGGGACATAATTTAAGATGGGGGACTACATTGGGGGCATTATTAAAGCTGGGGACAGTAAAAAAAACTAAAATAATTCCTACACTATGGGGGACATTATTTTAGCTGGGGGCCTACATGGGGGTATTATTAAAGCTGGGGGCACTATAAAAAAAATTATTTACACCTTGGAAGCCAAAATAGGGGCACCTGGGGCCAAAATAGGGGGCATTATTAAATCTGGGGGCAGTAAAAAAAAAATGCTTACACTATGGAGGAAATTATTTTAGCTGGGGGCCTACATGAGGGCATTATTAAAGCTTGGGCCAGCAAAAAAAATATAATCCTACACTATGGGGGACATTATTTTAGCTGGGGACCTACCATCCTGTGGGTGTTCTCAGAAGGGTGGGTCTAAAAATAACTGCCAATGAAATTCATTCATTTTTCATGTCCGTTTTTAAATGACATGAAAAACTGATGCAAAACGGACATTAAAAATGGACACATAAAAAATGGATGCACACACTGATGCAAAATGGCCAAGAAAAACTGACAGTGTGTCCGTTTTTAACTGACGTCGTGTGCGTGTAGCCTTAGAGTACAACCGCACAGCACAGTCATGATCCATTCGGGTCATAGTCAGCCGTGGTCAAGTACTGTGTGGCCAATTAGCCATCCCACCTTTGAAACCTTGATCACACCTGACCCCCCCATGGTCCATACATTAAATTGTATGGCCCTTTCTACTGAGGTTTATTGGAGCTACAAAGACAGCCTTCCGTAGACTCTAAAGGTCAGCCACATGCATGCTCAGCCAACTCTCCACATTTTCTTAGCTGATAGGATTGCACAACAAACAGGAAACCCCTCATTTTATGGGAGATGAGGGTCCAGAAGTTATCCTACTCTACTGAGAATGTGACGGGTGATTGAGCCCTTAGGCCATGGGAACAATGATCCCTCCCTATAATCCCACCCTGTCTTCAACTGCAAATTTAATGAGAAGTACAGTATTTTTTAGCCTACAAGATGTACCTTTGTTTTAAATAAAGTTTAAAAAATATATATGTACAGTCGTGGCCAAAAGTTTTGAGAATGACACAAATATTAGTTTTCACAAAGTTTGCTGCTAAACTGCTTTTAGATCTTTGTTTCAGTTGTTTCTGTGATGTAGTGAAATATAATTACACGCACTTCATACGTTTCAGAGGCTTTTATCGACAATTACATGACATTTATGCAAAGAGTCAGTATTTGCAGTGTTGGCCCTTCTTTTTCAGGACCTCTGCAATCCGACTGCGCATGCTCTCAATCAACTTCTGGGCCAATTCCTGACTGATAGCAACCCATTCTTTCATAATCACTTCTTGGAGTTTGTCAGAATTAGTGGGTTTTTGTTTGTCCACCCGCCTCTTGAGGATTGACCACAAGTTCTCAATGGGATTAAGATCTGGGGAGTTTCCAGGCCATGGACCCAAAATGTCAACGTTTTGGTCCCCGAGCCTACTTAGTTATCACTTTTGCCTTATGGCACGGTGCTCCATCGTGCTGGAAAATGCATTGTTCTTCACCAAACTGTTGATTGTTGGAAGAAGTTGCTGTTGTAGGGTGTTTTGGTACCATTCTTTATTCATGGCTGTGTTTTGGGGCAAAATTGTGAGTGAGCCCACTCCCTTGGATGAGAAGCAACCCCACACATGAATGGTCTCAGGATGCTTTAATGTTGGCATGACACAGGACTGATGGTAGCACTCACCTTTCTTCTCCGGACAAGCCTTTTTCCTGATGCCCCAAACAATCGGAAAGAGGCTTCATCGGAGAATATGACTTTGCCCCAGTCCTCAGCAGTCCATTCACCATATTTTCTGCAGAAGATCAATCTGTCCCTGATGGGGTTTTTTTTTAGAGAAATTGCTTCTTTGCTGCCCTTCTTGACATCAGGCCATCTTCCAAAAGTCTTCGCCTCTCTGTGCGTGCAGATGCGCTCACACCTGCCTGCTGCCATTCCTGAGCAAGCTCTGCACTGGTGGCACTCCGATCCCGCAGCTGAATCCTCTTTAGGAGATGATCCTGGCGCTTGCTGGACTTTCTTGGACACCCTGAAGCCTTCTTAACAAGAATTAAACCTCTTTCATTGAAGTTCTTGATGATCCTATAAATTGTTGATTGAGGTGCAATCTTAGTAGCCACAATATCCTTGCCTGTGAAGCCATTTTTATGCAACGCAATGATGGCTGCACGCGTTTCTTTGCAGGTCACCATGGTTAACAATGGAAGAACAGCCGAGAGAGGACCGTGGTAACCCGGTCGGGATTCCTGCTGACAGCATGAGTGCACGGCGTCATTGTTGCTATGACGCCGTGCGCTTCATGCAGCCGCTGCTGTACAGTAATACACTATACTAGTTTACGGAACACGGCCGTGTGCATGAGGCCTTAACAAGACGATTACTGAAATGATCTCAGCAGGTCCTTTAATGACAGCAATGAAATGCAGTGGAAAGGTGTTTTTTGGGATTAAGTTAATTTTCATGGCAAAGAAGGACTATGCAATTCATCTGATCACTCTTCATAACATTCTGGAGTATATGCAAATTGCTATTATAAAAACTTAAGCATCAACTTTTCCAATTTCCAATATTTATGTAATTCTAAAAACGTATGGCCACGACTGTATATTATGAATCAATTACTACAGTTGTTCAACTACCAACACTTTATATTTCATTAGATTATACAATGTACTGTACATCCTATATTATTCTCCAGAGCTGCACTCACTATTCTGCTGGTGGAGTCACTGTGTCTATACATTACTTACCCTGTACTGATCCTGGGTTACATCCTGTATTATACCCCAGAGCTGCACTCACTATTCTGCTGGTGCAGTCACTGTGTACATACATTACTTATCCTGTACTGATCCTGAGTTACACCCTGTATTATACTCCAGAGCTGCACTCACTATTCTGCTGGTGCAGTCACTGTGTACATACATTACTTATCCTGTACTGATCCTGAGTTACATCCTGTATTATACTCCAGAGCTGCACTCACTATTCTGCTGGTGGAGTCACTGTGTACATACATTACTTATCCTGTACTGATCCTGAGTTACATCCTGTATTATACTCCAGAGCTGCACTCACTATTCTGCTGGTGCATTCACTGTGTACATACATTACTTATCCTGTACTGATCCTGAGTTACATCCTGTATTATACTCCAGAGCTGTGCTCACTATTCTGCTGGTGCAGTCACTGTGTACATTACATTACTTATCCTGTACTGATCCTGAGTTACATCCTGTATTATACTCCAGAGCTGCACTCACTATTCTGCTGGTGCAGTCACTGTGTACATTACATTACTTATCCTGTACTGATCCTGAGTTACATCCTGTATTATACTCCAGAGCTGCACTCACTATTCTGCTGGTGCAGTCACTGTGTACATACATTACTTATCCTGTACTGATCCTGAGTTACATCCTGTATTATACTCCAGAGCTGCACTCACTATTCTGCTGGTGCAGTCACTGTGTATATACATTACTTATCCTGTACTGATCCTGAGTTACATCCTGTATTATACTCCAGAGGTGCACTCACTATTCTGCTGGTGCAGTCACTGTGTACATACATTACATTACTTATCCTGTACTGATCCTGAGTTACATCCTGTATTATACTCAAGAGCTGCACTCACTGTTCTGCTGGTGAAGTCCATGCTATTAACTAAACCTTCAGGAATAGAATGAGTGTATCTCCTGGTATAATGGTTGTGTATGTATTGTGACTGGTGTATATTGTATCCACTTTCATTCTCAGTTTGCACTTTGAGAAGCTCCTAGAGATGTGACTGTAGTTGACATTGCCAGATGCAACATGCCTTTGCCAGCAAATAGATGTGTATTAATAAAGGTTCCCTCCTTCCCACATCATTGTTAGTCGGGAACCAATGTCCTCCAGGTTTCAACTTTAGAGATAAGGGAGATGTTACAACTCTGAAGCGATGAAATGTCCCGTACTGATATCTCCAAATAGAGTGGTCTCATGAATATATATATCTTGCAAGGTCACGCTGGAGACACATTTGTAACACCCCAGAGTGGTGCTACCACTCCTGCACCCTGCTACTGTCTTTATTGTGCTAACACCAATGCCATATGTATATTTATTTCCAGGTCCCTCAACACTGTGCATTTATAATAATGGTATGTAACTGTTTATGTAATGTGCCTGGTTTACCAGCAGGTGGTAGCAAACATGGCAGAGATGTACTTAGATAAAATGGAATTTACCATTCCATTCTAACCCCCCTCTGTAGGAGAATGGGCCAGCCCTACTTCCTGCAGGACGGGTGGGGACCAGGGGTGGGGACCAGTTAGTTCCAGTCTAGTTTACCCCCAGCTAGGGGAAGGGTGTGCAGCGGCATGTCTCTACTGGACATGCCCACACCAGCCAGAGCACCTTAAGCTCTGCTGGCCATGGAGGCCAAAGCTTGAAGCCTCAAAAGCCAAGAGGAAAGTTCCCTGGCATATCCTAGAGTCAGACTACAGAGAAGAAGTGCAACATACAGAAGAAGCTGAGTTATACAGCCAGCCTGTCAGTACAGCAGAGTCAGAAAGAAATAGATATAGCAGAGTGGACTTTGCCTGCCAGTTTCATGCTAAAGCCTGCTGGAACCAAGACAAAGCCTGTAAACCGTTCTGGAGATTGTTTATGCGAAGTAAAGCTGCCATTGAACTTCATCTCAAGGTCTGGACCCAAGTTATTCTTTTATTCCTCAATTATTACCCCTACTTATTGCTTCGGTGCCAAAGCCTGGGGTCCAGAGGTATCCAGGTAGGAGCACCGTGACACACATAAAGAGACCTTTTAGGCCGCACTATACCACTAGGCATTTCCTATACCTGGGACGCGTTATATAGAGGGATCCAGAGATCTCCCCATTTCTTTCTCCAATTCCTCTGCTAGATTTTATTCAGGTTGGCAGCTCAGTGGGTGTGTCCTTTCTGCTGCAGCCCTATCACAGCTCAGGGGGGGGGTGTCTTTTCTCAGGAATCATGAACTTACCATGTGCGACCACCTCATTTGGTGGACGTGCACAATACTATAGGGATTAAACACAATGGGCTCCATTATGATGAATTAAAAATAATATCTCACAACTGGAGCATTTTTGTGAAAATTACAAAAATAACTTGTTTTTCATGTTTAATTATTAGGTGACACGGCCCCTTTAAGTATAATCTGCAGCAAATTGAACCCCAATTCCTGTAGAAATTATTATTAGAGTCAATTACAAAAGTAGATCATTTTGCTGCAAAAATGTGTTGATTTGAGGTTTTTGGTTTTTCTTTTTAAATTTTCTAACTATTTTGATTGGCTTTTTTTTATTTACCATTTTTCATATTTACTGTCAGTGGAAATATGAGCAGTAAATCAAATTGTGATGTCTTCAGAATCGCCTCAGTTTTTTCATCCAGCGAGGAGAGGGTGGTGGGTCAGCAAGGCTATAAATAACATCACATTGTATGTTCCCCAGATTACAGTATGAAACATTTATAAGACATCAGTCAATGACACGCCGGCTTGATGTGTGACAGACTGTATCAGCCTTCTCTGCATTGGAAACGAGAAGAATTGTTTCTACAGCTGGAAATCTGATTAGAGAATCCAACATTTGTTGCTATTTTTTTAGTCTTTGGCCGTTCCGTAACTGGAAGAAAATAAAATATTAGAAAATACCATAAAAAAAGAAAAAAAAAACTGTTCCTAATTACTAGTTGTCCATTCAATAATTAATGTTCGGCACAAAAAAATGACGGTCGCCTGTCTGTTCCAGGTCGCTGTGTGCTGCATGAAATTGGAGGCTTCGCTGCTTTGAAACCGTAGGCGAGAGAGAGGCAGAAGCCCGGGGCGTTGCAGAATGCTCAGTGTTTAAAGACATGACTTTCTCTACAGGGTCAGCATGTTGGGAAAGTCAACGGGGAATATTCATCTCATCAAGGGCAAATCACGCAAACGTCTTCAAACTTGTCTCAAAGTCGCAAGCAAGAAAACACTTCTCCAACACAACGTGATGGTTTTAATTTGTGCTGCAAAAAATGTCCTCTTGCCTGAAGAGAGGAGTATGACTTCATATCGATCCGGAGCGGAGAAAGCAGAAAGGGAAGGTGGCACAGAGAGGACACGGCTGGAGAAGTCTTCTTAAAAGAAATAACAAGACTTTAACACTCAAGGTCTATGCCTCAATTTGTAAAGTCTACTGAAGAAATCTGACCTGTATGGGTCACTACTGGAGAAATCTGACCTGTATGGGTCACTACTGGAGAAATCTGACCTGTATGGGTCACTACTGGAGAAATCCAATATCTATAAGTCCCTACTGGAGAAAACTGACCTCTATAGATCACTACTTGACAAATCCGACCTGTCTAGATCACTACTGGAGAAGTCTGACCTGTATGGGTCACTACTGGAGAAATCTGACCTGTATGGGTCACTACTGGAGAAGTCTGACCTGTATGGGTCACTACTGGAGAAGTCTGACCTGTATGGGTCACTACTGGAGAAACTTGACCTGTATGGGTCACTACTGGAGAAATCTGACCTGTATGGGTCACTACTGGGGAAATCTGACCTGTATGGGTCACTACTGGAGAAATCCAATATCTATAAGTCCCTACTGGAGAAAACTGATCTCTATAGATCACTACTTGACAAATCCGACCTGTCTAGATCACTACTGGAGAAATCTGACCTCTATGGGTCACTACTGGAGAAACTTGACCTGTATGGGTCACTACTGGAGAAATCTAACATCTATAAGTCACTACTGTAGAAATGAAACCTCTATAGATCACTACTTAATCTGACCTCAATGGGTCGCTACTGGGCATATGTATTATTTATTTATTTTACGCACTTATATAGCGCTACTATGTTCCGCAGCTATTAGCATCATGCTGTCCCTAAAGGGGCTCCCAATTAGTATGTCTTTGGAGTGTGGGAGGAAACCTACGCAAACACGGGGAGAATATACAAACTCCATGGAGATGTTGCCCTTGGTCGGATTCAAACCTAGGTCCCCATTTTTAAGGCACAGGTGCTAACCACTGAGCCACCGTGCTGCCCTGTATGAGGCACTATTGGAGAAATCTGACCTGTATGGGTCACTACTGGAGGAATCTGACCTATCTGGGTCACTACTGGAGAAAACTGACCTGTATGGGTCATTACTGCGGAAATCTGACCTGTATTGCTCACTACTGGAGGAATTTGGCCTCTATGGGTCACTGCTGGACAAATCTGTCCTATGTTGGTCACTAATGGAGAAATCTAACCTGTATGGGTCACTAAAAGATACATCTAATCCATATGGGTCACTGCTGGGGAAATCTGACCTGTATGGTTCACTGCTGGAGAAATCTGACCGGTATGGGTCACTGCTGGAGAAATGAAACCTCTATTGGTCACTAGTGGAGAAATATAACCACTATGGGTCACTATTGGAGAAATATGACCTCAATGTTCACTGTTGAGGTGGAAAACTTAGTGGGGCTTTGCTTTAAAAATTACTAGGGTTAATACAAGATGGCAGAAGTGTCCCTAGCACATAAGCGCTTGCCATGTCTCTCCCTATGCTCAGTTCACAGGACAATGGCAGTGGCTGTGTGGGATGAGGCCTTTATAGGGCTGTGACATCGCAGAAGATGGCTATCTGCAGATTGGCTGGCCATTTTAAGAAAACCTGATTCGTTAGCACTAGGCTTGAGTGAATTAAAGTATCCAAAGTGGACTTCAATACGAATTTCAGGAAAAATTTGATTTGCCGCAAAACCGAATTTCCTTATGCTTCGTGGTAACGAATCAATTTTCCCTGAATTGGCGTAAAAAAAAAAAAATCATGCTCACCTTATCAATTTGAGTGCAAAGAGGCAGCCGTGGCAATCCTGATTGAAGATCCCACGTGACCTCACCACGTTGGCCAGTGTGATGATGTCATCACCCACCGCAAAAGATTTCAAGCGGTTTCTTCAATCAAGATGGCCGCGGCGGCCTCTTCACGCTCAAATGCATAAGGTATTATTTATTTATTTATTACCGGATTAACCCCTGAAAGCCCTCACTTTTATTCTGTGCGCATTTGTCGTTCCCTATCATTTCGCCCGTTACTGCCAAAGAAATGGGCTTTGTGAAAATCGGGGAAGCAGTCAAATCCAATTTTTCTAAACTTTGCTCAACACTAGTTACCACGAACAGCGAGGAAATTCAGCTTTGTTGCGAATTGAAGTTTTCCTAAACTTCAGACCGAATTCTGCTTCAAATGCTTCGCTTCGCTCAACACTAGTTATAATAATACTCTATTCCTTTCGTGATGATACATTTCTTTAATCAATTAGATGTTAGACTTGTAAGTTTGCTCATGAGATATACTGTACAACTCTGCAAAAAAAATCTCTATATTCCATCCATCTTGTGGAACCTGTGTAATTTACCTTGAAAAGTCTCAGAAAACCATCCAACAACCATTCCCGTCTTGCAAGAATTAAGATAATGCATTAAAATATTTTATCTCCCTACATAAAGAGCATTGAGTGATATTTCAATTAAGGAAAGGTCAATACGAGAATTTGCAAAGAGGGGGCTATTGATTCAATGCATCTGATCCTTAAAGCTCTGCAGCCAGGGAAGGCAGCCGGCAACCTACTGTATCACCCATGTGACAAAAAAAATTATCTGCTGAAATAATTTAAGACCCGAGATCAATGTCTGCATGAAAAAATACTGTATTACAGGTTTGCAATTGCTATTAAGACTTGGCTGGGATTCAGATTAATGCAAGGCAGAAATAGTCATTCTGGCTTATTAACATTTTTTCTTTCTTTTTTCATATTTTTTTTAAAGTTCTAATAGTACAAAAATAGTAGATCCAGAAAGGAAAAAAACTAATAAATAAAGAAATAAATGTTACTATTATTTTTGTAGGATTTGGGATTTTTTTACAATATTAACTTCAGATCTTTTAGTCCTCATTAACATTGATGACCAATTATCCCCACGGGAACCTTTCAGACTACCTTTTCCAGATGCAAAAAAAAAAGTTTAATCTGGGTTTAAATTGGCCAAATTAGTCATCCGATTCGATTGGAGTCCAAACCAATTCTGCCAGAATTGAAAGTGATACAGTTGGTGTGCATTTGTGTAAGACCTTCTTAAGTCTCTCTTGTTTATCACTTTTAAAAAATGTTGTAAATTTTTTTCCTCAAAAATGAGGAAAATTTACTTCTAACTAATTTTTTGCCCTTCCTCTGGATCAACTTTCAGAAAAACAGGCTGAACTGGATGAACAGATGTCTTTTTTAGCCTTACAAGTAGGGATGAGTGAATTTCATATTTTGAAAATGTGTTTCCGGTTCGGGTTGTGGTATAATGTGAATTGCGCTATGGATTCCGTTACCACGGACCATAACGCAATTACATGATGGAATGCATAGCGGAATGCCTTTAGAGGCATTCCGTTATTCATTCCATCATAATAGAAGTCTAAGGGCTACATAACAGTTCCGTCCGGTCTCCGTTATGAAGGAGAGGTCATCCATCCATTCTACTTACAAGCTATGTTACTATGTTATGTCTTTTTCTCTCCCCCCTCCCCTAGAGTTCGCCCAAATCGAGTCACCAAAAATTCTGAATCAGATCCACCTCGAATTGTTACTAATTAGCTCATCTTCACTGGCAAGAAAACATATTCTGTTGACCAGATGTTGTATTTCATTTTCTAACTTTGGTAAATGCATTTGGATTAGGCAATAACGCTAACACCAAATGATTTTTTTATGTACTTATTCATTTCAGTTATTGCTTCTTTTAATTTATGTATTTATTTTTGTATATTATTTTTTCAGCTTTATTACCTTGGCTTCCAGATGAGTTGGACAGAGATCAGTCTCCGAACATGTCACTGATGGTAAATATCAGTGACACGTTCGGAGACTGATCTCTGTGACCCACACTAATCTGTAAAAGTTCAAGAAAATACCCCGACCTTTTTGGCTCCACTATCCTTTTTGCAGAGGCTATTGATTATAATAGGCTTAACTACAGATGTGTCCACCATAAACCTTTCAATAACTTTTGCTCCAATTTTTTATGATATACATTTAATACATTATTGTGACATGCTATCATAACCTGATAGGTGCAAAATAGATAAAAAAATGGAGACAGCACGTCCAAAAGGTGGAATTTATTCCAGATGCAACGTTTCGGCTATGTGGTTGAAAAAGGCTACCACATAGCCGAAATGTTGCATCTGGAATAAATTCCACCTTTTGGACGTGCTGTCTCCATTTTTTTATTTTTCTTGACACCTATCAGTTGCTTTGTTAGGGGCTTTTTACCACTCCTTCTGGAGACGAGCACCCGAAGCAGTATCACCAAGGAGTGCTGTCCACCCGTATTTTAGATGCTGTCATAATCTATGACAGGCTGCAATTCCCATTGCAACCACTGGACATAGACACATATAGCATAAATATCTCTCAACAAAGTATCACAAAATCATATTTTTTCAGGTTGGTCATTTCCTGCTGTATGTCTTGGAAAATGAGGAGCCAGGAGGAAAGAAATGTAAAAAATTTGGTTTGAGTCAACAAGGGGCATCAATATTTCCTAGCACTAATGCCATTTTACTCTAGTGAGCAGTAGGGTGGTCAAGAATGTCAGACTGTAAGAAAGGTGAGGTGTATATACCCAGTCTGTACTGCAGGGGGTGCAATTTCTTTGAATGACCATTAAAGTGTGATGTTTTTAATCTTTAAGTGATTGTATTTAAGGGAAAGACTGGTCGTTGGGGGGTTGGTGATGGGTCAGAATGGTAGTGGTGTCAGGAGGGCTGCTTAGCTTACACGCTGTGCTAGCAGCAGAAGTGTCCATGGGCTGTGGGAGTGAGGTGGTGCAAAGGTGTGTGCTTCCCATGAGGGTGGACCATGGGTTAATAGTAGCACTTTACCCCCCCCCCCCATAGTTACTAGGGGAGAGGGTGGCTTGCAGTTTGGGAAATGGTCACTACCCCTACCTACGAGGAGTCCTAGGGGTGTGTTTATATGAGCCCGCTCTACAGTCGTAGCTTCTGATGTCATCTGCCAGGACCACTCTTTTCTGTTTACTTGTAACTGTATTAAGGAGAACCTCCCAGCACATTTTCATTAAAACTGTTGAAAATTAATCAACCCCCTGTGTGCATCCTGTTTCCTGGAAGTGAGACAGAAAGTTACTACAGCCAGAGCAGTCCATCTCTGGCTGTAGTAACTATCTAACTATCTCACTGCTGCTTACTCCCCTGAATATATTAAGATCCCTTCTGAACTGGCATTCATGGCATATCCTGTTGATATGCCATCAAAGTATGAAGGAGAACACCTTCCACAAGGTAAAGCTGCTCCTCTCCCACATTCTTGCCTCATTAAGGATCCCTTTGTTTCCTTGGTTCTTCCAGAATGTTACCAATCAGGTTAGACACAAATTACAAAAATGTAATCCTAAATTTACATTAATTTGCATGTCCCTATCCAGGACCTATAGGAATCTCGGAATCCTGGATTAATAAGTGTATAGTAAGGCAGCATTTGTCTCCTGTATCAAGCATGCCATTGAGCAGACCTCCCTGGATCTCAAGAGTTCATTACATTTTCAGTGAGATTCTTTTTTTTCCTTTTTGTGTAGCTGTGTAGGGCTGAATTCAGTGTAGCACTTTTGTAATCCTCACCCCCCACTGCTCAATTCCCAGTGAATACAAATAATCTACCAGACTTGTGCTCGGAGGAGTATAAAGATCCCGGTGAATCTTATTTATGGCACTCACCAATGAATATACATTTCTTCAAATCTCAATTACCCCTGTAATGCCCAAGAGATCAACGTCTCCTGAAAGAAATTAACATTCCTCCACTGCTGTACTGCTCGGCTGTTTCGAGGGTAAATGGCACCACTGGGACTGCCATGATCAAAACAAGTTAAAGCCAGAAAAAAGCATTGAAATTTTATGCTTCAAATGAAAAAAAGGCCAATAGGGAATGTAAACTGAACTGCAAGGGGAATTAAGCTGCTATTTGTGGGTCAATCTAAAGAAAAACACTGAGGGCAGGGCCCCGGGAGAGAGGCAAATATGTATTTTACCCAGATGAGCTCCGTTTTACAATGGAACTAAATGGCTGCTGTGCCAATGGCATTTGCAACAAGACAGTACAATGAATTGTTTCTGCATTGTGCAATCCAACAAGATATTAAAGGGAACCTGTCATCAACGTTATGCTGACCTCACTGAGGGCAGTATAAATTTGTGACAGAAATGCGTATTTCAGCGGTGTGTCACTGATGAGCTAAAAGTCAGTTGTAAAAGTATGTGAGGAAAGGAAGAACACCAAATAAACAAACTACAACAGTAACACAGACTAGGCCCCAAAGCTAGTGAGGAAAGGGATGGTAACCTCCTAGGTATCCCTGAGCCTCTGCCTGAATACTGACAGTATGAGCAAATCCTAATGGTGGAAGAACTCATACACTGAAACCTAAGACCTGCTGAAACTGTCACAAACCCTAAATTAGGGAGCGGGGATGAGACTGCCGGGACCTTCCACCGTGAAGGGACCAGCGTCTCCCTGAGACCTAGACACAACACACACACAAAGTAGAAACAGGAGGACTTAGCTTGAGATGAGTAAGAAGCAGGAGAACCCCTAACAACCTTCTTAGAACTCCAGAAAGAAATAACAACCGCAAGGTCTGCAGTGAGAAGCGGGCTTAAATAGAGCCACTAAAATGCAAATGAGCAGAACCTGTGGAGAGGTGAGATCCTGCCCACAACAACAGACAGCAAGGAAAAACAGAAAGACCTGTCAGATAGACTCACGTGCTGCAAGTCTATCTGATCTCCTCAGACCTCTCACAGGGCAGGCAGTGACATCAGTGGTTGCCAAGAACCAGCATTATAATCATTGCAGCACAGGCCTTGAAAAGAGTCAAATCTACCTGAGAAGAATCAGAGTTATTCATAATCTCCTGCAATCCCCACCAATCTGCTAATGATTGGCAGTTCTCTCCTAGAGAGAAATGGAGAAAACTCTGTAGAGGACTGTCAGACATCAGCAGGTGGGCAGAGAGAGCAAGAATTCATGAATAACCATGACTCTTCTCAGGTGGCCATGAGCCTTTTCCAGTCCCAGTCTGCAATGATTCTGAGGTTGTTTCTCGGCAACCACTTACTTTTAACTTATAAATGACAGACCGCTGAAATCAACTCACCTGTCTCTACTTTATTCTGCCATTAGTATGGGCAGAACATTCGCAAATTCGAATATTTGTTATATTCTACAATTTTTTTTACTCGAAAAATCAGCAAGGTAATGTTAGCATAATATGCAAATATGCGAATTTTCGTAATACAAATTTTTATCGCAAATTTTTCAATTGCCGAGTAAAAACATGATTCCTCCCTGCTTCTTGCTTGTGGGCCAATAAGTCACTGGCCCACAAACAACTTAAGCAGAGAGGAATCATGACTTTAGATGGGAAAAATGACGAATATTCTAAAAAACTAATATATAGCACTATATCGAATATATAAATTTTTTTGAATATTTGTAATATTCTAAAACAAGAATATATACCGTAGCAATATAGTGAATATTGGAAAAAAAATATAGAGCAATTTAGCTAATATAGTGCAATAATCTTTTTTTTTGTATATAAACTTATAATGTTGTTTTTAATAGTTGTAATTTTTTTCCAATCTGAACTTCAGATGAGAAAAAAATTAGAACTATTAGACAAAGAAGATTATAGCACTATTTTAGCTAAATTGCTCTAGATTAGTTTTTTTTCGAATATTCGCTATATTGCTAAATATTTTTGTTTTAGAATATTACGAATATTAGAAAAAACTAATATATTCGATACTATATCGAATATATTTGTTTTTTCGAATATTCGTAATATTCTAAAACAAAAATGTATAGCAATATAGCAAATATTCGAAAAAAAACTAATATAGAGCAATTTAGCTAAAATAGTGCTATAATCTTCTTATTGCTATATATTATTTTTTTTTTAAATATTCGTCATTTTTCCCATCCAAAGTCATGATTCCTCCATGTTTAAGTTGCTTGTGGGCCAATGACTCATTAATGACTAAGTATACTTTCCTGTATGCCACAGGTTTCACAGCTGCACACGTAGTTAATAAGTCACGTGTTTTCTTAAGTCAGCTAGAGAAGATTAGAGTGAGGAAGACTCATTCCTCACTCTAATCTTCTCTAGCTGACTTGTACGCATTCACATTTAGGCATGAGGTTTAATACTTCTGGTAATGCAATGCATCCTACAGATCAGTTCTGCCTGACGGCAGGCAAACTCTTCTGCTACATTCATTGAGCATTTTTCTGTACTTACAGTACATCCCTACAAATTCCACCTTGAGATGTGGATATTCTCACAGCGGGACAAACTGTGGTATGGTATGCTCAGGCCCTGGAGGCAATTCCTGAACATGGATGCTGTAGAATACAGAAATACATTATTTTGCACTTTATAGAATCCTGTAACCCTGGAGCAAGAAATGACAGTATTTATTGTACCTCTTTTGGTCCTATCTTCCATTCTGGGCTGTGGTCATGTCACCCTATCCATTCAGCTCTTTATTTCCTGTGATGTTATGTCCATGGATGTGCCAAAACAGCAATATGGAAGTGATTGGGGAGTGTCTGTGTAACTTGCTGGGTCAGAGGAGCTAAACCTAGGTCGGTAAGGGAACTGTGGCAGACGTAGAAAAAGTGAATTATGTATTTGGTTCGATACAGCAACAGGAAGTGCCACATACAAGATGGAAACAAACCAGAGTGACTTTTCATGGGTCGGGAAAGTCCAAAGTGAAAAGAATAAAATAAATCATGGGTAAGATGTACATGATGTAAGCAACTACATGAGCATATTTGTTCAAAGCTCTAGTAATCCTGTCAACATCCCTGTCTAAGGTAGTGAAATGGTTAATATCATCATCTAGTGTAGTCTATGGCAGTAATGGGTTAATGCCAACATCCCTGGTGTTCTAAAGTAATGAAAGGCTTAATCCCAACATTCCTGGTAGGCTGAGGTAATGAAAGGATAGCTCCTGGTGGTCGAGGGTAGAAAAATGTTAATGACAATATCCATGATGAAGTGTGGTGGTCGATGTTAACATCCATAGGGTTCCAGTGAAATGAAGGGGTTAATGTCAATCAGCCTGGTGGTCTAAAGTAGTAAAGGGGCTAACATTAACATCACTGAGAGTTTACATAGTGACATGGCTAGTTCCAATATTACCAGTAATCTAGAGCAAAGAACTAGCTAATTCCACCAGGGTAGTTGGAGGTAAGTCAACATGTCTAGTAGTGTAAAGTAGTAAAATGATTAATTTCCACACCCACGGTGGTCTAAGAAAGGGAAGAGGTGAATTCATTATCTTGTGTCCAGTAGGTTACTGACCTCTCCAAGCTCCAGTATTGTACTGTTGTCACTTAAAGCAGGAGATTAGAGAGGCGAGGAGATGATGACTGTGTAACAGTGATGCAACTTAACATATATCAGGGTTGAACTGGCCCATCAGAGCATAAGAGGAATCTCCAAGGAGTCCAGCAGAAAAGAACCCCATGTGAAGGTGACATGGAGTCTACTGGATGACTTCCAAAGAGACAAGAAGGTTGGGGGCCGTGGGCACTGCATGTACTGTGTGGTGACTGTAAAACACACAGAGGCAGAATATGTTTGAGTCCTTTCATGTTTCTGCTCCATTACCTCCACATTGGATGCATGGATTTTTACGAGAACATTTAGATTAGAAATGGATACAAATCTGCAAAAACCACTGTCTATACAGCGGCAGATAATTCCCAGGACTGGCCAGATCTGTTCTGCTCGGCTCAGTTCTCAGCTTGGCCCTGGCTCTTCCCTCACACACAACATGCTGTTCCTCTCCGCTATAAATTTGTCTGATGCTGGCGCTCTCCAGGCAGGTTGTCTTGGCTTAAATTAAATATAGAGCTACTGGCTGTCTGAGTAAATGAAATGCACAGCGACTGCACTCTTTATGTTGGGTCTCTCTGTAGAGAATGTTCCGTCTCGCGCTTTCAGGACAGCCTCAGTCTCTGCCCGTCTAACCTCTCACTGACCGCACTTTAGTCTCCCGGCTCCCCATTAGCTCAGCCAAGAAATGTGGAGCAAACTGTGCACAGCCAGTACTGGGTTTATTAACGAGGTGTCTCTTCCCCGACTACACACGTCTCAAAATATTATCCAGTGGATTGTGGTGCTGCTAATCGGTATCTATCAGAACATTAACAGTAACAATGATAGGAGTTGTTAATATAGCACAGACTCGTCAATGACGAGTAACATAGTAACATGGTTTATAAGGCTGAGGCACATGGGAGGGATATAAAAGCCAGATTATAAGTAAAGTCTTTTAGCCAAATGACACCTCAAAAATCTGATCAGGTTGTGTGGGATGATTGTGCAATGCCTCCTGTTCATCGATGTGACAGTTATCACTACTTGCCACAAACTGAGAGGGATAAAAACCTTGACCGGAGAAACCTCGGTTAATCACTCCAGTAGATAGTGGTGTGTCTAGGACGAGATGTCAGCGCTGGTCAACGTTGAGTGTCCTGGTGGTTCAGAGAACAACGATGAACTGGAATAACATGAAGAAGTGCACAGAGGAGAATCTCTGTGCGGACAGATCATCAGAATAGAAGAATGGCGCCTAGTGATCCATTCTGTACTGCATGTAGAATTGGACGTCAGATCTAGTGGAATTCAAAGTGGAATTTGATCCGAATTTCAGGAAAAATTTGATTTGCTGCAAAGCCGAATTGCCTTGTGCTTCGTGGTAGCAAATTGATTTCCCCTGAATAACGGTAAAAAATATAAAAAAAACATCATACTTACCTCATCCGTTTGAGCACCAAAAGCCGGCTGCCGCCATCTTGATTGAAGATCTAGCACAAAATCCCGTGTGTGGTGACATATGACATCACCACACCGGCCGACATAATGACATCATCACGGGCTGCGCAAGATTTCACACTAGATCTTCAATCAAGATGGAGACGACCGGCTCTTTGCGATCAAATGGATGAGGGTAAGTGTGATTTTATTATTATTTTACACCGCATTATTACTGTCAGATGCGGCAATCAGCTATGAACGCGGCATCTGAGGGATACAATGAGGGCACTAATTGCATCCACTACTTACAAAGAAATGCGCTTTTTTGACAAATACATTTGTCACCCCAAAAATTTTTAGTTAAATTCGGTGAAGCAGACAAATCAAAATTGTCAATACTTCACTCAACATATCCTAAGCCTTGAGCGGCAAACAGCATCTACACAAACCATCAGAAGTCGTCTGTACAACATTGGGCTACAAGCCAGACGTCCAGCTACAGGAGTCCACTGACCTCATGCCACTGCTCTCAAAAGCTATCATGGTGGACAGCAAGATGGCAATGGAGGCTGTAATGGAGGTCTATCCTCTTCAACGATGAGTATCCGTCTTAGACACAGTGATAGCCAGGTCTAGAGACGAGGTGGACAACACCATGAAGAGGCCTTCACAAGGGAAAATCAGTAGGAGTGGTCCTACTCCAGGGATTATGGTGAGGGGTGGCATAATGTGTGGCAGCCAGACCCCTATTGTCTTCATTTCAGGTACTAACAGCTTGACATTACATTGATTTGGTCGTGGAACCAGTAGTTTGGCTATTTCTCCAAAGGGTTCAAGGTGAGATTTTATTCAACAGAATGATGCCAGGCTGCATGTTGCTCATTGCTACCATGGCCTGCAGAGTCTTCGGACTTGTCTCCCATCGAGCACATCTGAGATGGCATTGGTTGTCAATAGTTTGTCGAGGAGTATGCATGGATTTCTGTGTGTGTGTAGCTCATACTCCAGACTCAATAAATCCAGATGTTTTGAATATTCTTTTTCCATTTTTTATTATTTGCATATCATTAACATAATTCTACAACTTTTCCTTCTTGGAGTTGTAATTTTAATGTTGAGGAGTGTATAATATGGTTTTATATTTTATATACAACATATATTTTAATGTACAGCTCTTTTTTTATTAGCAAACTTACACTAAAATAAAGTGTCACATTTTAGTTTTTATTGTATTTATATATATTATTTTTTTTTCGATACATTTCATATCTATTACACATCATATCCCCAATGAGATTATAAAAAGACTTCTAGGTGATATTCTCTCATTCACATTTTTTTCTTTGCAGTTTTTCACTGTAAATGCAGCATTCAGTCCCAATTAGAAGTGAAAAGAGACCCGTGTCCTCACCAGTCACTGGCAGAGCTGATCTTGCTCTGCCATGCCAGGGGGTTACCCAACGATTGCCTGGTCCGACAGAGGCAGTGCCATTACCACTTCCTCTACTCACTGTATAGTGCTTACTGACCACTACTGTACGTGAGCTGGAAAAGAAAAGGCAGAAGTGGTTGTAAACCACTTCTGTCTTCTCCTCTGGGTCGTGACTACTTTTTTATCACTTAATACGGAGGTGGTAAAAGTCATGGCTGCTTCTCAAAGGAAGAGAGAGGAAGACATGTTATAAAACTGCCTTATAATGTGACCAGAATACTACAGTATGATTCAGAAATTTGCTATGGTTTCACTGGTGGCCATGGCTGTAGAAGGTGCAGAGTAGTGTTTGTTTAGGTACAGGGCTAAGGCATCAAATTGAATCTTTGGTTGTCACTAGAGATGTCGCGAACATAAAATTTTCCGTTTGCGAACGGCGAACGAGAATTTTCGCAAATGTTCGCGAACGGGTGAACTGGGCGAACCGCCATTGACTTCAATGGGCAGGCGAATTTTAAAATCCACAGGGACTCTTTCTGGCCACAATAGTGATAAAAAAGTTGTTTCAAGGGGACTAACACCTGGACTGTGGCATGCCGGAGGGGGATCCATGGCAAAACTCCCATGGAAAATTACGTAGTTGACGCAGAGTCGGGTTTTAATCCATAAAGGGCATAAATCACCTAACATTCCTAAATTGTTTAGAATAACGTGCTTTAAAACATCAGGTATGATGTTGTATCGATCAGGTAGTGTAACGGTTAGGCCCGCTTCACAGTGACAGACCAAACTCCCTGTTTAACGCACCGCAAACAGTCCATTTGCACAACCGTAAACTCCCCATTTGCACAAGGTTGCGCAGAGGCTGTCCTAGCACCCCGGTCATACAAATACTCGTTGACGGCTTTTTCTTGTTGGAGCAGGCGGTCGAACATTAGGAGTGTTGAATTCCAACGTGTCGGGCTGTCGCAAATCAAGCGCCTCACTGGCATGTTGTTTCGCCGCTGGATATCTGAAAAGTGTGCCATGGTCGTGTAGGAACGCCTGAAATGGCCACACACCTTCCTGGCCTGCTTGAGGACGTCCTGTAAGCCTGGGTACTTATGCACAAAGCGTTGTATGATCAGATTACACACATGTGTCATGCACGGCACATGTGTCAACTTGCCAAAATTCAATGCCGCCAACAAATTGCTTCTGTTGTCACACACCACTTTGCCGATCTCCAGTTGGTGCGGAGTCAGCCACTGATCCACCTGTGCGTTCAGGGCGGACAGGAGTGCTGGTCCAGTGTGACTCTCTGCTTTCAGGCAAGTCAACCCCAAGACGGCGTGACACTGTCGTATCCGGGATGTGGAATAGCCCCTGGGGATGGAGTAGGAGGAGTAGAAGAGGTGGCAGCAGGCCTGCCTGCAAGTCGTGGCGGTGTCACCAACTCCGCTGCAGAGCCACGCATTCCATGCTTGGCAGCCGTCAGCAGGTTTACCCAATGCGCAGTGTAGGTGATATACCTGCCCTGACCGTGCTTTGCAGACCAGGTATCAGTGGTCAGATGGACCCTTGCCCCAACACTGTGTGCCAGACATGCCATTACTTCCTTTTGCACAATCGAGTACAGGTTTGGGATTGCCTTTTGTGCAAAGAAATTTCGGCTTCCACTGCGGTGTCCCAATAGCTACAAATTTTTGGAAGGCCTCAGACTCCACCAGCTTGAACGGTAAAAGCTTGGCGGGCTAAGAGTTCCGACAAGCCAGCTGTTGGACGCCGGGCAAGGGGGTGACATTGGCTTCTTACGCTGAAACATGTCCTTGACAGACACCTGACTGTGGGCAAATGAGCAGGGACTGCTCAAGGTGAGAGACAGAGTGGCGGATGGTTGAGAGGGGGCAAGGAGGACAGCAGTGGTTGACGTGGCTGAAGATGCTGGACCAGGAGGAGGATGGCGGCTTTGAGTTTGTGTGCTGCTTGTACTCATGTGTTGATCCCATAGGCGTTTGTGATGTGCAATCATGTGCCTTCGCAAAGCAGTTGTACCTAGGTGGGTGTTGGACTTCCCACGACTCAGTTTCTTTTGGTACAGGTTGCAAATGGCATCGCTGTTATCAGAGGCAGACACACACAAAAAATGCCACACTGCTGAGCTCTGCAATGACTGCATTCTGGTGGTGGCAACAGCATGCGTTGATTGGCGTGCTGTCTGGCTGACCCCGGGTGCCGATACATGCTGTCTGACTGTGCCACTAGCTCCTTGCGACGACCTCCCCCTGCTTCCAACTCGTCTCCTCCTCCTCTCTGTCTCCCCATCTGAACTTTCCACCTGTTCTTCTTCTCTTCGAGCGGGCACCCACGTGGCATCCACGGACACATCGTCATCATCAACCGCTTCACTTGTATCTGACACCTCAGCAAAGGAAACAGCAGCGGGTACAACATCATCATCATCACACCGTACGTCCATCTGTGTAATGCTGCCTGACTGAGACATATCCCTGTTATCTACATCCTCTGGGAATAATGGTTGCGCATCACTCATTTCTTCCAACTGATGTGTAAATAACTCCTCTGAGGGATCAAGTGAAGCGGCTGTGGTGCTAGTGGTGGTGGTGGTGGCAGGCGGGCGAGTGGCAACTTGAGAGGTGCCCGAAGCTGAGCTGGAGGAGGATGGTGCGTCAAGGTTCCGAGTGGAAGCTGTAGAAGATTGGGTGTCCTGTGTTAGACAGTCAGTGGTCTCTGAACACTGGGCATTATTCTAGGGCCAAAGGGAATCACAGCACCACGACCACGACGGCCCCTGCGGGGAGGCCTGCCTCTGCCTGTCATTTGTTTTTAGATTAGTTAAGTTGTACTATGCATGCAAGCTACTGTGACACCAGATATGAATGGCGCTGAAGTGACACTATGCGCTGCACTGGGCCTTAAACACACAAACACGTGTGTAACTGACTGGCAGTTATTCACAGTCAAAATTGTTATTTTTCTTTAAATGGAATCGAATGTGACACCAGATATGAGTTGCGCTGGTGACACTATGCACTTGCAGGGCATGAAACACACGCGCGTGCCGGCAACTGACTGCTATTATATTACAGTCAACAAAGTTATGTTTTTTTTTTAAATGCAAGCTACTGTGACACCAGATATGAGTGGTGGCACTGGGCAAGTGGGCACAGTATACGCTGTGAGCCTGACACACACGCTGGCAGGCAACTGCAATAAGATTACACAGGAAAAAAATAAAAATAAAGCAGACTGATGTTCTAGCCCTAAAAAGGGCTTTTTGGGGTGCTGTCCTTACAGCAGAGATCAGATGAGACTGTAGTGGACACTGAATACACTGGCCTAGCTATTTCCCTATTAGATCAGCAGCAGCAGCAGCCGCACTGTCCCTCCTCTCTCTGAGAATGCAGCTTCCGAATTAATCTAAAATGGATGCTGTCCAGGAGGTGGGAGGGTCTGGGAGGGAGGGTCTGCTGCTGATTGGCTGGAATGTGTCTGCTGACTGTGAGGTAGAGGGTCAAAGTTTACACAATGATGACGAATATGGGGCGGATCGAACATCGCATATGTTCGCCCGCTGCGGCGAATAGTTTGGGACATCTCTAGTTGTCACGTCCTTCACTTTGGTCTCCCGACGTCTCCAGAGGTTGAGCCTCCTCTCAGCCTGTGTTCACACTCCTCATACTCTCATGCACCTTCTACTGGGAAAAATCAGCAGCACTTCAGGTAAATTGCCATTAAAAGCCTCAATTACACATCACCCCAGTAATTATGGCCACTGGGCTTTACATTATTTGTATTATTCCGACTCATTAAAACCATAAACCTTAATTATAGTAATTAAAAAAGAAATAAGAGGAAAAGCAAAGGAGAAAATACAGCTCCTTGCCTTTTATACAGAATATGTGCAGTCGTTTTCTTTTCCTATTTTTTAAGGAAGACAATGTCGTCCCGTCGTAGAGATGACAGATTTCTGGCATGAGCGGAATGGTTGGCGGCTGATTTATAACAGACATAATCCACTGTGCCAGTGCGAGGCAAATGGTTGGACTGATACAATGCCAACACTAACAGTCCTGTTCCTTACTTAAAGTGTACCTCCTATCATAAACAAGTCTGAATATTGCAGGAGAATACAAATTTTGTAATATATCTTATTAAAGAATTATATTTCATCATGGGCTTCTCAGGCTGTTTTCTTCCTACTTTCCTTCACTCAGCCTTTTATCTCTAATAGCACCAGTCCTGGCCTCATACACAAACGTCTATGGAGAGAAAAGGAGGAATGAGGAGGCTGCTGCCAGCTAGATAGAGATTTATCATCTCACTGTGAACAGTGGTAGATCATTATCTTACTAGATACAGTAGAGTCACAAGTGCTAAGTGTAGCAGAGCTAAGAAACTGCAGCTTGTGTGTCTCTCTCATCCAGTCGCCTCCTCTTCCACCCCATACACATCATTGTTAAAAGCAGGAAATAATAGCAAAGCAGCCTGATAAATACAGAAGGAAATGTTTTTGATTCGGTATATTACAAAGTTTCTTATAGTCACATGCACTATTCACTTAACAAAAGGTGTTTCATAATTAGAGGTGCACTTTAAGACACGAGTGCAGATAAAGTTTACGATGAAATTTTGTTTAAAACTGGCAAAAACAAAGAAGAAAATCTCTATAATGAAGAGTCTGTTAATTATACAATGCGTAAGGCTGACATGATAGGCCCTTAAGATCAGAGCTTGTTCCTTGGAGATGACGCAGGAAATCAAGGCAAGAACACTACATTATAGGACAAGTGTTACATAGTTACTGGTAGAGTCTCCAGCATTTGAGAAGGTGACATTCTGGAATCTTTAAGTGTTCTTACTGTTATAATGTTAGGCAGCATGCACGCGGCCGTTCCGTGCATTGGGGACTGCAATTTGCTGTCCCCAATGCACGGGCAACGTCCATGCGGTGGCCTGGATGGTTCGAGACCCATTAAACTTGAATGGGTCCATGATCCGACCGTACCGCAAAAAAATAGAACATGTTTTATTTTTTTGCGGTGCGGAGGCACGGACAGAAACACCACAGAAAAACGATGTAGTGCTTCTGTGGGATTCCGTGCCTCGTTACGCACCGCAGCTCTGGATTGCGGACCCATTTAAGTGAATGGGTTCGCATCCGTGATGCGGGGAGCACATAGCCGGTGCCCGGATATTGTGGACCCGCTGTTTGCAGGCTGCAATACGGCCACGGCCGGGCAACATGTGCATGAGGCCTTATCCTGAGGATTAGACAGCATGAGTGGCTGCAGGAATAGTACAAATTAGAGGTGGGACGACGAATCCGTCGAATTCACGAATCCCTTGAATCTTGTTGGATTTGTGGACTAGAATCCTGACGTAATGTAGTAAAATTTGAATCCGACGAATCCCGTGACGCGATATAGCGATTTGGCCGACCCAAAAATGCTGCGATTAGTTTACCTAATGATACACGGCCGTCGCCATGTCTCATCGCTGTGAGCAGGTGTATCAACAGAGGTAGGAGGGGCTGCGGGCCGGCATCTGGATTGGGAATGACAGCGGGGACCGGTGCAGTCTCTGTATTCTAATGCACCGGCCCCGCTCACTGTTGTATATTCTTTTCTGTAGCCATTGTTAAGATATAATAATCATATGTAATCCAGCTGTATTACTTACAACTAAGTCCCGGAGGAGGGAGGAGGAAGGCCGAGAGGGCGGGCGGGCGGCGCGTCACTCACTACGTCATGCACCTGCACCGCCCAATTTATGAATGAAGTACCCCCAGTAAAAGCCGTCCCGGATCAGCCATAGTAAACAGCTGAAGTGTCAGACTGCAATCTGCAATACTGACACTTCAGGAAAAATAACTGTCTCTTACCTCACTGAGGCTAGGAACTTCGGTGACACGTAACGACCATCAATGATGGCCCCTTGTTCCTTCCTGCATACCTCCCCCTTTTGTTCAATGACACACATTAAACAGTGTACCCGGGACAGGGCATCCGTGTTTCCTAGTAACCGGCCTGACCTGTGTTCCACCAAAAAACTTGAAATTTTGCAAAGACAGAAACCACCGGGTGACCCAGGCATTTCTGTCCTTGGCCTGGCTCATCCATTTGACAGGGGAGTGGTCGGTCACCCGACAGAACTTTTTCCCCAACAGATAATAGCAGAGAGACTCGAGTGCCCACTTGATGGCCAGGCACTCTCTCTCCACTATAATATACCTGGTCTCGGCTGGGGTAAGCTTCTGGCTGAGGAAGACAACAGGATGCTCCTCCCCGTTGACTTCCCGAGACAGTACAGCACTGAGGCCTACTTCTGAGGCATCAGTCTATACTATAAACTCCCTTTTGAAGTCAGGCATCACCAAAATCGGGGACCTACACAGGGCCGACTTCAAAGAGGAGAAAGCCTTTTCCGCCTGCTCATTCCAGTGGACCGTTACTGACTTGCGTCCCTTCAAAAGGCCTGTCAATGGTGCGGCCATTGTAGCAAAGTGGGGGACAAACCTCATATAGTATCCCACCATTCCCAGGAATGACTTTACTTGCCGAGTAGTGACAGGTCGGGGCCAATTCTGAATTGCCTCAACTTTGTTCACCTGAGGTTACTAGGTATTAGGTCTCTTCTAATCCTAGTGCGCACTTTTTTGGGTTGGCGGTCAAGCCAGCCTTTTCTAAGGGAGCCCACTACAGCTTGTACCTTAGGTAGGTGACTTTCCCAGTCAGTACTGTGAATAACGATATCGTCCAGGAACGCCGAAGAGTCCCGATGATGCAGGAGTGCCATGTAGACCAAAGGGTAATACCTTGTATTGATATAGCCCCTCTGGTGTGATGAAAGCCGTTTTTCTCCTCGGCAGCCTCCGTCAAGGGTACCTGCCAGTACCCTTTGGTGAGGTCCAAAATAGAAAAATACCAGGCTTGGTCTAACTTCTCAATAAGCTCACCCACTCGGGGCATGGGATATGCATCAAACTTGGAAACCTCATTAAGTTTGCAGAAATCGTTACAGAATCGTAAAGTCCCGTCCGACTTGGGTATTAAGACTATCGGACTGGCGCATTCACTTTTTGACTCCTCGATAACACCTAGCTGTAACATCAGCTGAACCTCTTCCGAGATGGTCGCCGTGACTCAGGTACCTGGTATGGTTTCAACCGGATTCTGGCCTGAGGCTCAGTGACAAAGTAATGTCGGATGATAGAAGTGCGTCTAGGGAGGTCCGAAAACACATCCATGTTCCTTCTGACGAACTCCCTGGCCTCTTGAGTCTGTTTAGAGGAAAGGTTGTCAGCAATCTTTACTGTGGCAACTGCTTCCCTCGTATCAGACGGTGGGACTGGAAACTCTACCCCCAGAAAACTCGGCCGGGGGCTGTTGTCCATACTGGTCTCCCTATCTTTCCATGGTTTCAGCAAGTTTACATGGTACACCTGCTCAGGCTTTCTCCGCCCAGGCTGGAGTACCCTGTAGGTTGCCTCCCCAACTGTTTCGAGCACTTCGTAGGGACCCTGCCACCTAGCCAGGAACTTACTGTCCACTGTCGGCATCAGAACCAAACCCAATCTCCAGGGTTAAAATTCCGAACCCGAGCCTGGCGATTACAGACTTTACTCTGGGCTCGCTGAGCTGCCTCCATATGTTCCCTAACCAGCGGCAACACTGTCTCCATCCGCTCTTGTATCCGAGTGACAAACTCAATCACACTTTTATGTGGTGTGGGTTGTTGTTCCCATGCCTCTTTGGCTATGTCCAACAGACCACACAGATGGCGGCAATTTAACATGTTTTTCAAGGTTTGATTAAGCCTCTCTACCAGGTCATCCATTTGCGGGTGATAGACGTCCGTTCGTAACTGTTTGATCTGTAGTAGTTTACATGACTTTTGACATAAAATGGTTTCCTGGTCGTTCAGAATCTCTTTAGGTAGGCCCATTCGGGAAAACATCTCCATTAACTCTTTGGCTATGAGTTTGGCAGAGGTATGTCGCAGTGCACCGCCTCCGGATAACGAGTGGCATAGTCCAGGACTACCAAGATGTGTTGGTGCCCTCTAGCGGACTTTGGTACTGGGCCTATGAGATCCATAGCGATCCACTCGAATGGAACCTCAATAATCGGGAGAGAGACCAGGGGACTACTGAAATGTGGCTGGGGGCTGGTTATCTGGCAGGTTGGGCAAGACTTGCAATACTCTTCCACCTCTCTGAACACATTGGGTCAGTAAAACCATTGTAGGATCCGATCCTGCTTTTTCTGCTGGCCCAGGTGTCCGCCAAGAACATGTTGGTGGGCTAACTCCAACACGAGCTTGCGATATGCCTTGGGCACCACCAACTGTTCAATATGCTCACCCCGAAGTTGAATTACCCGGAACATCATCTCCTGTTGAACCACAAAATGGGGGAACATAGACTCGGCCCCCAGTTGTTGCGGCTCACCCTCAACTACTACCAAATTTTCCCAGGCCCGAGATAAAGTCGGGTCCTGGTGCTGTGCTGTACCAAAATGTCTCCAGAGATGTCGAGATCTACCAACTCTGGACCCAGCAGCAAATCCTCCACATATCCCACCGTTACATTCTGTGGGTTTGGCTCCCCCCTGCCACCGCAGTGGCAGTCACCCATACTGCTGGCCTTCGGCCTCAGATTCCCAGGGTCCCGGTTGCACACAGCCTCCTGGCATACATTGAGGGGCGGTAGCCATAGTTAGTGTCCATGAGTTCCCCCCGATGGGGACAGTCGGCCCTTATGTGACCAGGCTCTTGACACCGTCAACAGACCATCGGAGCTGGGTCTATAGAGAGTATATCCTGAGCATGTTTTTCTGGCACTTGCCGCCTGGTCGAGTGTGGAGATTTCCGGGGTTTAACTGGCCCCCTCCCAAAATAACCCTCCTGTAGATTTCTGGTAGCCTCATAGCGCTCTACCAGGTCGACCATCTCTAGACCATGTAATACAGGACGCAGCTCAGGATCAGTATAGGATAAGTAATGTATGTACACAGTGACTCCACCAGCAGAATAGTGAGTGCAGCTCTGGACCAGCTGTTCCTGAGCTGCGATTACCTGTGGGTGTGGTCGCCTGTGGCTGTGTGTAGCTGCTGCTGCTGCTGCTGCTGCTCCTGAGCGTTTGGAGGAAAATCTATCCACCTGAGGCCGGCTCTCTCCTCCCCAGGGGGAGAGTGGGTTCTCAGGCATGAGCGAGGGAAGCAAGCCCCAGGCTCCTGTTCCCAGCGGCAGGCCTTCAGGGGACAGGAGAAGCCAGCGTTTGGCCTGCATGGAGGACTCAGGGGTAAGAAGATCTGGCAGGAGTCGCAGTAATGTGGCTTCTGTCTCCCCTGAGTCTGAGGGTAGTAGGAAGAGCCGCAAGGCTGGATCCGCTAAGGAGGACCCGAATGCCAGCATGGGTGAGAGTGGCCCTTCCGGGGCCCAGCAAAAGCCGAGTGTTCACGGAGGTGAAGCAGATCTTGAGGAGGAAGGCTGGGGCGTACTGAGGGCCCGGGAGTCCATTTCCACCTACGGATCCCGGGTCATGAGCCACCTCCGTGAGTACGAAGACGCGACTAAGACCCTGAGGAGGCTCCGGGAGGAGCTGCGCGGCTTGAGGTCTTGTGTTGGAGTGGCCCCAAAGAGGAAGAAGCAGGGGCTGGAGAGCCAAATAAAGCAGCTACAAGCTGACATTGGCGAGATTGAGCAAAGGCGGACTGTACTCCGAGATAAAAGCGGCCCGTTTAAGGAAAAACTCCTAAACGAGGAACGTTTTCGGAAGATGGCGGAGGAGAAGGGGCAGATGGGGCAGCAGCCTGACAGCCAGGTGGAGAAGGAACCAGTCGTGCAGGAGGAGGATGATGATGATGATGACCAGCAAGATCCACCTGGCAGCCTGCAGGAGCAGATTCCGTACAGTGGGCCCCCTGCACGCCAAATAGCAAGGTCACCCAGCTGCGGCTCGGGGGATGAGTATGAGACCTGCGGCCCGGGAGGGGCCCTAGTGGAGGAGATCCAGCTCCTGGAGTCCCCAGTGCGTTTCCAGGACTTATGCTTTGGTGATGAGTTGCCACCGGAGATGCCTGGGGAAGGAAAGAAAAAGGCTAAGAAGACCAAGCTCCAGGAGCAGGTAAGATATGTATACACCCCCCTCCCTGGGACCCCCGGGTCGACCGCAGGGCCGGCTCACTGTATTAGCCCCTCTTCTCAGCCCAGCCCGTGTCCTGCAGTGGACTCGGTGCAGGAGAGAGGGGAGAGCGAGGTATCCGATATGGTGGTGAGCTCCGTCTCTGTTTGCAGTAACGGGGATGGAGCTGGTGCGACACCGGCTGAAAAGCCGGACAGGAAGGTTACTGCGGAGGATGAGAGAAAAATCTCTGGCGCTGGAGTTTGCTCCCTGATGGGAGGAGGGGGTGGCTCCACGCCACAGATGGCTGCAGGAGCTCCGATGGCTCCAACCGCTGATGACGCTGTTCCCTCGGGCCAGCAGAGGCATGAAGGAGCTGTCGGAGCTATGACGGTTACGCCTCCCAATGAAGGTCAAGAACTGAGGCCAAAGCCTTTGTTTTGTATTGGCGCTGCTGGTCCAGATGAGCGGCGCCATGAAAGAACAGATCAGCAGCGTTTGGATCAGCGGCGCCCGGTAATGGATCAGTCGCGCCCAAAAGTTGTAAATGGTAGTACTGAGGAAGCGGAGGGCAATGATAAAAGTGGGGTTGGGGCTGTGGTCTGTCTTTTGGGGGCAGCTCCGACCCCAGGGCCCAGTGATGCTGAGGTACCAATAATTACACCAAAACACACCGGTTCAGCCAGTATGAGTGAGGGAGCAGGTGGGGGGCAGAAAATTATTTTTAATAAAAATATGTCTGGGGGTTTGGATGGTGGAGTGAATGGTGTTAGGAGGGAAGGAAGGGAGGTCGCAGAATCTGTTGTAAGTAAGGCTGGTTTGGGGATGGAAGATATGGAAGTGGGTGGTGGAGGGTCTTTGGTAAGCGGGGAGGGTGTGGAACCTGGTCCGGTTGCCCCCCCGGCTGTGGCAGCCCCTGTGCGCAGTTTTGCTACTGTCACGGCCGGGGTGAGTAGGGGACCCTCCTTGTCCTCTGGCTCTGGGGACGGCGTTTTGCAGCGGCGTCTTCTGGAGGCTCTAAAGAGAGGGGAGAGCACAATCAATGTAGAGGGGAGGGAGGTTGATCTATCCTTTTGGATAGATAGGCATGGCCTCTCAGCCTTCCGAGAGCAAAGGAGCGGGGAGACCACGTGGTCCCTCCCGACAGCTGGGCAGGGTGCTCTCCGTAGGAATGTGGTCCGTCTGAGGTGGAGGGGCAGTGATACATGTCCTTCAAGATCAGAAGTTGTTGAGCTCCTTCTAAAGATGGGCTTCAAGGCGACAGACATCTACGCCTTGATACATCCCTATGGGACCCCTGAGTTCGATGTCAGCTTTGTTCGGCCGGAGGGACTTGAGCTCTTCTGGTCGAACTATGAGATGGCAAAGGACGAGCCCAGCTGGCGAGATTTTGCCGTCCAGGCAGTGTCTCGTCAGAACAATGTGAAGAGGGTGACCGTTCTAACCCGTAACGAGTCACTCTCGTGTATTGACATCATGACGTGGCTCGGCCGATATGGGGAGGTGGTGGAGGTTCCCAAGAAGAACAGGGATGAACATGGCATCTGGTCTGGGGCCTGGACGTTCATGGTAAAACTTAGGCTTTTAGGAAACACAGTTACTCACATACCATCTGCCACCTTCCTTGGAAGGGATCGCATCCAGATTTTCTACCAGGGTCAGCCGAAGCTCTGTCACAGATGCGGCAGCCCCACACACTTCAGTGCTAACTGCACTGTACAGAAGTGCGCGCTGTGTGGGGAGATTGGCCACCTCGCTGCATCATGTGCAGAGATTAGGTGTCACCCATTCAGTCGCTGCCCTCATTCCTTTGCCAATGCGGTCAATGCCCCGGCGGGAGGAAGCCGTGAGGCCAATTCTACTGGGGCAGGGGCTGGCAGAAGTGAAGGAACAGAGGGGCCAGGGAAGAAAAGTAAGCAAAAGACGCCTGCCCAACTGAGGCGTCAGGAAAATCGCCGAAGGGAGAGGGAGATGGGTGAATCCCGGGAACCTCAGGCAACTGGGGAAGCTGGGATGACCCCTGATCTCACCCCTGAGACTGCTGCTACTGCTGAGGCCCAAAGGGACAGTGAGCTGGATGAGGAAATTAGGAGGATCCAGGAAGAGGAAGGTGCCATCTCCTCATTATCCCCCCATGACGGGGGAAGTGGGGGATGGCAAAAGCAGGGTAATAAACGTACAGGGAAAAAGGGAGATTTAAGATCTTCTCCCACTCGCCAGATGCCAAAGGAAGGTACAACCAACCCCCCTCTGATTAGTCTCTCAAACCGGTTCCAAGCCATTGGTGACACCTCCCCCTCCTCAGGGGAGGGAGCCGGTGGGGAGGTTTCGGGAGTCGCGGTGACACCTGGGCCTGCGGGGGACGCCGAGCCTCCTTCTACTGGGGAAAACATGTCCTCAGGGGTGGGGGCTGGCTTGGAGTCAGAGCACAAGGGCAGAGGTGAAATGGACACATCTGTTTGTTTGAAGAGGGGTAAGCCATCATCTGATGAAAAAGTTGGTGGGGGCAGTGGGAAAAGAAAGCCATCTAATTCAATCACCCATGATGGCGGCACTCACTCCGTTGACGCTGGCGTCCATTAATGTCGCCAGCATTAAGTCAGATACGGCTAGATTTGCGGCCTTTGATTTTTTCAGCCGGGTTGAAGCTGACATTTTGTTTTTGCAGGAGACCAGGCTGCCAGATTTGGCATCTGTATTTAAAGCTAAAAGGGAGTGGCGACGCGGATCCTCCTACTGGTCTCTTGCGGCCGAGCCGTATAGCGGGGTGGCAGTCCTTTTTACTGCACCGGTAGAATGCCGACGGGTTATTGAATTAGAAATGGGGAGGTGCCTGATCCTGGATGTCCTCATGAGGGGACAAGAACTTCGTCTAATTAACATCTATGGTCCCCAGTCCAAGTGGGACCGTAAGTGTCTCTTCATGAGGATCAAGCCCTATCTTTTTACAAGTCGGCAGGTGGTCTTTGGAGGGGACTTCAATACTGTCACGAGGCCCCAGGATAGGGGAGGTTCCAGGGACAAGCTGACTTACGACAGCATTGCGCTTAATAAAATAGCTAGTGAGGCTCGTCTGGTGGATGTCCACATCCGGCACACCCCAGGCCACCCGGGGTTCACCTATCATAGGGCTAGTTGTAGGTCTAGAATAGACAGGTTTTATTTAAAGGAGGAAGCCGTCTCTTCAGCCGTGTCCGCTGTGGAGGTGGAGTTCTCCGACCACTGTATGATTTTGTTTTCTCTGAATGTTGCAGAGACCCCCCGAATGGGAAGGGGCTACTGGAGGCTCAATTCGTCTCTCTTGGAAGAAGCGGAGATAAGACAGTCCTTTGAGGATTTCGTTCAGAGCCAGGTACCATTGCTGGATCTCTGCGGCAGTAAGTCTGAGTGGTGGGAGATCTTCAAGGAAAGGGTGGGGAGATTCTTCCGCCAGCTCTCGAGCCTCAGGAGTCTGAGTAAGTATCGCCTGTATCAGGGCCTGAGGAGGAAACTCGAACGTCTTGTCTCGACTGGGGGTAGCCGTGAGGAGATCTCCAGAGTGAAGTCTTTGCTTATGAGGTGTCAGTACGATAGGCACGCATCTTTGGTTTTTGAGAGGGATTACGGGAAATACCGCTCGCCCGACCCTTACAAAAACTGCAGGATGTCAGTGAGTAGTAAGATTGTGTCAGGACTGATTGATAGTACGGGTTCTCTGAGAAGGTCCAGATCAGGGATCCTGGAGGTTGTCAGATCCTTTTACTCACATCTCATGGCAAGGAGGGATCTTGATCGTGATAAGATATCGGCTTTCCTGACTGAAACTGTCCCTGAACCAGGGGTAGACCCCTCTCTTGACGGTTTGACGGAAATGATCAGTGAAGAGGAAGTCAGTCTGGTGATTGAGGGGCTTGCTCCCAAAAAATCACCTGGTCCGGATGGCTTAACATCTGAGTTTTACAAGACCTTTAAGGACACCTTAGTTCCCCTCTTGACTGAGGTATTAAATGAGTGTCTCTCCTCGGGTACTCTACCAAAGTCAATGAGGAGGTCGGCCCTGATCATCCTGTCAAAGGGTAAAGATCCTTTCCACATTGAGAATTGGCGTCCCATAGCGCTCCTCGGTGTGGACAGAAAGATTTTGGCAAAGGTGCTATTTAATCGGCTGGTGAAGTTTGCACCCCAGCTCCTTTCTGGGGCCCAGCATTGCTCTGTTCCCGGCCACAGTACTTTTAGTGCTGTGCTCAGTGTCCGGGAGGCCGTGGAGCAGGGCAGGGCAGGTCACTGGAAGGGGTACATGCTGTCCTTGGATCAGGCAAAAGCATTTGATCGTGTTAACCACGAGTACCTCTGGTCTGTCCTTCTGAGATATGGCCTGCCCGGGGGGTTTGTTGATTGGCTTAAGACCTTGTATGCAGGGGCAGAGAGTTTCCCGCTTGTGAATGGTTGGATTGGGCGTCCTTTTGGGGTGGGATCTGGGGTTCGCCAGGGTTGTCCTCTGAGCCCGCTTTTGTACGTGTTCGCGATCGATCCCTTCCTTAGAGGGGTTGATCGTGGGCCGTTGGCGGGCATCGGGATGGACCGGGCGGCTCCGGAGACTACACTGAGGGTGGTGGCGTATGCTGATGACGTAACTATCTTTGTGTCTTCGAGAGGGGAGGCAGAGTGGGTACTGTCTGAGGTAGAGCGCTACTCAGAGTCATCTGGGTCCAAGATCAACCGAGATAAGTGTGAGAGTCTCTGGCTGGGAGGTGGAGATCCTGGTTTTGATCTCCCGGACACCCTTCCAGAGCCCCAGGAATCTACAAAAGTCCTCGGCATTGAATTTGGCCAGGGGGATTACCCCCATCAAAACTGGGATAGCAGGCTTAAGATTGCCGCTCAGAAGGTGGACCAGTGGAAGGGTTGGTCTTTAACCCTCAGGGAAAGGGTGAACATTATCAAAACCTACCTGATCCCTTTGCTGTTATATCTGGGCAGTGTGTGCGTCTTGCCGGAACCTTTCTGGACTCGGGTCTACAGTCTGTTCTTCCAGATGTTATGGGGAAACAGACTGAACCTTGTCAAGAGGGAGGTTACTTACCGTACGAGGAGACTAGGAGGGTTGGGTATGGTCAACCCTGTGGTGTTCCTGGTGAACACCTTTATTAAGATTAATCTCTCGAACCTCTGGCAAGAGAGGGCTCCTCTGTGGGTAGCCTCCTGTCGGGGATGGTTTCGGCCTTTCTTCCAGGAATGGGAGACAGGGGGGCAAGTGAAGGATCTCCGCACACCACATAGGCATCTCCCGGCTTATGCTGCCCTGGTTCTGAAGGTATTACGTCGGTGGGGTCTGGGGATGTGGGAAATCAGGACTCAGTCAAGGAGACTCCTTGACCAGAGGGTTCTGTTGACCCATTTCCAGAAACCTCTGGCCCTCAGGGACTGCCCAGGTCGGGATCTGAGGGTTGGGTTACGGCTTTTAAATTCCAATAGGATCCCCTTGAAGTTCTTTGACTTGACTTGGCGCTGCTTCCATGGGAAACTGTGTGTGAGGGACAATCTGAAGTGTAGGAGCTCTGAGGACAGGGGGTGTCCCCGTGAGGAGTGCGGTGGTGTGCTGGAAAGCATGGACCACTTCCTGCTTCATTGTCCCTTTAACACAGAGGTTTACACCAGGGTGGGGACCTCCATTGGCTGGCCTAGGCTGGTCACTCTCTCCTATGCGGAATGGGCCTATGGAGCATTCAGACACCTGGGTGGTAGGGACCTTTGCACTTTATTCCTAGTCAGCTCAGTGGTCAGGTACTACACGTGGCATGCACAGTGTTTAGTTTCGACGCAACGCAAAATCCTCCCCGAGGATGAGGTGGTTAGGAACATTCTCGGAGACCTGGTGAAGGTGCGCTCTCTGGAGTACGAGAGGTTGGGGGCGGGTAGAGCCTCTCTCCTCTGGAGGGGTTTTGCCTTTAGGGTACCCTAGCCTGTTGTCTCCCCTCCCGGTGGTGGGCTGAAGCTGACACTGTAGATTTTTGTTTTGTTTTGGTGGCTGTATGAGGACATAGGGCTTGCAGGCGCCAAACTTGGGCTTTAATGGGTTGTGTGCGGCTGAAAAGCCTCACGGTGGGTGGTGAGGTTAAGGTCTACTATGTAATGTACTATGTAATGTAGTTTATATGTCTTTATGTCTATATATATTTGTATATTTGTATAGGTTGAGTTGTCGGGTGTAGTGTTAGGTTGGGTGGTGGGTAAATGGGGGGAGGGTTCCATGGAACATTGGGGACTTTGGGACATATAAGAAAATCCTGGGCTGGTTCATGGACGTCTATTATCATGTACTGGGGGCATGGGATGCGGGACCAGCTCAGGGACCCAAAAAAAAAAAATATATATATATATAATATAAAAAAAATAAAAATTGTGTGTTGCATTGGGGTGGTGGTGGGTGGGCTTTTTGTAAGTTTAACTTCTGTATTTGTTAAGTGTAGGTAGGTGCAACCGGATCAGGAAGGTTAGTACATGTACATAGATATTGTAAATATTGTACATAGCTGGTGTTCTGTGGCGAGTGGGCTGGACCGGTGCTGTCTGCGCCGCGCTGAGGAGCATCATGTCCTGTATGGTTGGTTTGGTCTCTGTTTTATATATTTATTTATCTGTTTGTTTTAAAATTTTAATAAAAGAAATACAGGATGTAACTCAGGATCAGTACAGGATAAGTAATGTATGTACACAGTGACTCCACCAGCAGAATAGTGAGTGCAGCTCTGGAGTATAATACAGGATGTAACTCAGGATCAGTACAGGATAAGTAATGTATGTACACAGTGACTCCACCAGCAGAATAGCGAGTGCAGCTCTGGAGTATAATACAGGATGTAGCTCAGGATCAGTACAGGATAAGTAATGTATGTACACAGTGACTCCACCAGCAGAATAGTGAGTGCAGCTCTGAAGTATAATACAGGATGTAACTCAGGAACAGTACAGGATAAGTAATGTATGTACACAGTGACTGCACCAGCAGAATAGCGAGTGCAGCTCTGGAGTATAATACAGGATGTAACTCAGGATCAGTACAGGTTAAGTAATGTATGAACACAGTGACTACACCAGCAGAATAGTGAGTGCAGCTCTGGAGTATAATACAGGATGTAACTCAGGATCAGTACAGGATAAGTAATGTAATTTACATACACAGTGACTGCACCAGCAGAATAGTGAGTGCAGCTCTGGAATATAATACAGGATGTAACTCAGGATCAGTACAGGATAAGTAATGTAATTTACATACACAGTGACTGCACCAGCAGAATAGTGAGTGCAGCTCTGGAGTATAATACAGGATATAACTTAGGGTCAGTACAGGATAAGTAATGTAATTTACGTACACAGTGACTGCACAAGGAGAATAGTAAGGTGATTCTGGCACATCTTTTCTTAGAACTCGGATTTCTGATTTCCTTGTCAATCCTGCTGAAAGTGTGTAAGTTAATTGGTATCTGGGTGCTACCGGTATGGGATGTGTTCCTGCATACGCTGACTTCAGGGCTGACAGTGCCTGGCTCTGTAGGAATACACCATATTCACAAGGACAATAGTGACACCCAATATTTAGTTTATTCATAGATTTCCATGAAGAATAACAGAATAATTGTACAAGTCATAGTTATGAGAAAGGTGGCTCCAGAATTGTTAGTATACGGAAAATGCAAGTACCGGCTAATACAGATATGTCAGGGAAGCTACCATGTCATTGCAGAGGATTTGGAGCTCTGTGTCAGTGGTTCATATTGGGCCTCATAATTAAGAGACCCTCATTCTGCCCTATTACCAATCTATGAGACTGAAATAAGGCAGGATTCAATCCACAAGGGATGAGCCTGCAGTTATGTTTTCAAGTATTTTTTTCATTTTTTTCTTTTTTGAGGAATTTGATTTTAAACATAATGTTTTCTTTAAAAGATCTCAATTTAAGTCAATTTAGTTTTTTGCTATACAAGGCAGAGGAGCAGAAATTAGCTCTGACATACCGTAGCTTGCATTAGACAAGGGAGATAACTGATGGGTTTTGTGTACTTCTCGGATTCTTTACAATCCCTTCTCTTCCACCAAAAATGCTAGTCATCCAAAATAAACACATGTTGGGAAATTGCTATAAAACTTCCATCGAGAAGATGTTTAGTGAAGGAGATGTGGAGCAATTACCATTGTTCCAGTGTAAAATGTGTTATTTCAAAGTCTGCAAAAGCCTGTAGGCTCACCAACCTTAAGGGGTATTCTAATCTCAGTAGATCCCCTTCTTGACCTCCACCAGCCTGGACATGGCCACCAGAGGTGGTTGGGACTACAGAACCAGCCAAATGGACTGCTCTATGTTTCCAGAGCTCCCATACAAGTGTACAGGAGCTATAAAACATTATAGAGGAGGCCTCTTGGCTGCTTCCATAGTTCCGACCAATTCCTGGAGGAGGTCGTTAAGGGGTGATCCCGAGAAGGGAATACTTCTTAAATTTAGAATGTGAAAATTATAGGACTTTCTTCAAATTTTAAAAGTGGTTGTCCATAATGTATTAATTCCTCTTCATATGCAGGCTTGGACTGGCCCACAGGGGAACAGGTGAATCCCCGGTGGGCCCCTGAGTAGGGTCGGCCCCTAGCCCTTCACCCCTTGCACAAGTGGCACATAATACAGTAGACTGAGGGCATATACAGCACCTCAACCAACCTATGCTCACATTAAGTACTTGAGTGGTTGAGATTAGTGTTGAGCGTGAATATTCGAATCGCTAATTTAAATCACGAATATCAGCACTTCGAGAATTCGCAAATATTTAGAATATAGTGCTATATTCGTATTCGCAAATAGTGTTGATCGCGAATATTCTAATAGCGAATCTATCGCAAATTTATCGTGAATATCGGCACTTAGCAACATCCCTAGCAACCAATAGGAAAGTTGCCTGCCCCTTAGTGTTGATAACGAATATTCTAATCGCTAATTTTTATCAGGAATATATTACATTGCCGATTTTCACAATTAATTAAATAATGACTGGAGATCACGAATTCTCGAATTTGCTAATTTATGGCGAATATTCGGCCAATAATTTGTGAAATATTGCGAATTCGAATATTGCTTATGTCGCTCATCACTACTTCTAGGTATAGAAGGCAGACAATCCAGTATCACCTTTCCCCAGGGACCTGCCATCTTGAAGTCACTGCAGGGACCCCCTATAGTCAATCATCTTGTATCGTCTTGCTGCTGTCTGTCACTGTGTGAGAAGGTAAGATTTGCATGTAGCTGTAAATTGGGCCCCCAGAATGAATTTTACTGGTGGGCCCTAGGCACCCCAGTCCGACACTGTTCCAATGTATCAATTCCTTTTTGTCTTTGTGATTTTTTTGGAAATGATTTTTGTTTGCTTTCACAGTCTGGAAGTTCTTAAGTTGCGTGGTAAATTACAGAGCTCAAATGCATTTGAAGGGGTTTTCCCACTGTAGTACATTTCTAGAATATTCCATTAAAGGAGTTTTCAGAGACTTATAATGATGACCTAACAGCTGGATAGGTCATCAGTATCTTATAGGGGAGGGTCTGACACTTGGGACCCCTGCCGATCAGCTGTTTGAGAAGGCACAGTTACTGATCAGTGGGGGTTAAACTGCCTGGACCACCACCAGAGCTATGAAGGGGCTTAAGTTTCACCATACTTCTCTTCACAATGACTCTCCTGGCCACCCACTGTGCTGGGATCTAAAACACAGCCCCATTCACTTGAGAGGTCCCTTCACTCCAGGGTTCCATTGGCTGTACCCCTAGTGATATTTATGTTATGGCATATTCTAGATACCAGAGGACACCTTCTCTGGCCTGACATTTCCTCTGCTGTGGTCACTGTAGGGAAAATGTTGTATTACATGGAGGCCATTGAACTCTTACTTGAGTGGCTCTTTATTCTGGCTCTTCGGCTCTCATTGATCTACAGACATTAAAGACAGCCAAGGACTCACTACTGGATCCATAAGTGGAAAGTATCTCCAATGACTGTTGTGCTCCATACTGACTCTGACATATCTGCCCTTATTTTTTGCTATGTATTAGACATCTTGACAGGTCAGTTGACTTTTATATATCGTTGTATTGCTGCTAATAATCATTCAGTGCTTGCAGACTTTGCTCCATCATCATGAATATACATTAGATGCACCATTAAGGGCATACGCAGGGGCGTTTCTAGGTCAAAACTAGAGGTGGGACGAATCCAATTTTTTTCTAATCTAATTCTGAAAAGGTTCTCGAATATATCGAATCTTTCGAATCTCGAATACTACGAATCATGTACATAAGAATTGTGTGAACGGTGTAGGAAACAAAGTGATCTGTGGATGAGACACTATTATGGGGGATCTGCGGATGGCGCTGTTATGGGGGGATCTGTGGATGACACTGTTATGGGGGATCAGTGGATGCCACTGTTATGGGGGGATCTGTGGATGTCACTGTTATGGGGTGGATCTGTGGATGTCACTGTTATGGGGAGATCTGTGGATGTCACTGTTATGGGGGGATCTGTGGATGGCACTGTTATGGGGAGATCTGTGGATGGCGCTGTTATGAGGGGATCTGTGGATGTCACTGTTATGGGGGGATCTGTGGATGTCACTGTTATGGGGGGATCTGTGGATGTCACTGTTATGGGGATCTGTGGATGTCACTGTTATGGGGGATCTGTGGATGTCACTGTTATGGGGGATCTGTGGATGGCGCTGTTATGGGGGGATCTGTGGATGACACTGTTATGGGGTGGATCTATGGATCTGTGGATGGCGCTGTTATGGAGGGGATCTGTGGATGGCACTTTTATGGGGAGGGTGTTCTGTGGATGACATTGTTATGGAGGGGGTCTGTAGATGACACTATATAGCATCTTATGCTATATGTGTCATCCACAAATCCCCCATACCAGCGCCATCCACAGATCCCCCATAACAGCGCCATCCACAGATCCACCATAACAGCACCATCCAGAGATCTCCCATAACAGTGCCATCCATAAATCCCCCTCCCCATAACAGCCCCGGCCCGGCAGTAACTTTTACTTTAACTTAAATTAGGTTCAGCGCATCTTTATTACCTTACAATCAAGCTCCAGTAACAGGCAGAGCGGGCGGCAGCGTAACGTCACTCACTCACGTGACGCACCTGCTCCGCCCACTTTATGAATGAAGCAGGCAGAGCAGGCGCGTCACGTGAGTTATGCCGTCGCCCGCTCTGCCTGTTACTGGAGCTTCATTGTAAAGTAATAAAGATGCGCTGATTTAAAGTTAAAGTAAACCGCCCTCATAGCAATGAATCAGACAATAATTCGATAACGGGATTCGTCGACAACGAGTCCACAAATCCCACAATTCCAGCAAGATTAAAGGGATTCGTGTATTTGACTGATTCGTCATCCCACCTCTAGTCAAAACATTCCGGGCCTGGGCCCCTGATGTTTTGTCCCAGGTCCCGAATGTCCTGCCTGCCTGCTAGATACAACTGTAAGTCCTCAGCAGTGGCAGATTACAATAGGGACGTTGGGGTCGGCAGTCCCGGGCCCAGCACCGCTGGGGGGCCCAACGCCGACCCGAACGCCCACATACTGCGGCGGGGCACGGGAGCGCATAGCTCCCTGTCCCGTTGCCGATCACCGCCATAGGCTTCAGGTCTAGTAGGCCTGAGGCCTATGCGGTAGTGAAATCCTGACGCAGGCGTGCGTGATGACGTCATCGCGCGCCTGTGCCGGGACGCAGCACTGCCTCATCCAGCCTTCCTCTGCGAGCAAGCGGCTGGCCCTGGACATAGGTGAGTATTTAGCTTTTCATTTTTTTTCCATTTTTTATTTTTTTATTTCATGTGCCTACTTTGGGGGACATGTGGGGGACAAACAGTAGGACATATTAAGAGACATTGAGTACATGGGAGGCGGGGATGTGGGGGCTGTGGGGCCAAATTATTATGGGATGGTATACTATGTGGGGACAAATTACTATGTGGGGGCAAATTATTATGAGAGGGACTACTATGTGGGGGAAAATTACTATATGGGGCAGTGTGGGGGCAAATTACTGTGGGGGCAGTGTGGGGGCAAATTATTATGGGAGGGACTACTATGTGGGGGCAAATTACTATATGTAGCTGTGTGGGGCCTAATTATTATGGGAGGGACTAATATGTGGGGGAAAATTACTATATGGGGCAGTGTGGGTACAAATTATGGGAGGGACTACTATGTGGGGGCAAATTACTTTATGGGGCAGTGTGGGGGCAAATTACTATATGGGGCAGTGTAGGGGCAAATTACTATGTGGGGGCAGTGTGGTGGAAATTACTATGTGGGGACAGTGTGGGGGAAACTATTGTGTGGGGGCAGTGTGGGAGAAATTGCTATGTGGGGACAGTGTTGGGGAAATTGCTATGTGGGGCAAATTACGAAGTGGGGGAAACTATTGTGTGGGGGCAGTGTGGGGAAAACTATTGTGTGGGGACAGGGTGGGAGAAATTACTATGGGGGGGGCAGTGTGGGGGAAATTACTATGTGGGGCAGTGTAGGGTAATTTCTATGTGGGGACAGTGTGAGGTAATTTCTATGTGGGGGCAAATTACTATGTGGGGCAGTGTGAGGGAAATTACTATGTGGGGGCAGTGTGAGGGAAATTACTATGTGGGGGCAGTGTGGTGGAAATTACTATGTGGGGTAGTGTGGGGCAAATTACTATGTAGGGGAAATTACTGTGTGGGGAAAAACTACTATATGGGGGCAGTTTGGGGCAAATTACTGTGTGGGGGCAAATTACTATGGGGAATTACTATATGGGGCAGTGTGGTGGAAATTACTATATGGGGGTGTTGCTATTGGGGAGGCACTGTAGGGGCCATTCTATTATTTTTGCAGACACTATACAGGGATTATTGCCTGGAGCACAATATAGGGTGTTATTATTACTGGGGGTCTCTAGGGGACGTTATAGCTGCTGTGGACACTATAGGAACATTTGGGGTAATTTATCAAACTGGTGCAAAGTAGGACTGGCTTAGTTGCCCATAGCAACCAATCAGATTCCACCTTTCATTTTTGACAGCTCTTTTGGAAATCCAGTTCTATTTTACTCCAGTTTGATAAATGACTCCAATTATGTCTATTAGGGTCACTATTTTTTCAGCAGTATAGTACCTTGGACATTGGGGAGCAAAACGGGCACAGTATTGGGGGTGGCAGCAGGATGACACTGTGGGGACACCAGGATGAGGAGGTTGATGGAAAAATTGAGAAATCTAACGTGTCTGTGTTACAAACTGTAGAGACGAGATCTGGCTGAAAAAATTTGCCATGGTGGTCCGGGTCAAATGGAGGAGAAGAGGAAAGAGAAGGTCTACATGACAGGAGATGTCACTGGATGTAAGAGGTATGTGGTGCTGTATTCTCCTCCATGTTTTTTTTATTATAATTCTATGTATTTTAAATTTGGCGACCACATTTTTCAGTCTAGGACCCAATTTGGGGTGTTTTTTTTAGTCTGAAGATGTCATATGTCCTAGACTGTGGCGCTCATGAAGCACAGCAGCCTCTTCATACAACAAAAAACTAAACTAAAATGGAGTGAGGGGCCCAAGTTGGGTAGACAGCCCCGGGCCTATCATGCACTTAATCCGCCCCTGGTCCTCAGGACGGCAATACAATTGAATCTAATGCAGTAGAAGATCTGAAGGACCTGTGGTGACATCACAGGTCATGTGACCAGTAAAACAGGCAGTAGTTGAGAATGACCTAGAATGATGTCACCATCATGTGACCAGTGCAGGGGAGGACGGCAATGAAGAGGAGAAGTCCTGGGGAAGAAGCTGTGGTAATGTCTGCTACAGGAGGAGAGGTAAGTGAAGGTAGAGGCAGAGCAATGCTGGGAGTTCTGGTTATTTAACTGGGACTGTGTCTTAGGGCTGAAGGGAAGGATGTTATTTACATGGGACTGTATGTCGATGGTGGCTGTAGGAGGAAGTGATGTTATTTACATGGGACTGTATGTTGCAGGGGGCTGGGGAGGGTGGGATGTTATTTACATAGGACTGTATGTTGATGGCGGCTGTGGGAGGGATGGATCTTATTTACATGAAACTGTATGACTGAGGGGGCTGGGGGAGGGAGTGACATTATTTACATGGGACTGTATGTTGATGGGTGCTGTGGGAGGGAGTGACGTGATTTACATGGGACTAAATGTTACAGGGGTCTGAGGGAGTAATGTTATTTACATGGGACTGAATTTTGAGGAGGCGATGTAATTTACATGGGACTGTATGTTGAAGGTGGGGGTGAATTATGTTATTTACATGGGACTGAAGGTTGAGGGGGTGATGTTTACATGGGATTGCATGTTGGAGGTGGCTGGGGAGGGGGTGATATTATTTACTTGGGACTATATGTTGAAGGCGGCTAGGGAGAAGGTGATATTATTTACATGGGGCTGTATTTTGGAGAGGGTTGTAGATAGAGAGGGATGTTATTTACATGAGACTGTAAGTTGGAGGGGGCTGGGGAGATGGTGTTATGTTATTTACATGGTATTCTATGGCAGAGGGAGGGAAATAGTGTTATTTACATGGGACTGTATGTTGGATGGGCTGAAGGGAAGGTAATGATGTTCTTTACATAGGACTGTATTTTGGAGAGGGCATGAGAGATGGTGTGATGTTATTTACATGGGACTGTATGGTGGAGGGAGGAATATAACTACAGGAGATACTGCAAATCCAGGGGACATTATAGGTGTTCTTATTACTACTGGGGGCTCTATAGGAGGGACTTATAGATCTGCATTATTTCTACTAAGAGCACTATGGGGGCCCCATTACTACTGAGCGGTCTGTAGATAGCATTATTACCAATGCGGAACAATAGGGGGGATTCTTTCTACTGGGGGTTCTGTGAGGGCATTATTAATACTGGACTGGAGCTCTTCTACTAATAGGGACACTCTTGGGGAGCGTTATCACGGTTGGGGGAGAACTGTAGAGGGCAGTATTACTAATGGGGGCATTCTGGAAATGAATTACTATTGGTGGGACTTGGAGGAGCACTATTACTATGGGGGGCAATCATATATATTCAGGATAGTATTTGGGGGTATTGGGGGGGCACAGCGAGCATCAGGATAACACTGTGGGGGCTCCAGGTTGGGGGATAATGATAGAAAAGTGAGGAAGAAGCTAAGATGTCTGTGTGCCACACTCTGTAGAGACAAAGCGGCTAAGAGAATTTGTCCGGACCGAATGGAGAAGATGATGACAGAGAAGATCTACATTGGAGGAGACGTCACCTGGAGGCCCTGGATGTGAGAGGTATGTGCTGCTGTATAGCAAGTGTGTGGGTAGAGGGGGGACGACTTGGAGAACTGGACCATATTAATTTGGGCTTGGGCTCCGGATCTTTTGAGACCCTAGCAACGCCACTGGGCATACGTCCACAGAAGCAACTCATGCGAATGCTACAGGCTCATGGAGGGGGTCTATTAGATGTCTTACTAACCCCTACTTTAAGGAATGGTGAAAACATGCATCAAAAAGGCGCTCAAGTCATGAAAATGGGATAGGGGGGCATAAACAGGAAGATGGCGTGTGAAGCAGCACCTGGAAGCAAGCCTAATTTTTATGTTTGTTGATTAGTCTCACACCCACCCTCTATGTAGAGATGACCCCTTCCTTACCTTTTATTTTTGGATGTGTGGCAGGAGCAGGCCACAGCATGATCTTGTGATACTCTGTCTCAAGACATCTATCCTACGGTATATGTGTCTGTGTGTGGCCACCCAGTGTGGTTGCGATGTGATTTGCAGCCTGTCAAGAATTTAGGTAGCACGTCACAATACTTTACTAAATTTGTTCCATGAGAACAAACAAGTAAGAAGCTCTTAACAAAATGTAAGAAAATGTCAGCGTGGACCATTGTAAAATCCCAGATTCATTATATTTATGATCAAGGAAAGAGGATGAAATTTGAATAGGAGTGTTCTACTGGCATAAGGGTTTGGGCTCATGGCCGTATTGGTACAGATTAGTGTTGGGCGAGCATGCTCGGCCGAACACCTTTTTCACTTGATGCTTGAGTCTCCTTTCCACACGTTTGTTGGCTGCTACACAGCCATGTTAGTTACTGGCATTACAGTGATTGGCTGGCCGGAACGCGCCATCGTGTGCTATATAACACCCGATGACACGTGGTTCGGCTCAGACTTAGTCAGGGCGAGCTGCAGCAGAAGGGACAGATAGTGTAGGGAGAGGAATTTTGAGTTTTTTTGCGAGAGTTTTGAGTGTTGATAGGTGTTAGAGACCCAACAGTCTCTAACAGAGACCCAACAGAATCCTCGCCCTGATCCTCCTTCCTCCCACCATGGAGAGTCTGGCCAAACAAGTGATCCCACACTCGGATATTCCGAGGAGCTCTTTTCAGCGCCATTCCTTGATTTGGGCCTCTCGCCAAGTACGCTTGAAGAGGGACATGAGGAGATCGTGTGCACTGATTCCCAACCTCTTGAGCATCCACAGTTACAAGAAGATGACGGTGGGGAACGGCAATTAGTGTTTCACAAGGTGGATGATGATGAGACACAGTTGCCAATAAGTCAACGGCAATTAGTGTCTCAAGAGCTTGATGAGGATGAGACTGTAACAATACAGCCTAGACCGCAGCGGCTCCCTGTGACGATACGCTGGCTTGCGCTCCAGCGTGGAACGCACCGGCCGTCTGCGATGATACGCTGGCTTGCGTTCCAGCGTGGAACGCAGCGACCGCCTGTGTTGTTACGCTGGCTTGCGTTCCAGCGTGGAACGCAGTGGCCGCCGGGCCTTCTGTGACTCCGCCCACTTACCATTCAGCCCTTAAATTGAAGACAGGTGCTAAGCAGGGTGTTCCACTAATGGAGTGCGCACCCTGCTAGCTCCATGGTATCTGAAGACTCTGTCCACATATCCAAACCTGTATGCCTAACTACATCGTGAAGGACTGTCTACCTTCTTGCCACTGGCTTTCTAGCCAGGACCAACTAACCACAAGTATATGCCTGTTACCTGCTCTGATTAATGTCCTGGAACTCAGAGTGAACCTACTGCATAGTGTATACTAAACTGTGGACATGCTATACTAACTCTGAACCTACTGCATAGTATATACCAAACTGTGGACATGCTATACTAACTCTGAACCTACTGCATAGTATATACCAAACTGTGGACATGCTATACTAACTCTGAACCTACTGCATAGTATATACCAAACTGTGGACATGCTATACAAACTCTGAACCTACTGTATAGTATATACCAAACTGTGGACATGCTATACAAACTCTGAACCTACTGCATAGTATATATCAAACTGTGGACATGCTATACAAACTCTGAACCTACTGCATAGTATATATCAAACTGTGGACATGCTATACTAACTCTGAACCTACTGCATAGTGTATACTAAACTATGGACATGCTATACTAACTCTGAACCTATGGCATACTATATACTAAACTGAGGACATGCTATATACTAACCTTGAACCTATGGCATACTATATACTAAACTGAGGACATGCTATATACTAACTCTGAAGCTATTGCATACTAGATGCTAACTCTGAACGTTGCACAAGCTTATACTAACTCGTGACTCCTGTAATTCTGAGAGTCCCTCCTTACCATCAGTAAAACTAATTAGATGGATAGCGGTAAATGATTTTGTTACCCCAAACTCTCCGCCTAAGACTGAGAGTGACGCCTGGGGTACATACTGAGTAACCGCGAATCCCACAGCCAAACACAAGGGTGGTGGGATAATAGTGGATGTCCATTGCTTCCGCAGTTGAGATCCTAACTGATCAACTAGGTGCGTTACAGAGACACAGTTGTCAATAAGCAAGGTTCTTGTTAGGTCAACAAGTCAGGAGGATGACCAGAGTGAAGAAGTGGAAGAGGAGGTGGTGGACGATGAAATCACTGACCCAATCTGAGAAGGTGGCAAGCCGAGCGAGGACAGCAGTACAGAGGGGGAGGGATCCGCAGTACCACAACAGGCTGGAAGAGGCAGTGGGGTAGTAAAAGGGAGAATGCGGGCCACACAAAACAGGCCTGCAACTGTTCCCTGGAAGACCCCCTTGCAACAATCTCCCTTGCCAAGGGCTAGGTGTTCCGCAGTCTGGCGATTTTTTTAGGAAAGTGCGGACAATAAAAGAATTGTCATTTGCAACCTGTGCCGTACAAAAATTAGCAGGGGCATGAACACTAGCAACCTCACCACCACCAGCATGATCCGCCACATGTCATCAATAGGTGGGCCAAACGCCTGGGTCCACAATCAGTGTCTGCGGGTCACACCACTGCCTCCTCTTCCTCTGTGTTACTTGCTGGCCAATCCCATGTCCAAGACGCAGGCCCGGATGCCTCCCGCCCTGCACCTGGACTTTTGCAAGCACCATCAGCTGGCACATCCACTTCTGTGTCCCAGCGCAGCGTGCAGATGTCCATACCCCAGGTCTTTGAATGAAAGCGCAAATACCCAGCCTCCCACCCACAGGCCATAGCACTAAATATGCACCTTTCCAAATTGCTGGCGCTGGAAATGTTGCCACTGAGGCTTTCCGCAGTCTGATGGCGGTGGCGGTCCCTCGGTGCTCAGTCGCCAGACGGCACTATTTGTCCCGGTGTGCCGTTTCCGCCTTACACCAGCATGTGTCCTGTAACATCACCCATGCCCTGACCAACGCAGTTATTGGAAAGGTCCACCTTAAGGACTGACACATGGAAAAGTGCTTGTGGCCAGGGATGCTACATTTCCCTGACGGCACACTGGGATAACGTTGTGGAGGCTGGGAGCGAGTCGTACCCTGGGATGGCATAGGTGCTACCGATGCCAAGGATTCAGTGCCCTAATTCCATCAGGGTTTCTGCCACCACCAACATTAGTGGCTGCAACACCCCCCCCCCCTTTCTCCTACTCAACCTCCTCCTCCACTTCCACCTCTGAATTCTCATCTTGCAGCACAGGTCAGCCATCAGTCAGTAGCTGGAAGCAGTGTAGCACTGCAGTGGGGAAGTGGCAACAAGCCGTGCTGAAACTTGTTTGCTTAGGTGACAAGCAGCACACCGACGCAGAGCTGTGGCAGGGTATAAGGGACCAGACTGAGCTGTGGCTCAACCTAGAACCAGGCATGGTTGTGTCTGATAATAGCCGTAACTTGGCGGCTTTGGAGCTCCACAAGCTCACACACATCCCATGCCTAGCCCACGTGTTCAACTTAGTAGTTCAGCAGTCTCTCAAAACCTACCCAATTTGCCTGAGCTACTGGTGAAGGTGCGCCGCGTGTGTGCCCATTTCCAAATGTCATCTACAGCTGCAACGCTGCAGCAGCACTTGCAATTGCCAGCTCACTGACTGTTGTGCTACGTGAGCACGCACTGGAACTCCACGTTCCACATGTTGGCCAGGCTTTTTGAGCAGCAGAGGGCAGTAGTGGAATACCAGCTGCAACATGGTCGTCACCTTTCCAGTCAGCTTCCGCTCTTCACAAGCAAGGAGTGGGCATGGATGTCTGATCTCTGTGAGGTTTTACGCAACTTTGAGGAATCAACACAGATGGTGAGCGGCGATGTCGCTATTATCAGTGTAACCATCCCACTTCTGTGTCTACTGAAACGCTCGCTGCTTACAATGAAGGCGGACGCTGTGCATGTGGAAGAGGTGGAAATGGGGGAAGAAGACATTACACAGGGGGATAGCCAGACCACCCTCAGTTCGTCTTCTCAGCGTCTTCTGGATGATGATGAGGAGGAGGAGCAGGAGACGGTTGCCTCCGCTACAGAGGGTAGTACCCATGGAAGTTTTATCCCATCTATTCAGCGTGGATGGGCAAAAGAGGAGGAAGAGGATGAGAAGATTGAGAGTCATCCTCCTGATGAGGACAGCAAAGTCTTGTCTGTTGGGACTCTGGCACACATGGCTGACTTTATGTTATGCTGCCTTTCCTGTGACCCTCGCGTTATACCCATTTTGGCCAACACCGATTACTGGTTGTTCACCCTTCTTGACCCCCATTACAAAGAGAACTTCTCATCTCTCATTACTGTGGTGGAGAGGATGGGCAAAATGGTGCAATACCAGAAGGTCCTTGTGGAAAAATTGCTCCAAACATTTCCAGCTGACAACGCTGGCGGCAGAGTACGTAGTTCTTTGGGCAACCAAGGAGGGGAGATGAGGGGAACACACAATAGTTCCAACAAAGGCAGGGCAACACTATCCAAGGCCTGGGACATTTTCATGACACCCCGCTAGCACCCTCACCCTGATGGGCGGCCTAGTGTCACAAGGAGAGAAAGGTTTTGGAAGATCGTGAAGGAGTACGTAGCAGTCCGTGTCAGGGTCCTCAGTGATCAGTGATCCCTCTGTGCCCTACAACTATTGGGTGTCCAAGCTGGACACGTGGCATGAACTGGCGCTCTACGCCTTGGAGGTGCTGGCCTGCCACCAGCTTTTCGTTAGATCTGGTATTTAGTGCTGCTGGGGGCATAATAACAGATAAGCGCATCCGCCTGTCAACTGAAAATGCTGACCGGTTAATTCTTATAAGAATGAACATGGCCGGAATTGCCCCTGACCTCTCTACTCCACCAGAGGAAAGCGGCTGAACATAAAGGCACTTTAAATGTGGCTTTTATGGTGTATTGAATACACTGTATTCCCATGCACCCCTTCCACCACAAAAAAGGGTATATGATTAATTCTTCCTTTTCTTGTCCTCCTCCTCCATCATATCAACATGCTTATTAGGCTGCCCTCACCCCTAATGTTTTAAATGGTCAGATCAGCAGCAGGCCCTCACCTCTAATATTTTAGATGGTTCGATCAGCAGCAGGCCCTCACCCCTAATGTTTTAGATGGTCAGATCAGCAGCAGACCCTCACCCCTAATTTTTTAGATGGTCAGCTCAGCAGCAGACCCTCACCCCTAATGTTTTAGAAGGTCAGGTCAGTAGCAGACCCTCACCCCTAATTTTTTATATGGTCAGATCAGCAGCAGACCCTCACCCCTAATGTTTGAAATGGTCAGATCAGCATCAGGCCCTCACCTATAATGTTTTACAGGGTCACCAGCAGGCCCTTGCTCCTAATGTTTTTGAGGGTCACCAGCAGGCCAACAATCATAATTTTTCAGGGCTGTGTATGATGCTCTCCTTTAAGTGTAACTAAGGGTGTATTGGAGTGCCAGTTCCTTGTAATTTTTGGCAGCCCTTTCACTTAGTGCATAGGCTTCATGAGTGTAGGAGTCCCACTACCTGAACAATTGTACCACAATGTGAATGAGGCCCTCCTTTATGTGATATACAGGTTGTATCGGAGTGCCTCTTCCTTGTAATTTTTGGCAGCACTTGCACTTTATATACAAGTAAATATACAGGAAAGAATGTTTCCTAACAATTTTTCCTCTAAAATCGATTTTATCTTCGGTTTTGTGCGTATTATTGTCAGTCTGTAAAATTGGCGTACTACTCGGACAGCATTGTTCCCAGCAGCGACCTGGGAGTCCAAAATGCATCCAGACATCCTCCCCATGCTGTTCCTGAGCCATTTCGTTGGTGTTTCCATCAATTTCTGACCTTTTCCTATGAACCAGACACCCTCCCCTCTTCAGAGCAGGGGGTGCCTGGTTTAATGCTCGGGTTCTCCAATTGATTTCCATATTGCACCCGAGCACTTTGGTGCTTGATCAACACTAGTACAGATCCATAATCCAGACTCTGTGACATTCCAAAATTGTGGCATAATCCATTAGAGTGTGTCGTCCTATGGAGGTGCTTGACAGGACTTGGCATGCTACCATACATACTTGGTGTACTTGGCCTTGAAATGTGCATTAATCTTAAGACTAACTACAGAGTACCATGAGAAATATAGAAGGAGAGCACGTCAGAGCATATACTCTTTTTATGATGCCGGGACCATGTGCAGGGGTTCAGTTCACTGCCTAAACCAGGGATCAGCAACCATCGGGCAGCTGCTGTGAAACTACAACTCCCAGAGTGCAGACTTACTTGGTTGTTCTTGTAACTCCCACTGAAGTGAAAGGAGGTTTCTGGGAATTGTAGTTTCAGAACAGCCGGAGTGCCGGAGGTTGCTGATCCCTGGCCTAAACTGTGGTAAAGCTTAAGTTTGCTGGTGCAATCTCTGGCATGTAGCACCTGGGCAAATGCTGTTATAGCAACCTACCCCCCACATATGTCACTTCTTTTTGGCATTTTTAGCCCTATTCATAAGAATTAACTTTTTTTTATTTTTATTAAATCTTTATTTATTTATTTTTTTAAAAACATATACATTTATACTCAAATCACCAAAATTGAACAATGAAAAAATCCATATTACAAATTAATTATTATAGCTTTTTCCTATTTTTTACCACCCACCACCCCGAGGGATGAAAAAAAAAAAATCCAACTTCCAAGCCCTAATATAGCCATTTTTTCCACATTTCCTCGAGTTTTTTAGTTTTTTTGATATAGCATTCAGTAACCCGTTCCACTTTAATCAAGTTAACAACTGCTTCTCGCCACTGTCCCACTGTCGGGGATCTTCTTTATCCCAATTCCTCAATATAAGGAGTCTAGCTTGGAAAAGTACTTTACCCAGGACCAATCGTGTCTCTTTATTTAACTTCAGATGTTCGGTTGCTCCTAATATACAAACTACTGGATCTTCAGACACTTGGACCTCCAAAAGTACTGATACTATCTCAGCTATTTCTTTACTAAATATCTAAACAATCTGGGGCATCTCCAGAAACAGTGTATTAGGTCTGCTTTCTCTCCCCTGCATTTTGGGCACTTGTCTGAAGCTCTCACACCCATTCTCTTTAACATCCAAGGGGATCGATGTAATCTATGCACTATGAAAAACTGTGATGTCTTATGTGAGCCCCTATCCGACACCATAGTATAACTTCTAAGGGCATCTTTCCATTTCTCTTCTGTAAATTTTTTTTATTCTTTTTCCCATTTTCTTCTGGCAAGTATTGTAATCCGTTTTTTTTTTTACCTCCATCAAAATCCTGTACCTTTTTGCAGTTGTTCCTTTTTTTTCCTCTCCATTGGTGAATTTGTATAATCTATCTGATTGTTCCTTTTTATATTTGTCTACCTGCACCTCTGTCCTCAACGCATCCATGAGCTGGAAGTATTTATTGGAATCATTTGGGGGGATCCCAAACTCCCTAACCAGTGTACTAAAGTCCTTCAGTTTATCTTCCTCGAATATCTGGCCTAGATACTTCATCCCCTTTCTTTCCCAATCTATGTAAGTCCCAATTGTTTGGAATTCCTTTAAATTAAAATTTTTCCAAATAGGTGTAGAGTGCAAAAAACCTTTAATCTCTAATATTTTTTTTCATTTCCGCCCATATATACTCCAGTGAATTAAGTATTCTATTTGTTGTATTCTTTTTCCCTAGTGTGCCTGATTCCAATACCTGTAAGTGATTCCAGTCACCCAGTTTATTTAGTTCCTGCCTTCCCACTAATCCATTCAAATTACCTTTTATCTGACTACAGGGTGGGCCGTTTATAGGGATACACCTTAATAAAATGGGAATGGTTGGTGATATTAACTTCCTGTTTGTGGCACATTAGTATATGTGAGGGGGGAAACTTTTCAAGATGGGTGGTGACCATGGCGGCCATTTTGAAGTTGGCCATTTTGAATCCAACTTTTGTTTTTTCAATAGGAAGAGGGTCATGTGACACATCAAACTTAATGGGAATTTCACAAGAAAAACAATGGTGTGCTTGGTTTAAACGTAACTTTATTTTTTCATGAGTTATTTACCACTTATAAAATGTGTTCAATGTGCTGCCCATTGTGTTGGATTGTCAATGCAACCCTCTTCTCCCACTCTTCACACACTGATAGCAACACCGCAGGAGAAATGCTAGCACAGGCTTCCAGTATCCGTAGTTTCAGGTGCTGCACATCTCGTATCTTCAGAGCATATGCTGGAAGTTAATATCACCAACCATTCACATTTTATTAAGGTGTATCCATATAAATGGCCCACCCTGTATATTGTGTTACTAAATAGTAGAAAAACCAGTTCGGGACAGCTAGTCCACCCTTTCTTACTGGGAGCTGAAGCACTTTTTTTTTTTATCCTAGGGATAGCACCCTTCCAAATGAAATCCCCCATTATGCTATAGAGTAACCTAAAAATCTTCTGCGGTAGTCTCAATGGGGCATTCTGTAGAACATAAAGTATTTTTGGGAGGAGAACCATTTTTATTAGATTTACCCGACCCTGAATTGACAGCGGTAATCTTTTCCAAATGTGTATTTTGGTTCTAAGTTCTTTTATTATGGGGAGTACATTTATGCTTCCGGAGACTTGAATACCTAAATATTTAAAACTCTCATGTTTCTCAAGCACGTGTACCCTTACATCCCCCTGTGACTGGGCATCTCCTAATCTCATCATATGAGATTTCCCCCAGTTAATATTTAAACCAGAAAAGAAACCAAATTTATCTATTATATCTATTACTCTATTAAACTGATCCCCAGTGTTATACATAAAAAATTTAATATCATCTGCATACATTAATAATTTTTCATCTCCTCCCGCATATTGAAAACCTTTAAACTCCCTATAATTTCTTATTATACTTGCCAGGGGCAATAGCAATTAGTAAGGCCCCTTTCACACGAGCGAGTATTCCGCGCGGGTGCGATACGTGAGTTGAACGCATTGCACCCGCACTGAATCCTGACCCATTCATTTCTTTGGGGCTGTTCACATGAGCGGTGATTTTCACGCATCACTTATGCGTTGCGTGAAAATCGCAGCATGCTCCTCTTTGTGCGTTGCGGTGCGATAATCCACGCAACGCAGGCCCCATAGAAGTGAATGGGGTTGCGTGAAAATCGCAAGCATCCGCAAGCAAGTGCGGATGAGGTGCGATTTTCACGCATGGGTTCTAGGTGACAGTCTATTCACTGTATTATTTTCCCTTATAACATGGTTATAAGGGAAAATAATAGCATTCTGACTACAGAATGCATAGTATAATAGTGCTGGAAGGGTTAAAAAAATAAAAAAGTTAACTCACCTTATCCTCTTGTTCGCGTAGTTCGTTCCCGGTCTGTTCTTTGCTAGCTGTGGGCTTGGGCTAAAGGACCTGTGGTGATGTCAGATCACATGCTCCATCACCATGGTGATGGACCATGTGATTGGAGCATGTGATCTGACGTCACCACAGGTCATTCAGCCCAAGCCCACAGCTAGCAAAGAACAGACCGGGAACGAACTACGCAAACAAGAGGATAAGGTGAGTTAACTTTTTTATTTTTTTAACCCCTCCAGACAATGTTTTGCACTCGCGCGGAAAAATCGCGCATTTTCCCGCAACGCACCCGCCTCTTATCCGGGCAAAAAACATGACGCCTGTGTGAAAGAGGCCTAATGGGGAGAGAGGGCACCCCTGCCTAGTGCCCCGATGTAGGGCAAGAGGCAGGGACAAGCTCCCGTCCACCATCACCCTAGCCCTCGGGTGGGAGTATATAAGCTGGGCCCATCTTATAAATCCCTCCCCTATACCAACCCTTTTCAGAACTGCCCACAAATACTCCCATTCAATACAGTCAAATGCCTTTTGAGCATCTAGTGAAAGTATAGCTGTCTCACCTGTTTCTATTCTGTTAGCCTCAACATTAAGGAATAACCTTCTTATATTTGAATATATCGTTCTACCGGGTATAAAATCAGTCTGATCTTCGTGGATTATAACTTTGATCACCTTAGAAAGCCTATCTGCATAGACCTTTGCCAGAATTTTAATGTCCACATTTAACAAGGATATTGGTCAATATGACCCAGGGTCTAATTGTTCTTTACCCTTTTTTGGAATTAATGTTATAATTGTCTCTTTCATAGAATCCGGTAAGTCCCCTATTTTTTTAGCCTCACACAATGTTGTTTTTAATTCTGGTATTAACACCTGGGAGAATGTTTTATATATTTCAAATGGAAGGCCATCACACCCTGGTGTTTTTTCGGGTTTCACTTTACCCAGAACCTCATTTATTTCTGCCGTCGATATTTCTTTTTCTAAATATTCCTTTTGGGCCTGAGATATCTCTCTCAAAGCAATCTGGTCTAAATATAGATCCAAATCTTGTTTTGAGTATTGTACCCTAGAGTTATAAAGTTCCTGGAAATATTCCAAAAAAAACTTTTTAATTCCTTCAGGGGAACTAATAATTTTATCCATTTTATCTCTAATCGCCCCTATCCAGGATTTCCCTCTTTGATTTTTTACTATGTTTGCTAAAATGTTACCAACCTTTTCTCCCTCTGAGGCTAACCGGATCCCTTGAAAGAGCAGTTCTTTCCTACTTCTATCTAGCTGATGTATTTTTAATTTTTCCTGTTCTTCCTCCCATACTTGCCTATTAAATTCGGTGGGATACATTATACATGCAATTCTTGTTTCTTTTCATTTTTTTTCCAGTGCGTTACCTCTTTCTTTGGTACTTTTCTTCCAGTAGTTTACCCTTTTAAACAGCAGTCCTCTTAAATATGCCTTGGCAGTATCCCAAACAATTAATCTATTAGCGGAATTATTATTCTCCTGGAAGAAGACTTTTAACTCCTCCGTTATACTCTCTTTATCTGAAATCAACGATAGCCAGTGCGAGTTGAACTTGAACAGTGGCAAAATATTCTTTCTGTTCAAATCGAATTCCAGTACCACTGCACTATGATCTGATAAAGCCTATTTTGGGACATTAGATTTTTATTTCCCAGGGCCATATCTATCCTTGACCAGGTTTGATGCCATTTAGAGTAGCAGGAGAACATGGTTTCTTCCCGGTTCTGAAACCGCCAAACATCAATCCAGTTGAATTCCTGGGCTAATTTAAACAAATCTACCTTTTGTGTTCTTCCCCCTCTGGTAGACGTTCTATCCCTGAGTGGATCCATTACCGCATTGTAATCTCCTATCGCAATCATTATACACTCTTGTCTATACAGCATAAATCTATGCAATTCATACAAGACATCAGGCTTATATGGTGGTGGAATATATACAGGTCCTTCTAAAAAAATTAGCATATTGTGATAAAGTTCATTATTTTCTGTAATGTACTGATAAACATTAGACTTTCATATATTTTAGATTCATTACACACCAACTGAAGTAGTTCAAGCCTTTTATTGTTTTAATATTGATGATTTTGGCATACAGCTCATGAAAACCCAAATTTCCTATCTCTAAAAATTTGCATATCATGAAAAGGTTCTCTAAACGAGCTATTAACCTAATCATCTGAATCAACTAATTAACTCTAAACACCTGCAAAAGATTCCTGAGGCTTTTAAAAACTCCCAGCCTGGTTCATTACTCAAAACCGCAATCATGGGTAAGACTGCCGACCTGACTGCTGTCCAGAAAGCCATCATTGACACCCTCAAGCAAGAGGGTAAGACACACAAAGACATTTCTGAACGAATAGGCTGTTCCCAGAGTGCTGTATCAAGGCACCTCAGTGGGAAGTCTGTGGGAAGGAAAAAGTGTGGCAGAAAACGCTGCACAACGAGAAGAGGTGACCGGACCCTGAGGAAGATTGTGGAGAAGGACCGATTCCAGACCTTGGGGGACCTGCGGAAGCAGTGGACTGAGTCTGGAGTAGAAACATCCAGAGCCACCGTGTACAGGCGTGTGCAGGAAATGGGCTACAGGTGCCGCATTCCCCAGGTCAAGCCACTTTTGAACCAGAAACAGCGGCAGAAGCGCCTGACCTGGGCTACAGAGAAGCAGCACTGGACTGTTGCATGTCATTCGGAAATCAAGGTGCCAGAGTCTGGAGGAAGACTGGGGAGAGGGAAATGCCAAAATGCCTGAAGTCCAGTGTCAAGTACCCACAGTCAGTGATGGTCTGGGGTGCCATGTCAGCTGCTGGTGTTGGTCCACTGTGTTTTATCAAGGGCAGGGTCAATGCAGCTAGCTATCAGGAGATTTTGGAGCACTTCATGCTTCCATCTGCTGAAAAGCTTTATGGAGATGAAGATTTCATTTTTCAGCACGACCTGGCACCTGCTCACAGCGCCAACACCACTGGTAAATGGTTTACTGACCATGGTATTACTGTGCTCAATTGGCCTGCCAACTCTCCTGACCTGAACCCCATAGAGAATCTGTGGGATATTGGGAAGAGAAAGTTGAGAGACGCAAGACCCAACACTCTGGATGAGCTTAAGGCCGCTATCGCAGCATCCTGGGCCTCCATAACACCTCAGCAGTGCCACAGGCTGATTGCCTCCATGCCACGCCGCATTGAAGCAGTCATTTCTGCAAAAGGATTCCCGACCAAGTATTGAGTGCATAACTGAACATAATTATTTGTAAGGTTGACTTTTTTTGTATTAAAAACACTTTTCTTTTATTGGTCGGATGAAATATGCTAATTTTTTGAGATAGGAAATTTGGGTTTTCATGAGCTGTATGCCAAAATCATCAATATTAAAACAATAAAAGGCTTGAACTACTTCAGTTGGTGTGTAATGAATCTAAAATATATGAAAGTCTAATGTTTATCAGTACATTACAGAAAATAATGAACTTTATCACAATATACTAATTTTTTGAGAAGGACCTGTACATTTGCGATTACCATTTTAACCCCTTCTATATTACATTGTAAGAAGAGGTATCTGCCACAGTCGTCGGCCTCACATGTAACACACTCAAATTTGATCTTATTGTGTATCAAAATTGAGACACCTCTAGAATAGGTAGTATATACCGAATGGTACCCTTCCATTGTCTAGGTGTGTCTCTTGGAGGCAGACGACAGCCGTCAAGAACCTCCTCATCCACTCAAGGATAGCATGTCTCTTTACTCTCTCTCTCGTAAAACCTCTCACGTTCAACAAAAGAATCCTAACCATCTATCAGAATTAACATTTTTAGTTTCTTAGAACTTTTCCATCTGCTTCAAGCTGTACATGTGGAATCTAATCTAGACTTTGGCACCATTTGGTATTGAGCTTTGCTAAGACTTCAAAGATAGGTTCATGAGCCCATAGGGCCAATTCATATGGCCCTATGTTGGCTTTGTTTTGTACTGAACCTTCATAAGGTTTGTGTGGAGGTTCATGAGACCTTAGGTACAATGCACACAGCCTATGTTGCCTCCATCCTGTACTGAGGCTTGGTTGAACTTCCACAGAGATTTATTAGTTCTTAGGAGCAATGAACATGACCCTATATTAGCTTAATTTTTACTAAGCCTTCATAGGGTTTTCATAAAGATTCATTAGCCCTTAAGGCCCATGCGCATGGTCCTATATTGGCTCCATATCTATTGAGCGTTGATAGGACTTCCACACAGGTTCATGGGAGACATCACCACCTTATTATCCAGAATCCCACAATGTCTATCTTCTATATCATCCTTCTTCTCCTCTCGCTTTCTAAAACTTAACATGGATAAAACAGAATTCATCATCTTTCCCCCATCTTTCTCAACCCACCCAACAGACCTATCTATCACGATCAATGGCTGCACAATCTCCCCGGTCAACCAAGTCTGCTGCCTTGGAGTGACCTTGGATTCTGTCCTCTTCTTCCAACCGCACATCCAAGCCTATTCCACCACCTGCCGCTTCCAACTCCAAAAACTTCTCTCACATCTGCGATTTCCTTAACTTTGAATCTGAGAAAATGCTTGTACATGACCTCATCATCTCCCGCCTAGACTACTGCAACACTCTCCTATGTGGCCTTCCATCTAGAACTCTTGCACCCCTCAAATCTATCCTCAACTCTGCTGCCCGACTAATCAACCTCTCACCCTATTACTCCTCTGCCTCTCCCCTCTGCCAATCCCTTCACTGGCTCCCCATTGCCCAGTGAATTCACTTCAAAGTACTAACAAATACATACAAGGCCGTCCATAACCTGTCCCCTCCCTACATCTCTGAGCTACTTTCCCGATACATCCCCACACATACTCTCCTATCCTCACAAGACCTCCTTCTCTCCTCTTATCAGCTCTTCCCACAATCGACTCCAAGATTTCTCCCGTGCATCCCCCATACTCTGGAACTCGCTACCCCAACATATCAGACTCTCACCTACAGTGGAATCCTTCAAAATAAACCTGAAAACCCACCTCTTCAGACAAGCCTACAACCAGTAACCCTGCTGCCTCTATACCGCCATGAACAGCTTCACCCTCACCTACTGTGTCCTTCTCCCATACCATGTAGATTGTAATCCCTCATGGGCAGGACCCTCTCTCCTTCTGTACCAGTTTGTAACCTGTCTTGTTTATGCTTAGTGCAATTGTCTGTATTATGTATGTATACCTCTTATCATATGTACAGCGCTATGGAATGAAAGGTGCTTTAATAATAAATAATAATAATAATGGGAGAATCTACATAACTCTATATTGGCTCCATTTTGTATTGACCATTGATAGAGTTTCCCTAAAGGTTCATGAGCCCAGATGTTGGCTCATTTTTTTTTTTTTTTTACTGAGCCTTGATAGGACTTCCATAGAGGTTCACGAGCCTTAAGGCTAATGCACACAGTTTTATATTGGCTCTGTTTTGTACTGAGCCTTGATGCAGATTCCATAGAGGTTCACAAGTCCTTAGAAGTCTGTACACATGTCCTTATATTAGCTCCATTTTTGACTGACTATTAGTAGTGCTTCCATAGAGGTTTATAAGCCCTCTACCATACCTCTGTATGCCTCTGGTTTAATAAAGAAGCATCTAAGGTCTTTTGTTGTATTGCGTACAGGCTCTGTGCACGGGGCTCAGCTGAATTCATGAGCCCTTATATGTACTTGTTAAATTTTCTTCTTTCTGAACCTCCTTAGCCACTTGTAACCTTTTGCTTGCTGGACCAAGCTGAAATTTGAGTACTAAATAGGACATAAAATAGTAATATCATAAATGTTCTGCATATGGGAAAAATTTCATACAGTCTTTTTATTGTGTTTTCTCCAAAAACTCTTTATATAAATACAATAATCTGTAGACAAGGAAGCAATATTTCAGCCTTTGATCCTTTCCCACACCTCTAAGGATAAAAAAAGGTAACGTTTTCTGGAGGCAAATTAAAAAAACAAAAATCAAAAACAGTCTCACAGTGGCTTAGACCAGACTCATTTATATTACTAAACATTAATTTATTTCCAAGAAATTAAAAAGCTATTTACATCATTTGTATGTACATTATGCCTTGAGTACCATTGCCATAAACATGCAGAGGGACAGAGAGTGATTAAGAACTACGATCATTAAACCGATGGAACCAAAGAAGAGAGCAATGGAGGAGAATTCCACATTCACTCATTGATTTTCTAAGGCAAGTTGGGGGTTAAAAAAAACAAACAAAAAAAACTGTGTAAAAGAAAAACATGTCTATAATACATAATGTAGGAACACAATATTGACATCATCATGAGAAATTTGCAGACAACGGTGCAAGTAAAATATATATGTGTATCAGCCAAACTATGTACAAAACTTTCAAGATGTATTAAGACCCATTAAAATTTTTAGATTAATTTATCTTACAGAGCACCCCATCCTAGTATAAAATACTATATTTTTTTTAATTATTTTTGTAAATTGGACCCCTGAAAAGTTTAGCTTTGCACCTTCTATGGCATTGAAGATACACATTTTACATTTCTGATTTATTTTTTTCTATAAAATGAATATATTTTATTACATTTTGTAAATTATTGACTAAGCCATTCTGCAGCACCTCATCTGTGTTACTGTGTGGAGGTATTCCTAGTATATAAAAAAAACTAATTTCTAATCAAAAGTTGCATTTCTGTGAGGTGGCCGCTTTACAGCACGTATTCCTTATGTGTCACTGTGTGGAATTGTTTCTTGATAATTAAAAAATAAATAGATACAATGAATCAGTTTTTTGCAATAAAAACCAATTACAATTATAATTTTAAAATTAAGTCATTTCACACCAATTGTTTCATTTATCTCCGTTTAAAATAATATTAAGACAATGTTTGGCACAGTTTATCTATAGGCACCAGAAATTAGATTTCCAATAACAAAAATATGAAATTAAAAAATTTAGATTTTTCATTGAAAGGGTTGTGCCACAAAGGATATTGATCACTGATTCACAGGATAGATGATAAATGTCTACTTGCTAGCAACACCTCTGATTAACAGAACAGGTGTCTCGGTCTCAGGGCTTGCACCAGTACCCAGTGAGTGCCAGGGCCCACTGCTCAAGGAGGACCCATTCCACTGGCCAGGATAGTATGTCTCAGGCTTTGTATAAAAACAATGTCGGAGCATAAGGCCATTGGCTCCCTCTCCCACCATTTACACCTCAGGTTCAGGTCTGCAGCCTACCAGACACCGGACACATACTGACAATGTCAGCAGCCAGTGCACACAGTGGTATGAAATTACATCATTGAGCCATCTGTGTCGGGCCATTGTCGAAGAGTAAAAATGGGGTAGGATAAGTACACATTTTTCAGCAATGCAAAGAGGCACTGATAATGGTAGGGGTCGCTACTGCTATATGGGGAATAAAGGGGGAATGGGTCTTGAGATAGGGCATAAAAGAGGGCATTATTACCAAGAGAGGCATTAAAAGGGAGCATAAATACAGAATTGGGTCTCAAAGGGGATACTGGTACAGCTTAGGGAACAGAGGGTGCCCTAGTACTGTGTGTGGGGAACTTAAAGTGGAGCCTATAGAGGACATTAAAAAGGGGAACAAAGGATGATATTATTATTTTCCGGGGCACTGTGGGTAAGGAATTTGTGTAGAGGCTGAGACATAACAGGGGTGGTTCCAAGAAAGCCAGGAGCCAAAGATGTCTGTATGCCAAATTGTGCAGAGACAAGTCATGGTCAGGAGAAATCATTATGGTGGCCTGGGACAAAAGGAGAATAAAGAGTAGAGGAAGAATGAATGACTCCAAAATCATTTGAAAGTCACTGAATATAGCTGTACTGTAATCACTTATATGCTCTACATATGATTGTCTGTGTAGAACTGGAAAGTGCTACTATATACCTACTGTATGGTGGTAATATTAGCTTTCTATAGTGTGTTCAACTCTGTAACAGCATGGTGGTATTTGGTTACTATGCTGTGGTAGTATATGGTTATGGATTTATTATTTTGCCCTTACATAGTGTTATGTTGGTCGTAGTATAAGGAGCTTTGTTCAGTACCAGTATGATGGGGTGATGTATGGTAATACTTGTATAGCGTAACTTTTTAACTTTATGTCTGTATTTTTTGGGGGTACACCATACATAGGGCAGTACTTTTTAAGAGCATGAAACTAGGGGATATATTTTATAATATATACAATTTACGCAGAATTAATGCCTCATGTGACAATATGCAAAGGATGGCAATAAGACTCCTGGACCTGGCCATGCCTGTGCCTGAGGAGGAGTTTGAATGCTTTATGATCACTTCAGCTCCATAGACATTGAATGGAATGGCAGAGAACATTTGTGACAACCGCTCCATTCAAACTCCTACTCGTTGCAGTCACTGCAGAAGTCAGAGGCACAGTAATCCTGTTCTAGTCACCAGTGGAATCTCAGTGAGGAAAAACAGGGGGCACAGGACTCCTAGTGATCGGAGGGACTTCAGTAAGTGTAACAGACAATGGTTGTGGACCCACTCTGCCAACTAACTGGTTTTACTTGGGTTAGACCTAAGGGCGTTATCTTTGTAGTCCTCTAGTTTTCATCTTTTAACCCCTATACAGGCATCTATCCCTCCTTGCAGGGGAGCCACCAGGTCACTACCTCCTGGAGTAGTCCTAGTGTAGTTGGCAGCTGACCCATAGGAGTCAAAGAAATCGGTGCAAAGTACAGAGGGAGCAGGCAATACTCATAGCCAGGAAACAGGCCTATGTTAGGGCAGGATACGTTTGTGTGTATCCACAAGTCCAATATCAGGGCAGTCAGCTGAGGGTCAATATGGTAAACTAGAAGAAGTCAGGGCAGGCATTGGAATGTCAGATTCGGCAAACAGGCAGAGTATGGGCACAGAAAAGCACACTTTCGATGGGACTACCAAGCTAGAATACCTAAAGCTCAGGCACCCTCCCACTGGAGAATGTGTCTTAAATACCCTGAGACCACCAGCCACAGTTTAAGAGCCAGAAAGCATGTGCACACAGAGAACAAACTGGCAAATGAAGAGCAGGCTGTTGCAGGAGAAGTATGTATACTCTGGCAGACTGGCCTGCTGTAGGTGAGGACAAAGTGAGGATTCCAATTACAGTGATCAGTGGGACCTCAGTGAGGAGGAATGAGAGGATCAATATTCCTGTTCTGGTGATTGTTGGGACCTCAGTCAGGAGGAACAGGAGGATCAATATTCCTGTTCTGGTGATTGTTAAGAACCTCAGTCAGGAGGAACAGGAGGATCAATATTCCTGTTCTGGTGATTGTTAAGAACCTCAGTGAGGAGGAACGGGAGGATCAATATTCCTGTTCTGGTGATTGTTAAGAACCTCAGTCAGGAGGAACAGGAGGATCAGTATTCCTGTTCTAGTGATTGGTGGGACCTCAGTAAGAAGGAACAGGAGGATAAATATTTTTGTTCTAGTGATCAGTGGGACCACAATGAGAAGGAACAGGGGGAACAAGACTCCAGTTCCAGTACTCATTGGGACCACGATAAGACACCAGTTCCAGTGATCAGTGGGACCTCAGTGAGGAGAAACAGCAGGATCAGTATTTCTGTTCTGCTGATTGGTGGGACCCCAATGACGAGGAACAGAATTCCTGTTCTAGTGATCAGTGAGTCCTGGCAGTGAGGGGCCCAAAAATAATATATTTATCAACTACCCAGAGGCCTTTAAAATTTGTAAAGTAGTGCCATATTGATCTCAGGCTCTGTTCACAATTGTGTTTTTTAGTTTTCATCAGGGTACCCATATTTTTGATGCAAGTCTGGCATCTGCACTGATGAAAGTTTGATGGACACTTTTATATGTTAATTGGATGAGTTAGGATTTATTGGGATACATTTGACTATGGATCCGGCATAGCTATTTTATGACTAGGGCTCATGCACACAGAAGAGCCCTGTGCAAGGCCTGTGCACCATCTTTAGTATGGAACCAAACAATCTCCATGCATGGCCAAACAGGCTCTACATACAGACATACTCTCCCCTAGGAGCCATGCTTCTTTATACCTCCATGGAGTTTAATGGAATATCACAAAATGGGGTCCATGTGGCCAATAGGGGAACAGTAGATACCCAATGGACTCCATACAGAACAGAGTCATAATACAGTTGTTTGCATGAACCCTAAAATGTATCGTCATGTACAGGTACGTCCATCCTTAACTTGTCTCTAAACCTGGTATCACCAGATACATGGCGTGAGATGTTGAACAAACAAGAACTTTTCTACAACTGATGGATGCCATCCATCACCTGTAGATTCCAATGTTACAAAAAATATTGTATTGAATAAGATTGGCAATTTTTGACTTAATACAATCCTAGAATGATTAAAGTTATGTTCACACCTGTATTGGAGGTTCTATTAGGAGCCTCTGTCACAGATTCACAGATAAAGTAGTGTGCAAAATGAAAGACACTATTAGAGTTGAGTGAACCTGCCTTCTGGCAGGTTTGAGTTCGGGATTTAAGTGAATTACGCAATGAATTCTGTTCTCATGGAATCCATCACGTAATTCAATATCGGCATGCCGCGTAATAGTAGTGTATGGCCAGCCCCGAGGGTTCCGTTCTGCTGGTCATACACTTGTATTATGACGGAGTGCTTCTAAAGACATCCCATTTGACATGTCGGGATTGAATTACGCGATGGATTCAGTGAGAACCCCAAACCCAAACTCGAACTTGCCAAAAGGCAGGTTCGCTCAACTCTAGACATTATGATGAAAACAAGACAGACCACATAAAAGTTGATGGGGTCCATCCAGCGCAATTGGTGTCCATCACACAATGGACACATCTGTAATTCTTCACTTTATTGCAAAATAAATATATAAAAAATTCAGAATTTTTAGAGCATCAAATTTTAGGAAGTTATGCAGATGTGCAAAGTGTAACCTAGCCTCTCCACAAAATCACAAAGGAAATTGGAAATTTTTGAGTTACATGAAGTTTTCAGAATAATTCATAACAGGGAAAATTAATTGACAAGGAGGAAATTATCTTGGGTTTTTGCGATTATAATAAATACATTTTATGCTTTTCTTACTTTTTAACACAATACGGGGGGAGGGGGAGTGAAATCCATCTCCAATTAAATAATGCATTTCAACATGTCAAGCTGCAGGTCTCAAAGAAAAAAAATATCAGAAATTCATATTTTTATAACACAGATGTGAGTTGTCGGAAGAAAATGACAAAAATTGAGATCTTGTTTTTGGTAGAAAACAAAATTCTGGATCAGAAATATATGATATTTGTGCGGAATACATAATTTTTCTCTACATTGTAAACACATTGTGATGTGCCTGGAAAAATTTGAAGAGATAGAACCACGAGTGAATCGAATTCTTTTCCGTTGCCTGTTTTCGACACCTGGTCATAATCAAATTTGGTCAGGCAAAAAGAACACCTGGCTGTTCCCAAGCATTTTCATAGAAATGTCTCCGGGGTACTTCTTTTAATGAAACTGCCACACCAGAGAAATGGAAATGAAAAGCCAACGGGGAAACATTTTCAGAGCTGATTACTGAAACCACTGTGTGAAAATAGAGGGTATTTCTTTTTTTTTTGTTTCTTTTTTCTTTTTTTTACATTTTTCCACCTCCGGCAACAATTGTTTATTGAAAAAAGTAGGGAAAAAAAGAAAGGAAGCAGGTGTTCAAGTCATTTTTCAGGTTTTGACAAAATCCATCCCAACCACCTGCTGTGGCACAGAGGAGCAGAAAATGAAAGTTTTTTTATTTTTTATTTTATTTCCGTACAAAAAAAAATTGTCCAGAATTTGGCCCGGCTGAATATTCGTCACCATTAAACACTGGTACAGTTGGGGATTTCTTTTGTGCTTTCGCTGTTTGCAATCGTAGAGATGGTACCTTTAAAAAAATTGAAGATTTGCGTGTGAAGTACAGAACAAAAGATTAAATCAAATCACAGAACATGAATCAAACTAAATGCATAACCTTTCTGTTACATTATATCCAAGGACACATAGCGGGGCTGAAAGAACAGAGAATAGGAAAAATGATGCAGTAAGTGTCCTCACTCGCATCAGTCATAACTAAGCACAATCTAATTAAACATTTTACCATTCATGTTTTTATTGAGCACATTGAGTAAACATTTAAAGTTCAGTGAGAAAAAGAAAGTGAACCCTTGAGTTGAATAAACTGTAGACCCTTTAGCAGCAATCACCTATATCTAATGTTTTCCATAGCTGTCAGGTGAATGCCTAATGGCAATTTTTGGGGCCTGTACTGGCCGACAGTTACATTTTTTATCTCTAGCCACATAATCACACCCCTGTCTCACTCCTCTGCCTCTCGTTATGGTGGCGTATGAACCGAATTCACCATAAGGATCTTCTAATGTCACAGGGTCATGTGACTGTGCCCCCCACCCTGTACTGTGCCCCTCACCCCGTACTGTGCCCCCTTATACCCTGCATTGTGCCCTCTTATCACACCCTGTGCAGTGCCCCTAGTCATTCCCTGTACTGTGCCCTTTTATACCCTTTTATCCGGTCACGGTATGGCGTTGTTATCCGGTAACTGTACAGAGGTGTTATTTGGACAATGTATGGCGGTGGTATCCAATAACTGGATGCCCATAACTGTATCCCTTTCCCTGCCCACACCATCCTTTTTTAGACCTGGCATGAGCGGGAAAAATATGCAGATTGTGGTGCTAAGGACCTTTGCGCCACAATCTGTGTCAGAAATACGCCTAACATAGATGTATTTCTATATAATAAATGACCACCTAATTGTATTATTATTCGGGGGTAGGGCTAATATCTTTATTATATAGATTCTAGTGTATTATACTGTGCCCTGTATTTCCCAGTAGAAAATGATCCTTGGGAAGCACAGTCCTCATCCCTGACCACCAGGACCAGGTAGCGCTCTGTCAGTACATGGCGGCCTCCCCTCTCCGCCACGCTGCTCCGCTGTGAACTGGTGCTTATTCTGACACTAGGGCTGGGTTCACATCACATTTTTGCCATCCATTTAATGCATACCAAAAATATCTGCATTACCAGATGCCTCAGACTGATGCCGTACAGCGGCTTCCGTTCACCATACAGTGCCATGGTAGAAAAAAAAATTATGTTAACATATGCATTTTTTTTATGGACTCTGCAGGATACAAAAACGTGGAGTGCTGCACATCAAAACGATAGGAAATACAATTTATCTAGGCTCCAGCAGGGCACATTTTCAAGAGTTTCACTTTAAGACGCATAAAAATGGCCCCTGATTAAAATACATATTTTTTGTAGGAATTTTTGTCAATGATCCCCCTCTGGTATGTCACTGTCCATGTTGTGGGACTATTTGTGCACTTCTAGTAAGTATTTGGTGGCTGCAAATATGAGCTGAAGGTTTTTCAGTTTCGCCTGCCATTAAATGGGGCCCGTCGCAAACTTGCGGTTCGCGAACATTTGATCAAGTTCGCACGACCGTGTTCTCTAATCGTCCCGTCCGATGTTCGTTCATCACTACCTAAGAAATAATTGTCACCTCAATGACTGCAAGATGTCCAGACCCTGAGGCAGCAAAGCAGTCCCAAACCTTGATGTTTCCTCCAGTAGTCTCAAACTATAATGCTCCTGCATCAGCCAGCATGATCTCCAGCACCAGCCCCCAACCATCATGCCTTTTCCACCAGCCCAAAACCATGATGCCCTCTCCTCCATGCTTTACAGTTGAGATAAGGGGTATCATGGTTTTGAAGTTGGTTGAAGGACCATCATGATTTGAAACTAGTAAAGAGAGCATTGTTGTTTGAGGCTGGTGAAGGGAACATCATGGTTTGGAGCTGGTGGAGAAGGCATCATATCATGGTTTGGGGCTGGTGGAGGGGACATGATGGTTTGAGGCTGGAGGAGGAAGCATAATTTTGGGGGCTGGTGGAGGTGACATCATTATTTGGAGTGGTAGAGAAAGCATCGTGGTTTGAAGCTGGTGGAGGAATCATCATGGTTTGGGGCTGGTGGAGGAATCATCATGGTTTGGGGCTGGTGGAGGAATCATCATGGTTTGGGGCTGGTGGAGGAATCATCATGGTTTGGAGCTGGTGGAAGGGATATCATGGCTTGGGACTGGTGAAGAAGGTATCATGGTTTGGGGCCAGTGGATGGGACATCATAGTATGGGGCTGCTTTGCTGCCTCAAGGTCCAGACATCTTGTAATCAATGAAGGAACAGTGAATTCTAAGTAGAGAAAAGATTCAATGGAATCAAAATTTTATCAGAATTTCCCAACATTTCTGATACTATTTAAATGAAAATTTCTAGTGATGAGAGAGAGAGAGAGAGAGAGAGAGAGAAGAAAGAAAGAAAGAAAGAAAGAAAGAAAAAAAGAAAGAAAGAAAGATATTCTAAAGTGTATCTTTCTCACTCTCATTTCTTAAAATTCACCTCCCCACTCATCCCTTAGTTTACTTGTCTTTTCAACCATGCTAGCTATGAAACTATGCACCTATGATAGATAGATAGATAGATAGATAGATAGATAGAGACCCTCTGCAGATGTATGGACGTACTGTATTCTGCAGTAGTTCAGTACTCACCTCTGGTTAGTTTATTGGTTGCACATTAATAAAATAACTTGTTCAATAGACCCAGAAGTCTCATTATTGTGTAACACTAAATTGCTCCGGATTCTACGATGCAATGTTTACTGTGTAAGTGTTTTTTCTAATCAAATTTGCCATTTCTTGAACCCTAACACTCTGTATGCAATGGAAACACATTACCATGATGACAAAGTAATAATGGATGTGACATGTCTATCAGCGCAGAGGTCACCAAACAGCACCGCCATCCTGCGGAGGAGGCGGCTCCGAGCCCCGCCAAGTCATGTGGAACCCATTCATTACACTTCTGCCATGACTGTCCTGGAAGCCGCCTTTTACTTGATTAATTGACTAGATTCACTTTGCTGAGCGCACACATTCCATCAGAGAGCATCGAGAGAACATTCATCTGCATTGAAATTACCGATGACTCGCCCGTCCAGTTCCTTGTCCGTCAGCTCCTCCTCCGTGAAGTTGCTGAGCGATATTTTGGGTGCGCTGTCATTTTGGCTGACGGACCCGATCATTTCCTGTTCTTTATCGTGTTGTACCTGAGCGTAGATATTAATCCATGGGATTTTCCTGCACATAAAAAGTTTTGCATGTTTAAGATTTAGCAACATTGCATAACATTGAAAAAGATAAGAATTTTAATTTAGATTTTTTTTTTTTTATGATTATATGTAGGGATGAGTGAACCCGTGGAAGTTCCGGTTCGCCGGGTTCGGCCAAACTTCAGGTCAAAGTTTGGGTTCGGGACTCGAACTTGACCCTGAACCCTATTGAAGTCAATGGGGACCCGAACTTCACTTTATTATTTTCCGTTATAACATGGTTATATGGCAATTTAGGGGTAAAAAAAAAAAGGGAAAATAATAAAATCACCTGAACACCGAACCCGAAGCGAACTTCAGTGAAAAAGTACAGGTTCGGGTCCTGGTCCCTGAACTTTGCAGTTTGGGTTCGCTCATCCCTAATAATATGTCATAAATACAGTAAAAACTGTAAAATATGCAAAAGAAAAGTTTAAGGTGCATGTACACTTTAGACAAAACTTGGTCGATCCTGCTGATTTTAGTAGAATTTGCAAACTATTTAATTTGTTTTGTGGGGATCATGACTCACCGTCAATGTTCATGAGGGAAGGGGGGATATGTTCCTGCTCGAGATAAGCTGCCGCCATAGAGGTCTGGCAGCCATATTCAGTATATTGTGTGATTTGGCATCTGTATGTAGTATATACTGTATATTCAGGGGAATAGCTGCTGGGGCCAGAAGGGTTACCAATAATCCCTTAAACCAGGGTATTGTAGGAAGGCGCAAGGGTCTGTCATTGACGGAAGGTATGTGTCACCGAGGTTCCTGGCCTCGGTGAAGTAAGAGCCGGTATTTTCAAGTGTCAGCGGCAGCTAGTGCTGGTTGACACGTTGATATTTTAGTTGGCTGTAAGCTGATCCGGGCCGGCTCTTACTGGGAGTAGCCAAAGTGCTGGGTGGGTGGCTTCTCCCCACGCTCCAGGCCGGGTCTTTACTGGCCCATATCAGTTGGTCATCAGAACAAAAGAATCCAACAGACATCATGGAACCGGGAGTTTATAAGGGATTATGAATTACCCATCTATCACAGGCATAAACCAGTTACATATCTGTGACCAAGACAGACATGCCCCTGGTCGCTGTTTGGGGGTAGGGTACCAGGAAGGGGAGATACAGAGATCTCCCAGTAGGAAACAAATAACGATGCCATGTTTGGTCTCCACTTGTAGCCAGAACCCAGGCAGTCCCAGAACCACCTCCCTGTGACCATAATGGGTTTTGTGGATCTTTGGCTACCAGGACCAGGAAGGGAGAGTGGACTCCTCCCAGAGGGAGGGAGGGGAGTGGCCGACTACAGGTGAAAAGGCCCATGCAGGCCAGAGGGGGCCACATTGAGTAATGTGTTTGGGAAGATCTGGAACTGCTGACATCACTGCCCCCATGTGACTACAGCTAAGGATTACAGCAACCAAGAACTCATCATCCTAACCCAAAGGACTACTCATCCACCTGGTAACTGACTTTTGCTCTGTTTAACCCTGTGTGTACCACTACATCTGTATTTGCACATCCTACCATTGTATATCTTCTGTGTGTATACAGTGTTATGTCTAGTGCGCCCTTAAGGCAATTAAATATATAATTTAATCTTGCGCTGTTCTTGCATTTCGATTACGAATCCCCATGTCCATGTTTCAGCCTAGTTATATGGTCCCTGACCCAATATAAATCCGCTAGCGGACTGGGCTTATATCTAATAAGAAACTGGTGGCAGTCTACTGGGCTGACAGGGCGCTGTTTGACTGGGGCAGTGAAAAGGACCTCTCAGCTTGTCAGAGTTGTGAGCGAGCGTGAAGTCACTCCAGAGGTAGTGTGGACCATCCTCTCTCACTTCCCGTGCCTCCCTGTGCCTGCGTGGACAGGAGGTGTCTGTGTAAACTGTGCCAAGCTGACCTTACGTACTCCCAGTCTTGATAACTAGTGACAAAACCGTGCCACGTGAGCTCAACGTATTTGACGTCAGGTGGGGCTGCAAGGTGTGGTATTCGTCACAGTGGGTGTGTCTTTTTTGCTGCAGCTTTCTCCCTATTGCAGCTCATGGGGCGTGTCCTTTCTGCTACAGCTCTCTCTTTGTAACTGTTAGAGCTTCTAACAGTAGATACAGCTGGTGGCAGTTGAAAGATGGAACATGTGCGACCACCTCTCCGACATTACTGAGGTGTATAGAGGAATAAAGAAAAGAGCAAACAGCAGGTGACGCTATACACATTTTATTGATTAATCTAGTGGCTATAATAAAAAAAAATGTATTACATCCAGTTACAAAAGTTAGATCCAGGTGCTTAAAATTGTACAATATTTTTGGCGGGATAACCCTTTAAGAACCTAAAAGTCCACAGTTAATCGGAAAAATCTGTGAAAGATGAAGGATACGAAGATGGCACTACAGCTATATAATCTGACATATACTGTACATACAAGGTACACATCCTTTAGTATCTTACCTTTTAAATTTGTAGATTAAAAAAACTGCCAAACCCACAAACACGACAGAAAGAAGCATTAACATGGCAGAGCTGTTGTGACTGGCGCTGTTATCCACCAATGGGGCTACGAAGGAAACACAAACATGGCGGACTCATTGCCTTCATATGTACAGAACATGCGTGATTTCAAGTGTCCAGCAGTTCACACCATACATGCAGCTCCAATGATCATTGTATTGTGAGAGGCAATGAATCTTTGGAGTAGGGTGTGCTCCTCAGGGGCGGCAGTACTTAATATATGTATCATTTAAATAAAGAAATAATGTAGCAAATATAATACTAAGGAATTATTTCTTAAAGTAGAACTCCCACAAAAAATCGTTATTCTCTGACCTGATAGAGAGGTAGATGATGTAATCTGTAGTGAATGTAATCTTCTCACTGGTGGCTGCATTTGAGAGTTATCCCCTCCCTTCTGATCCTCAGCTGTGTCACGTGACCAGCTCTCTGATCTCCAACTGACACAGGACCGGAAGTCACTTCTCTATTCATTCCTATGGGACTGACATTGAGGCTCCCATAGGAATACATAGAGAAACTGACTTCCTGTCCACACATAAGATGCTGTGTTATTTGGAGAGTGCTGGTCACATGACACAGCTGAGGATCAGAAGGGAGGGGATAACTCACAAATACAGTCATTTGTAAGAAAATTACATACACTACAGAATGTACCTTTCTAGCAGGTCAGAGAATATTTTTTTTTTTACGTGAGTTCTACTTTAAATGGTTCTATTCTATATAATGATTATTATATGAAACTGCAAAGATGTACAGTGAGATCTGCCGAAGGAAGCAATATCAGAGGGCTCCTCTGCCACATAAGAGGACACCGGTATCATAAATGGCACCTAGTAGGCGGGTGTCCTGTTCGCATTGCATCTTAGAAGCTTCTATTCCTTTGGATAGACACAAAATGAAAAGGTAATATGCTACTCTGCCTGCAGCCACAGTATACTGTATAAGGCTTCATTCTCATCTTCTTGCAGCCCTATTTTATTCTGGTAAATAACTGACACAATAACGGAAACCCAATGGACCTCACTGTAGTCAATGGGCAAGATTTACTGATGAAAATGCGGCTGTTTTTTGGCTAATTTTGCGTAAAAAAATTGGTGTGCATGTTTTTCTTCACATTTACTAATAGTTTTACACTCTTTTTTGACTATTTTACACCCCATCCAACAAGGGGGCGTGGCTCAAATGCACCTTCATGTGTCAAAAATGCACCAAAATTTTGAGCATTTTACACCCCGTCCAACAACAGGGCGTGGCCTAAATACACCTTCAAGCGCCAACACTTTTTGGAGTGAAACTACTCCAACATATGTGTAAACTTAGACTAGAAACTTTTTTTTCTTTTGCATATGGACACATTTTCTTGGCACACGGACTAAATTTTTGGTGCACAGACAAAATACTGGCGCATTGACACATTTTTGGGGCACGGACAAATTTTTGGGGCACGGACAGAACTCTACTTCAAAGGTCCATGCATCAGAATAGAAAATGTGTCTAATAATAAGACGGTGCTACGTACTCTTAGACAAGGCGCCATGTGACGGATCTGTGTCTGGCCTGCATTATGTCATAGAAACCAAAAACCCGATGCAGGTGTGGGCAAAGCCCTAAAGGCATGCTGTAAACTTCTAATTCCCTTGGGAGGCGTGCAGTCAGCATGAATATGTATGCAGGAGATTTGGAGTTTTGCCACTGAGCTTCGAGGGCGGGGGAGGATAAGGTTGAGGTGCGGACAGGAAGTTCAGTGACAACATATGGGGAAAAAAACAGATCTAATTGCAAACTAAAAAATAAATAAAAAATTCTCAACATATTCACCAGTTGTTTCTGTGGCAACATATTTCCTATTCTATCAGCTGAAGGTCACTGTGTGTCTGCAGTGTACAATGAATGGATGCATTTGAAGGGAAAACATTGAAAATAGAACAAGAAATAAAACACAGTAAAAGGGTTTGTCAGGAGTCAGGACTACAGAGAATGATGGCCTGTCCCCGGGATAGGTAATTTATATCAGATTGATGTGGGTCCGCAACCTGGCATCCCTACTGATCACTTGTGTCGGCCAGCCATGGCCCCAAACACTATACAGAGTAGAAGCAGACAGCGCCATACACTGTGTTGTGGCCGGGCCATGGTACTGCAGCTCTACACCCATTCAACTGAATGAGAGCTGTAAACTGCACAGTGTACAGAGCCTTCTGCTTGTGGAGGCTCCAAAACAGCTGTTCGTGGGGGCGTCAGATATTGGACCTATCTGATATACTCAGTTTGCAAAAATATGTTTTCAATGCAAAATGAAATAATCAACCTCTTATTAATTAAAAATATGTTTCTTTGTACTAGAGTGTGTAAGGAGTCTTTTTTTAGCAAAGCTCTGAGTATTACTAAGAAGAGTGTGTCTTCAGTCTTCAGCATTCTGCTGAGTGCTGAAGATGCCTGTGTGTAAGGCTGCATTGTTTTGGTCCAAAACCGAGCCACACAGGCGGCATCCGTGTTTTGCTGATCTGCAATTTGCGGACCGCAAAACACACCCCACTATAGTCAATGGGCAGGACCGCGGACTGCAAAACACGGTCGTAAGGCTACATTCCCACGACCATTGTTTTGGTCCTCAACCAAGTCACACGGGGCGGCATCCGTGTTTTTCTGATCTGCAATTTGCAGACAGCAAAACACACCCCACGGTCATGTGAATGTAGCCTTACAAGTCAGAGGGGCAGGGTGATGGACAGTGATAGTCAGGGCACAAATACATATGTAGGGACTGAGGTAGTGATAAGGGGCAGACTGGAAGCCACTGTATGTCACACCCATGTGTCTTCAGCACTCAGTAGAACACTGATAACTGAAGACAGACTCTTCTTAGCAACGCTCAGTTATACCCCATTTTCTAGTATACAGTATATTACAAAAATGATTCAAATCCCTGTCCAAACACAATATTAAAAATAAACTGAAACAATAGTTACACTTTAAAAAAGTGACAAAAAAAGAAAATAATCCCTTACAGAGATTCCCCACTATTTCCATACCAAAACTCCCTGGGTCCCCTACCTGTCTCCACTTCCTGGTCTGTCTTGACCCAGGAAATGTTACCACTCAGCCAATAACTTTCTCCCTGCAGCTCACGCTCAGACAGCACGGTGCTGCTGTCTGAGAGTGAGCTGTTCAAAAGGACATCCCTGTGTCCCTCCAGGCCCTGCGCTGGACGGAGGACAGGGAGTCTGAAAACCGGACCGTCCAGCCTAAAACCAGACCTCTGGCCACCCTAGGGCCAGGCTGCTGTAGAGGTCACAGTTAAGGGGACAGTCCGCTATGGAGGTCAGTGGTAACGGGGTGGGGTGTTAATGAAATGACTGTTAAGGAGACGGGGTACTGTGGAGGTCACTAATAAAGAGGCGACCGCTGTGGAGGTAACTGTTAATGGAGGAGGCGACTGTGGAGGCCACTATTAAAGGGGCAGCAGGGTACTGTGGAGGTCACTGTTAAGGGAGTGAGGTACTGTGGCTGTCACTGTTAAAGGGGCATGAAATACATCAATATGAAGTCGCACTTGCCAGATCTTGCGGTCATCCGGAAGAGCCCTAGATCCACAGAGGCTCCTGAATATACAGTCCGATAAGCGATAACGGAGACAGCATGTCCGGTGAAAATCCCTTTATTGAGAACTGCTTATATGCAAAACGTGTTTACAAAAGTTGCTACGTTTCGGCTATAGCATAGCCTTTATCAAGTACACTGTGTGCTTTATTGCTACGTTTCGGCTATAGCATAGCCTTCATCAAGCACACTGTGTGCTTTATTGCTACGTTTCGGCTATAGCATAGCCTTTATCAAGCACACTGTGTGCTTTATAAAGGCTATGCTATAGCCGAAACGTAGCAACTTTTGTAAACACGTTTTGCATGTAAGCAGTTCCCAATAATGGGATTTTCACCGGACATGCTGCCTCCGTTATCGCTTATCGGACTGTTAAAGGGGCAGTCACTGTGGAGGTCTCTGTTAAGGGGGCCGGGAATGGTGGAGGTCAGTTAAGGGGACTGTAACCTTTGGTCAGTGTTAAGGGGTAGGTGCTGTAGAGGTCACTGTTAAGGGGGTGGAGTGCTGTGGAACTCAATGCTAAAGAAAGGTCCCATTTTAAGGAGATGGGGCACTGTGGGGGGTCAGTGTTAAGGGGTGGGGGGCTTTGGAGGTCACTGTTGAGGGGGTGGGGTTCTGTAGATGTCACTTTTATAGTGGATACTGTCGATATCTTTTAACGACACACACAAACAATAAATGAGATTAAATATACCCGTGTGAAGCCGGGTCCTTCAGCTAGTATATATATATATATAATTTTTTTGTTTTAGACTTACCTAAAGTAAGTTGAGTAACATAGACAAATATCTGGACTCCTGGTTTAAGCTCAAACATTATTAGATTTTGATTGAGGGCACTAAAAAGAGATTCTACAATCTGCAAAAAAACAAATATATAACATTAGTATAATGAATAAGTATTAAAAGCTGTGTGTATGGCCCCGTGCACCACTACACAGTACACGGCCTCTGATGGGACAAGTTCCAATTTTTATGACACAGCATGGACCTATAGAAATCCATAGGCGCATCTATCATATGGACGTGAGGTTTAGACAAAAAGTTAAACTGGGCCAAAAAAATATCAGCGATCGGTAGTTGTACTCACATGCTCCAGGTCTGCTTTACTTCCTTTTCTCCTTTCGCTTACATTTTTTGGGGGTAAAATAAAAAGTTCCGCTGATGTTGGTAGACCCGGGAACATGGCCACAAGAATATGCTCTTCGGGAATATTGGTCACCTGCAATGATTCATATATAAATGAGGTGTGACATACGTGACATCACAAAATGAATCAACACAAGGAATAAAAATACAAAATGCAAATATCGAGCCAGATTTATGGCCCAAAAAAATCCATACTGCACTATCCATACTGTCTGTCCTTGTCCTGCACTATCCATACTGTCTGTCCTTGTCCTGCACTATCTATACTGTCTGTCCTTGTCCTGCACTATCCATACTGTCTGTCCTTGTCCTGCACTATCTATACTGTCTGTCCTTGTCCTGCACTATCCATACTGTCTGTCCTTGTCCTGCACTATCCATACTGTCTGTCCTTGTCCTGCACTATCCATACTGTCTGTCCTTGTCCTGCACTATCCATACTGTCTGTCCTGTAACTGTATTACCAAAACTGACTTCAATTTTGTGTCACGTAGGACTCAAGAGCAGCAGAGCTCATTTTATAGCATTCATGTCAATTGTTATATGTGGTTTTTTTAATATATTTTTGGATATTTTTGGAAGAACATATATATGACTCTGAACTGAGCAGGGTAAGTCACAACATGCCTGTGCCCGCTCAGGAGAGGGATCAATGGCGAGCATGGGCCGCCATCATAACAGTGGGGGATCCGTGAGTAATTTTTTACAGTAAAGGGGGTTTCCACGACTGAGATATTTATGACCTATCCTCAGAAAAAGTTATCAATATCAGAATGGTTGGGATAATGACAGCCAGCATCCCTATGATCAGCGGTCTCGGGCAGCTGCCTATGGGGTGTGAGCAGAAGGCCATCCCAGGGTACTGCAGCTCAGCTCCTTTACAAGTAAAATGAAAAGTCAAACATAAAAACTACAAATGTAGTAATAGAAGTGAAATATAAACACTTATAAATAAAAATTACTTATAAAGTGCATTCATATCAAAATGTAAGAAACTTTTTTTCACTGCTACTAATTAAACACAAAAGTTCTAAAATTTAAAAAAACAAAATTCTATAAACATAAAAATCTAAAATGTAAAATACAAATTCTACCTCTCTGGCTGTTTAAAGGGGAGTAGAACTGGTGAAAAAAATATAATATACATAAAAGAGATAAAAGAGAAGCTGCTCCTTCTTTGTGCGGCTGATTTTTGCTTATCTTTTGGGTTATTTTATTGTCTCGGTGTATCTCATAGAATATCTGAGGACTCGTGCGGTTCGCTTGGTTTATATTAAACTGTAGACCATCAGACCAGGAGACTGAAGCCAAGATATGGATCATATTGATTCCAGAAGTCTTATGTCTCTGGAAGATGCTTCAGAAGAAGGAGCCGCCGACTCAATCACTGTTCTTAAATGAAATATCCACCGCAGTACAGTCAGCGGACTCTAATTGATTGCTCGTTACATGGGACGTCTTATTACATTACATCTGACATCCATATTACAGGCAAACGAGTCAATCACTGGTAATCAGGATCCAGGGAAGGCTGAAAAAGATGAGGAGCCAGCATGGAGGACGGGGAGGACGGGGAGGATGGGGAGGCGGGAGAGGAGGCCAAAATATACTTCCCTGGAGATTACTGAACCTATAAATGACCATAATGTTATATATACTATCTATCTATCTATCTATCTATCTATCTATCATGTATCTCTCTAATATCTATATGTGTCTGTCTATCCATCCATCTATCGATCTATCTATCTATCTATCTGTCTATCTCTCTATCTCATATCTATCTATATCTATCCATCTATCTGTCTATCTATCTCTCATATCTATCTATCTATCTATCTATCTATCCATCCATCTACCGTCCTATCTATCTATTATCGATCTATCTCATATCTATCTATTTATCTCATATCTATCTATCTCATATCAAATCAAATCAGCTTTATTGGCAGGACTAAATACATTTTAGCATTGCCAAAGCAAGTGGTAAATAATTGGGTAGGGTTGGGGGTGGGGACAGGTCCAGGGTGGGGATATAGGAGTCCATGGTATATCAGGCTCCTCTCAGTCTATGGCAGGCAGTATCTATCTATCTATCTATCTATCTATCTCATATCTTCTATCTATCTATCTATCTATCTATCTATCTATCTATCTATCTATCTATCTATCATTGTATTCTGGTAAGCATGTTTTACAGTAATGGTCTCCAGTCTGTGTTTCTCCTTCATGTCTTGTCAGACGGATAATGTCAGGGCATGCTGGTCATTGTAGTTTTGCAACAAGTAGAGAGCCTATTGTTGGTTTCAAGCTGATAATTAGACAGGGGCCCTTGCTGTCACCTAAGGGCCCACATGCACTGAAGCCATATATACAGATGTAGCAGAGCTGTCATTGTTTTCCGTCAGCATTGCATTGTTTGATAATGAATTAGATGTAAGAGCCACAGGTAGTGTACGTGACTTGTGCTCAGCTCTGCTACATCTCCATTATGTGATGCCTTTCAGGTGACTTTGTGAAGTCTCCGATGACATTGTACAGAGGACACTACGCTGGCTTTGTTGATGCCGGGGTCTGCGCTATGTGATCGTTACCCGTATTACAATGCCACATCGTATCTTCGCTCCTCTCATCTTGTGCCCTGCGGCGTACAATGTATCTCACGCAGCCCTGGGCCGCCACCATTGATACATACCTGTATCAGAGCCTTCTTAATGAGCTTGCTGATGTCTTGCCTCCACTCGGGGATGTCGGGATTGTGAAAATCCAGGTTCGGAGAAAATGACAACAGCTGTGACTGGAAATACTCTGAAACACAACCATTAAAAGACGCTTTGTGTCAATTCCCCTCAGCATTGACTTTCTTGAAGTTTTGCACAGAAAAATTTTGACACATTTTAGCAAATGTTTAAAAATAAATAAAATAAAATAAAAGCTCCGTCTTGACGTCATGCGGAGGGCAGCCCAAATGCTTGTGCTTATTAGAGTAGATATTCATTAGCTGCTGGCTGTCGTCAGGTAGCGTGTGGCCTGCGGAGCGCTCACAGACACTTAATGGCTTTTTAAATTAACATTGTCACCAATTGGATAATGACTTTGCGCACAGAGATTTCGTCTGCTGATGTTCCCTACAGAACAGATGGAGGCCTCACCAGGAAGTTTGGCTTCGAAAGGAAGAAGTTGATGGAAGTTTTGTTCCTGTATTTGTCTTCAGACCTGTACTTTATTATATTTCTGCTTTGTGTCTGCGACATTTGGCAGCTTGCAAGTCGAGGCAGGATTGTGGCATAACCACCATCATTCATGACCCCAATGTTTGCCTGTGAAGGATGGAAGTCCCAATAGTTCTTTTTCTTTCATAGGAAAGCACGGAAGTTGCCGTAATGGCATAATATTTCCACAATTTGCAGGTAACCAAGTGTTCTCCGGTATTTTAGGGTCCACTCTGACCACGAATTTCCCCCATAGTAAGGGCTCATTCACACGACTGTGTGAATGGGTGCAGACCCATTCATTTTAATGGGGCTGCAATAGATGCGGACAGCTGTTTCGTTCCGGGGCCCCGCAAAAAATATAGGGCATGTCCTATTCTTGTGAGGAATGGCAGACAAGAATAGGCATTTCTATAATGGCTTGCACATTCCATAAATTGCGGAACGCACACTGGAGGCATCCGTATATTGCGAATCTGCAATTTGCGGACCAGAAAAAGCGGCGTGGTTGTGTGAATGCGCCCTAAGTGGGACTTAAATTGTTGCCCATCGTCATCATTAGTGAGCATATGCTGTGAAGATACGAGATGTGCAGCACCTGAAACTACGGACACTGGAAGCCTGTGCTAGCATTTCTCCTGCGGTGTTGCTATCAGTTTGTGTGAAGAGTGGGAGAAGAGGGTTGCATTGACAATCCAACACAATGGGCAGCACATTGAACACATTTTAGAAGTGGTCAGAAACTTGTAAATAACTCATGAAAGTTATTTACAAGTTAAAACCAAGCACACCATTGTTTTTCTTGTGAAATTTCCAATAAGTTTGATGTGTCACATGACCCTCTTCCTAGTGAAAAAACTAAAGTTGGATTCAAAATGGCCGACTTCAAAATGGCCACCATGGTCAGCACCCATCTTGAAAAGTTTCCCCCCCTCACATATACTAATGTGCCACAAACAGGAAGTTAATATCACCAACCATTCCAATTTTATTAAGGTGTATCCATATAAATGGCCCACCCTGTATAATAGAGCCAAGCAGGATCTATAATTGAGAAGCATTAGGGCAAGAAGACACGATCACTCAAAATTCTAAAAAGAACCTAAAACCTGCAGATATAAACCTAAGGCTACATTTACATGCACAGGAAAAGTGGCCATGATGTGATAGACTTTTAAGCCGTCAAATGGCCATTTTTAGAACCAATTGCAGTCTATAGGACTTTTTTTTAACAACTGGTGAATAGCGGCCGTCAAAAAATAAAGCATGTCCTATATTTGCCCATTTTCGCGCCGAGTTGGACCCCTCTGAAATCAATTTTTAACGGCCATTTAGACAGGAGTGCACCCATCTTACAGTCATTAAAAATGGGTACACTGTGCTAAAAAAGCAATTTTTTTTTTAAAACAAGCTTTAGGATCTGACGCTCCCAGCCTGGTGACGTCAGGGGGAGGGACATAATTCTATATACTGGGGGCACAAATATATATACTGAGGGGCACTAAGGGGAGATTATTTATACTGAAAGACCTCTATGTGGGCAAATATTCATAGTGGGGGACACTATGGGGACCATTTGATGTCCAGGGGGCACAAAATATACTAGGGTTGGTATGTAGAAAAAAAAGCCAATGAACTACACCCATTTTATTGGCCAATTTTTAACAGCCCTTAAAAACAGATGCAAAATGGATTCAACGCGGCCATTAAAAACGGATACATAGATGCACGCACTGATGCAAAATGGCCATGAAAAACTGTCAGTGTGTTCGGCCATTTTTTCTCCACTGTCATGTAAATGAAGCCTAAGAGTTCATATAGTCTTTTGACTCATTAGCCTTGACTATGATATTGGAGACCTAGGATTAGGATTGACCCTCCATACGTGATCACTAGGGGGCGGACTCCTGGCACCTCTGCCGATCAGTGTAATCAAGGGTCTACTACCCCTTCGTTTGGCACAGTGCCATATGTTTGGTAGAGGCTGTTCCTGGTACTGCGGCTCTGCCCTATTCCCATGAATGGAACTGAGATGCTTTGAGCAGCAATATTGGGCACAACCGCAGCATAACGGTGCTCTTCCATCAGCGGACTGATTGGTGCCTTGGGTTGGAGCCGCAACGATTAGAAGACCCCATAAATTTTAAAACCCCATTAATGACTTTCTGGGAAAAAAGGGTTCTCTCTATCTCAACTTGGAATGATCTCCTCCAAAAAAACGCAAAAATGCCTAAAGCAATCCATTTGACATCTGTCCCGCCCCTAGAGGTCCAGAAAAACATTCGACCTTTGTACCATTAACATTTCCTGGTCGACACGCTGAATGCATAGATGCATAGCCTATTCCGCATCTAAGATTATGCGTATTAATGACCATTCAGAAATATTGGGGTAATGATGACCTGACAGTGAGGGTCTGATACTATCTTCTTGCATGACCTTTGAAGGCAATGAACCGTCAGAGAGCTGCTCTGATGGCTCCATCTGTATCCCTTATCTCTAGATCCCCGACAGCTCATAAACACTCATTTAAGCTAAATTATAATCAAAGTGATGATAATCTGTCTTAAAAGAGCGCTTATGAGCTGTCAGGGAAGTGGACATGAGGGCTACAGATCAAGCCGTCAGGGCGGATCTCTGACAGATTCACCGAGAAGGAGAAGGAACAATCTACAGATGCAGTGAAACCGAAACATATGGAGGAACAAATTTAAAAAAATCTTTAATAAAGACCAATAACATGATTTTTAGCCCAAAAGAAGTAGAATGCAATAATAACATTCATGCCCCGTAAGGTGTCCATGACCTTCAATGACTTTTACCAACTGGATAACATAAAACATCTTACCGTGTACGGCAATGTCTTTGGTGTCCTGAATGAGAGTGTTTCCAGAAGACACCTGCACAGCGATGGTATTGGTACCTTCCATATGGAAGGTCAGGGAGATGCTGCTGTCCAGGGTGATCAGGGGCTGCAGACACAGAAGTGAGAAGCGTCCTGTATGGTCAATAACGCTCCACAGTGAGGAGCAATTTGCATTTCTTAACTTTTTTTAATCTGAATCCACATTGGAAGCTTATGGCAGGCTGAGGAGCCTTCTTCAGGTCCCCAACTGCCATGGAAATCCACTGGCATCATCCATGGAGCTCCTTAGATGACCATAGCTTTGAAAGGGTTAAACAGCAGGAGCCTCTGATGCCAATCCTTGCATTGGAAGCCTGACTGTCAATCACCTCCGGGCTCCTACTGTTAATCACATAGGAACAGCTTTTGTGCTCATGTATTAATTCTGAGATATTTACATCTTGAAGCCTTAAAGGGGTTGTCCAGAATAATCCTAAGGATAAGCCATCAATGTCTGATCGGAGGGTCCGATACCCCTGTGCCACCATGATCCAGCTCTTTCAGAATAGCTCTGTCTCCATAAGTTGCCACCAGAGCTCCACAGCGCCGTCCATTGTGTAGTGGACGCAGCTGATTACTGCAGCGTTGCTCCCACTGAAGTGTATATTGCAGTAGCAGCTCCATACAGTGCACGCAACGGACCGAGCTGTAGTCCTGGCGCTGACTCCCAGTGCTCGAGCTGAACGGGTGCGGGGTGCAGGACCCCTGCCGATCAGATATTGATGGCTCATCCCAAATATAGGCAATCACTTTTAAAATCAAGGCAAGGCATTCAATGTCATTAAACTGGACTCAGTGGACCCAAGCTTGCTTGAAAATGTCACCTAAAGCACAGTAACATATGTCTTAGATCTTCGATCCTTTTGCATAGCATTATTGGGGCATGTTACTTACAGTATATCGTAATGGGGCACGCCCAACTGATGGTACCTTTAAATGAGCCCTTTAATATAATGGAGACTAGTTGACTTGCAGGAATGGATTATAGGGGATGCAAAAGGGGTAAATGACCACCACTATTCCTCCATGCTTTACTCCCCTCAGGGTGACAATTACTTGAGTACTATATGGCGGCATTATATGGACACTCTGGCTGCCCTTGCTGGGTATAGTAGTGCATCTCCCCTATAGGTGCTCTTAGGCAGCCCCGGTAAGAATGCAGGCTCTCCAGCACCACCATAGACAAGTCAATTGACAGCTACTCCCACTGCATACAGACCAAAGGTAATGGTGAAATGAAGCAAACAACTACTACTCCCATCATCAGAACTTGCAGAATGGCTCAGCTAAAATAAAAGACTTTTTCTACCCTTAAATAAAGTTTGCAGTATCTCTCATGTCTCTTGTTCGGCTTCATAATTATTAGCTGCTGCTGCTTTTCTTCACTTCAAAGGGAAACTTTTAAATACTGTTCCTATTGCTTTATGATTTATTCTTTTGAGGGTAATTACCTTTCTATTACCTTTCTTTCCAGCGAGATTGGGCCCCCCCCCCCCCCCCCGTCCAACTAGGACTTAACTATTTTCTTGTCATTTTATACAAAGGAGTTGTGACTTGCTATTCACACAAGCCGGGTTTTATAATATACACAAGCTCTAAAAATCAACAGAGGGGTTTTATATATATATATATATGTATATAACGGATACAAGATGAGATACGGCCTCCAGCCTGGATACAAGATGAGATACAGCCTCTAGCCTGGATACAAGATGAGATACGGCCTCTAGCCGGATACAAGATGAGATACAGCCTCTAGCCTGGATACAAGATGAGATACGGCCTCTAGCCTGGATACAAGATGAGATACGGCCTATAGCCTGGATACAAGATGAGATACGGCCTCTAGCCTGGATACAAGATGAGATACGGCCTCTAGCCTAGATACAAGATGATATACGGACAATAGACTGGATACAGACAATATACTGCCTCTAGCCTGGATACAAGATGAGATACGGCCTCTAGCCTGGATACAATATGAGATACGGCCTCTAGCCTGGATACAAGATGAGATACGGCCTCTATCCTGGATACAAGATGAGATACGGACAATAGACTGGATACAAGATCAGATACGGCCTCTAGCCTGGATACAAGACGAGATACGGCCTCTAGCCTGGATACAAGATGAGATACGGCCTCTAGCCTGGATACAAGATGAGATACGGCCTCTAGCCTGGATACAAGATGAGATACGGCTTCTAGCCTGGATACAAGATGAGATACGGCCTCTAGCCTGGATACAAAATTAGATACGGCCTCTATCCTGGATACAAGATGATGAGATACGGCCTCTAGACTGGATACAAGATGAGATACGGACAATAGACTGGATACAAGATGAGCTAAAGCCTCTAGCCTGGATACAAGATGAGCTACGGCCTCTAGCCTGGATACAATATGAGATACGGCCTCTAGCCTGGATACAAGATGAGATACGGCCTCTATCCTGGATACAAGATGAGATACGGACAATAGACTGGATACAAGATCAGATACGGCCTCTAGCCTGGATACAAGACGAGATACGGCCTCTAGCCTGGATACAAGATGAGATACGGCCTCTAGCCTGGATACAAGATGAGATACGGCCTCTAGCCTGGATACAAGATGAGATACGGCTTCTAGCCTGGATACAAGATGAGATACGGCCTCTAGCCTGGATACAAAATTAGATACGGCCTCTATCCTGGATACAAGATGATGAGATACGGCCTCTAGACTGGATACAAGATGAGATACGGACAATAGACTGGATACAAGATGAGCTAAAGCCTCTAGCCTGGATACAAGATGAGCTACGGCCTCTAGCCTGGATACAAGATGATATACGGCCTCTAGCCTGGATACAAGATGAGATACGGCCTCTAGCCTGGGTAGAAGATGAGATACGGCCTCTAGCCTGGATACAAGATGAGATATGGCTAGGCATGGAGGGATACAGGCTCTGTATGGTATCCTGTGGCACATTTGCCCCAGATGCTACAGTTGGGCCTGTAGATCCTGCACACTCATGGGTTGGTGAAGCTCAAGTCCCAGCTGGTTCCATAAATGCTGGATTGAATATAAATCTGGTGACCGGGCAGCCAAGGAACCCTTGCTGTGTGCAGGCGAGCATTATCCTGCTTAAAAGTGCCAGTTGTAGCCCTGCCATGAAAGGAACATATGTGGAGGCAGGATGTCCCGCACATATCGCTGAACTGTTTGTGTCCCTCGTATCACTACTAGTGGTGACCGACTGTCATATGTGATGGATCTCCAGCTGACGGGCAGTGTGTTGCTCGATAGCAAAGGGGCATGTCTAGCAGTCAATGATCTCTCACCAAGAAGTACACTACCAAAAGTAGCCTCTGCAAGTGTTAAAGGCAGCGGAGGAGGCACTTTTATACCCTCTTGTGGCAAGACTCAGCGTCTGATCAGACCTCACTTGTAATCATTTACATATCTGCCTGAGATATACCTGCAGGAAAAGTTTGGAAGCAATCCAACATTTCTAACTGGGGGTGGTCATTTTTTTTAAATCAGATGAAGGAGCAGATTTACTAATTTTGGCTAATATTTAGGCAATGTATGAACACTTATCACCCCCTGTATGCCAGGAAACTGGAATGAAAATGTTGCAGCATGTGGCACATGTAACTTTTTTTTAGGGTTTTCAGCCTTGATCACCATTTTTACAAAAAGTGGGAAAAGTGGGATGGGGGTGGATAGGTTTGTGTTGACCTTAGCCAGTCTAGAACAGTAATTATAATATACTGTATGCCAGGAAACTGTCCTGAAATGTGTTGTGGAGAAAACAATAAGGTGAATATTCCATCAATTCCACATAGAGGTTGTCTTTGAAGGTATCACTGTGACCCACGGTCCCATTTTTTTCCTTGAAGCTCTATGGATTGTCCCATAGGAAAGAGTATCTTTCAAGCACTATCGAGCTTTTCTGATGAGTGCATTGCCACTGAACAGAATCCTTCCCTGTGCCCTCACACCCTTCCTTGCAGTTCTGATGATGCACTCATCCCTGCCTTTGTCTGGCATCAGGAACTATTGTCTATGCTACCCTGTGCTCTACGGAGACTGGCCTGATGTTCCAGCCACAAACTAAGTGTGTTGGACCCAGTCACCCACGCCCCTTTTTAATAGTGCTACGGCTGAGCTCCACTGTTCTGATACAGACCCGAATACACAGTTACCGTACATGAAAACATTTTGGCAGCCTGCAGCCACCACCAGGGGGGGCTCAGGAGTTATTGCATACTGGGTTATTATAGAGCTCAATGTATGAACGAAGTAAGCTCCTGAGCTCCACCTGGTGGTGGATGCAGGCAGCCAACATTTTATTACTTTCCACTTCTGCCCCTGGCTTCTCTAGCAAGCAGCTGACGGAAGACACAACTGGCCAAATATTTGCTGCAAGAGCACTGCCGTATTACATGGATGCCATTAAAATGTATAGACATTCATGTAATACACTGATAACTGACCAGTTCGGGCCCATAGAGTGAGGGATCCCAAGGGGAAGCACTCCCCTCCCCTTGATGCCATATACTTTACTAGGGCAAATGGACAAGAGTTGTCTTGAACAGAGACCCCTTTAAGAGACAGTGATGTTCGTAGACCCTTTTAGAAAAATCTATAGTTTACATTTGATGATCTCAAATGGTTTTTTGATATATTGCCAATATTTTTGGCTTCTACTCTTCTACTAACGAACCAGCTAAACAATTTACAAACCCATTAGGGACGTTTTGTTCTCCTGTCAATTCTGAATCTTCTCCCGGGACATCAGTGCCATTATAAAACGTCATTAAACCCAGAGACAGCTTTTTCTATACATAGCCTCCCAGTGACTGACGAAAAGCCTTTCCACAACCATAAAAAAGATGGATTCTATCTCTAATTTACATGAAAGATCACCTCTTTAATCAAGTCAAGGATATAAAGCAAATCCTTGAATGATTTATGACCTCACAAATGAGGCGAGTGATAGGATTTATAAGGTGGATAACCTATGTTGTAGATCATGTGACAGACTCGTTAAAACCGAGCAGGCGTTCTTCATTAATCCACGGGCATGTCTTAAAAGCTACCTCAAGCAGTTACGTTCCTGTCTCGAATACTGAATTACATCTTCATCTCTTCCCATCCCTCCCGTACATCTTGGGGGAGCAGAGTCACCATGCTAGATCAAGCGTCCCTGAAGGTTATTGAGCCGGTAATTTCAACATTAGCACAAGTCTGCTCATGAGATGTCTCACTGGTGAAGATGCCAATGCAAGAATTATAAGAGTAGACTTGTTCATCATACCTTGGTATTGTTTCCGACCCACCAAAAATAAGTGAGCGTTCCAGGGTGAGACGGCCAAACCACAGCACTGATGTTGACTTCTTTATTTCGAATGGCAACGAAAGGCACTCTCAGGTGGATGTGCTCAATAGGACCTGATAGTGGAAAAGGAAAGAAACATTAGACATAATTATAGTTGGTGCATACTTATAATGTTGTAAATTAGTAACAAAGTCATACTCAACTTACTGGCCCCACCATTCCAGTTCCGATTCTCCCGGTAGCCCGCCAATGTCTAATTCCTAGTCCCTCTCGCCACACCGGAAATGACTACTCATACATTTATTGGCCAATGATGACCCACCTCAACCAGTGATTAACTGGGTGGTGATTCCCTGTACTTCGAGATGAACCAGGAACTCGAGAGCAGCAGGGGATCAGGAAAAGCCTGGTATAGAGCTGTAAGGTAAGTATGACCTGAGTGTCTTAAAAAAAATGTTAAACCCCTTTAAAGTGCAGGGTCAGATGTAATATTTCATGAAGTTACTATCTAAATAAAGATCAGGTTGACTGTAACAAAAACTTGACAGAGCTGAACTGTTCCAGTGTGGCACCTGAGGACACGTCACTGATGAGTCCAGCAGTAGATGTGACCCAGTCTATGTGGAAGTTGACAAATGATGATGGGAAGACCATTGAAGAAAGTCTAGAATGAAGCTGTGGGAGTAGGTAAGTATAGGTTCCTTTACTGGCAGGGTGGGAATTTAAAAACAATCCTGGACAACCCCTTAAAGGTCACAGCACCCATTCCCCATACTGGTGGAGTAATGATGAGAATTACTTTGGTTCATTGTCATCCTTACAATTTTTTGATTTTCACTTTAACACCATAGGCTTTGTGGTGCTCAGATGTTTCTTTTTATATGTCATTCATCTTTACTTCTAATATTTATGGCTACGATCCTTGACTCGTACACTCGGGGAGTAGCAGGAGGACCAGACACCTTTGCGTGGGGAGACATTTTGCCAGTAAACTTTGATTTAGCCAATAAAATGAAACAAGCCTAAGGAAATAAGTTTGATATCTCTGGCTAACAGCTCCTTTTGTTATTTAATGGACCAAGGTGACGCCAAGAACAGTAACGGCTTTAATAACAGGTAGTTAGAGGCAGAGATGATTGATTTGTAGAGGAATTATTACCGTGATAAAGTTTCAGGGCACATTTCATCCTTCACCGGGATAACTTGAAGTGATAAAATGCCTTAGTTACCCTGTCTCTCGGTATATTAACTGCTCTGGAGATCTCCATATTGGCCATCCTGAGGGCACACAAATTGGTTTAATATGTAAGATGTAAAGTCAGGATGATGAAGGCCACTTGTGGGAAACATAAGCCAGAATCTACACAGCCAAAGAATGAAGAAGAAACTTTTTGCCCCTCTGTAAGCAAGAATAGAGGTTAATGTAAAATGGCTGTGTTTTTGTTTTGTTTTTTTAAAACGAGAGAAAAAGGATCTATTCAGATAATGCAGTACTGGAGCTACTGGAGTGCCCAGTGGACTATAATCACTTGTAATGGGGTCAGTTGTGTGGTCCATTGTTTTGTTGGAAACTAGTGGTTCAAGGCAATATTAGTCTTTACATCAAATCTAAAGGATTTTGAGATTGAGCCACCAACCAGATGTGAGTAGAGCCTTATGTGCTAATAATAAAGGGGTATTCCAGCCTGAAGGTGATCAATGATTAATTATTAGCAATTCAACGGCTGGGATCTCATCGATTGCTAGGAGGAGACCAAAACTAGAAGAGGAAAATCATGAGTGTTTTTCAAGAATGGTCCCTGGCTCTCTAGTCAAAGTTACTGGTAATTCCAAGAACAGATGAGTGAATGGAGAGGCAGAGTCTTACAGATTTGGGGCACAGGGGACCAGGTGCTTCATTAACTGTTTGGTAAGATTCACAGTGATTGGACTCCTACTGATCTAGCAGTCTATGTTTCTATACAGTCAAGGAGTTTAAGCATGCATGGAATAAGCATAAGGCCATCCTTTAAAAGATAGGGCCAGGGGTTATTCATAGTATTCAGTATATTGGGCAGACTAGATGGGCCAAATGGTTCTTATCTGCCGACACATTCTATGTTTCTATTACCTATCCAGTGGTTGGGTGATAAGTGATTCAGTCTGGAATAACCCCCTTAATACACATAATATAAATGGTCATAATGGCTAAAATTATTCAAGGGATTACGTTTTAGGGGGTATACTGGTCCTAGCAATTGACATAACTTTGCACAGGCACCTGCTATGTCTCTGATCCCCATGGATCTGCAGCCAACCACACTGAGGTTATTCCAAGAGCTATCAGTCTGGAGGTTCCCCTGTAGCTAATCCCCAATTTGTGTATAGGGGTTAAAGGGTAAAAAAACAAGAGTACCACCAGGATAACGCCATTCGGTTTAGCCCACAGTCAAGCCAGTTTGTTGGCACAGTGGTTCCACAACCTTTGCCCGTAACATTGACCAGTAGGGTTTTAATCTCTAGGTTATTCCCCAACTGGTAAAATGAATGGGCTGTGTTGGTCTTATTAACTTTTTTGTGCCTTCAAATAATAGCCCTCATCTCTGGAAGAAAGTGGTGTAGAGAAAATACCCAAGGTACTTTAACCAATTAATTTGCTATGAACAAAGGGAGTCCCTGCAGTTGGACCCTCATGAAAAACAGTAAAAGAAAAATCATTTTTTTTATCCACTAAGGTCGACACCTCGCATTAGAATTTATAACTACATTCAGCAATGTCTAGGATTTGTTTAGTTACAATCCCTTGCTGTATTTAATGTGATTCCATTACTGATACAGTACATTTCTCTGGGGATAGATCTGCTTTTATTTTTGACTTTCTAGCCCTGCATTATTATTTTTTTAATTAAAATATTTTCCTCAATAGGTAAAAAAACAAAAAGTGGAGGACCCAGGAGCACAGACGCTCCAGTTTTATCACTGCCAAAAAGTTTCACCTGTCTAAAAACTGTACATTGGCCAGTTTGGTATCAAGTACGCTGGAATACTAGATCACAAAGGGTTTGTGTTGTCCCATCCTAAAAATTTATGAAGGACATTTATGAACAAATGTTAAAAGTAATAACAAGAATTAACTTACAAGTAACATGAAGGTAGAGGACATCACTGTCAATGCCAACATTGTTTTCCGCGTAGGCTGTGACTTGATATATTCCTGGGTTCTTATACACATGACGGATACCATCTTCAATCTTACTAAAATTGGCATAAGACACAGCGCTCCCATCTCCAAAGTCCAGCTGAATATTTGTTCTTTGCAGATCTCCCTGGAATGAAGAAAATATTTCAGTTTCAAATATGAACCATGAAGATAAATCTTGGTGATCGTCATTGCTATGACCTCTCAACGACAGTCTATTAAAGGGTTCTACTATGTCTACATAGACAACAATGAAAACCAAATATATGTATCCTTCTCCAAGTCGTGTCTATTTCCAACTGAAGTATGTGACCATTTATTTTGGACACGTTAGTGAAAGGTTTAAGAGCCAAGAGGTGGAAACCTTTAACTCAGAGAACATTAAATGTTTATTTTTTTGGTCTGGATATTCCTTTCTTGTTCGAAAGGTCTCTTGACAATAAATGAGTCCCTTGCTGGGACCCCATAGATTTTCTATAGTATAATTGGCGGGGAAACCAGGAAGCTAGTCCTTAACAGGATGAAGTAGACTTAGGGTCCATCCCATACTAAAAAATCATGTCTGGTATTGCAGTCCCGGTCCATTAAAGTTAATGGGGTTGAGCACCTATACTACGCACAAACTTTTCCAGGTGTGGTTCTGTTTTTAGAAGAAAGTAGTCATGTCGTTTATTCCAGTTCAACCCTTTCAACTTATATGGTTTGTATCATGGGTGGCCATAGTTGGATTCGAACCCTAGATCCAAGTCCGGTAATGCAACATTGCTAATCAATGAGTCACCATATTGTCCACTTGGATAGCAAATCATCTAGGGAAAACCTGGACAAGTCCAGTTGCAAACCTTATGCTGACCTTGCCCTAATTCCAAAAATACTTGACTTGTTCTTCTACTGTAATGGTCTCGCCTGCAGCATAGAAAACTTGATTTACCAGGTGAGGTTTGGATTCAAGGCTAGAAGCGACTGTGCACCATCATCATTTGATGGAATTATTATTATAGAAAGTTTTATCTGTGGATTTCTCCACTTGCAGTTGAAAAACACATTTCAAAAGGCCACGAGGTTTAACTGTTCTATTGATTGTCCAAAAGATGGAAGGATCCATTAAAGGTCACACGTTCCTAAATTAGAACTCATCTATCACATTCTCAGATAGTGTGCTGATGTCAGGGCCTTCAGGAAAGGATTTTCCCTGTAAGAAAGAATTAACATTAATGCTATAAGGATCATGTCTGAGGGATCCACATCTGGAGGTCATTATTGATGTTCTTCGAGAAGCATTTGAAGAAATAAGACAAGTACAACAAAGTTCTAAGGCAATTTTTAATGGAAGAAAATTTACTGCCCAGTGTAGAACCTCACCCCTTACATCTGAGGTATGAATGAGAGTGGAATATAGTACATGGCCAGTAGGTGGGCACCTGAAGATCACTTCTATATTTCTTTCAGAGCCTACCCTTCCCCAATAAAGGGAAGACTTACTGCAACCACCTATGATATTTCTCAAGCCATTGGTTACCGGTATATTGATTTGCAGAGGCAATCGGCCAGTCCTGATCGCATCGAGCCCAGTCTCAGATTCAAAAGGGTTGTCCCAAAAATAATATTTTACAATTTTCAAACCAACTCCTGGATCTTAAAACTTTTGTAATTGGATGTAATTCAAAATGTATTATAGCTACTGAATTATTCAATGAAACTATCTGTATAGCGCCTCCTGCTGTTTGGTCTTTTTCTAATCTCTCTTTCCACCTCACTGAGACGGAGGCACACGCTCAGTTCCATCCTTCAACTGTAACCAACTGCAGCATGAAGGACATGCTCCCTGAGAAAAGACCCCCCCCCCCCTTCCTAAGCTGACAACTTGAATTAAAAATAGCAGAACAATTGGAGCAATAAATGAGAAGCTCTCTGGATCCATGTGAGGTGGAGGGCTGGTTCTAGTTTTGTTAGAAAGAGGTTGTCTAATGATGTCTAATATTCATTTTTTTTACATTATTCATGGGAATCCAGTCACTGAACGTTGTCTGTGTTTGATTTTGACCTTGATTGCTTTGCATCTAGATTTAAGCTTTCATTTTGTCCCCCCTGGTCTTGTCACTTGATTATGTCTCCATTTTCTAGCTTGTTTTACCTGAGAAGCTGTCATGGTCTTACCTTCTTACTGTTCTCCTTCGTTTGACATGTGCTGGCGGCCATCTTGGTTTCTGGGTTTCTTGTAGCCTCCCACCCTGCGGCTTCTCCTTCCCGCTGGGAGGAGCTGGATGCCTAGCTCATATATATAGGAGGTCTGTGGCTTCAGTTCCTTGCTTGGTCCTCCTGTGTTCACATGCTTCTAAGACTGCTGCTGCTTCTGGTTCCTGATCCTGGCCTCGTCTGACTACCCCGTTGGTTCCTGATCCTGGCTTCGTCTGACTACCCTGCTGGTTCCTGATCCAGGCTTCGTCTGACTACCCTGCTGGTTCCTGATCCAGGCTTCGTCTGACCACCCTTCTGGTTCCTGACCTCTGTCTACGCAAGACCCTGCTTCGGTTTAGCCATCCGTTTGGACTTTTGCACAGCTTGATTTTCAATAAAGCCTTCTTATTTCCACTTATCTCTTGTTGTACGTCTGGTTCATGGTTCCATGACATTAGGACCAAGCCATGAATTCTGACGGTACAGGGCCATCCTCGCTACCTACGCTGGTTGCCAGACTTGATCAGCAGGATCACCTGTTGGGTCGGTTCGCTGTGGCGTTGCAAACCCTGCTTGAACGCACGGCTCATTTCGCTTCCGTTGCCGATGGGTCGGTTGTCGCTCCTGGGCACGCTCCTACTGCCGCTCCGGTTGTTGCGCCAGAGTCTACCCCGACACCTGTTGCTGCGCCTGCGGTGTCTCGGGGTATGACCGGTTCTGCCCCCCTTCCACAGCGCTTTGGGGGAGAGCCAACTCAGTGCCGAGGTTTCCTTAACCAGGTGGGCATTTATTTCGAGTTGCTGCCACATGCCTTTCCTACTGAGAGATCAAAGGTGGGCTTCTTGATCTCGCTGCTCTCGGACAAGGCCTTGGCCTGGGCCAGCCCTTTATGGGAGAACAACAATCCGGTGGTTGCCGAGTTTTCCGGTTTTGTTGCTTCTCTTCGGAAGGTATTCGATGTGCCGGCTCGTGCTGCCTCTGCTGCGAAGCTCCTTATGTCCATCAGACAGGGTTCACGATCCGTAGCTGAATACGCCATTGAGTTTCGTACCCTGGCAGCAGAGGTGGGCTGGAATAATGAGGCTCTGGTCGCTGCTTTCTCTCATGGTCTCTCGGATGCCTTGAAGGATGAGGTTGCAGCTAAGGACCTACCAGTGGAGCTCGAGTCTCTTATTTCTTTCCTGATTTTGATTGACACCAGACTCAGGGAGAGGCCTTCCTTTAAGGAGAGCCTGCGGAGGTCTTCTAACAGATTGGCGCCTACGTTTGCTGTCCCACCCGTGCCTCCCTCTCCTCCCACGCCTCCTGGGGATGACTTGTCTGGGGGTGAACCCATGCAGCTGGGGTTTGCTCGCCTGTCCGAGGGGGAGAGGGTACTCCGGAGACGCGAGGGCCGATGCATGTACTGTGGTCTCGGTGGGCATTTTCGGTTGGCATGTCCGAACCGTCCGGGAAACGCTCGCACCTGAGATCCTGTCGGGGGCAGATCTTGGGTGGAGTCTCCTCGTCCCCGGTTTCCCGTGTTGACAAACCACTGATCACTGTTGTCCTCTCCTGGGTCGGGGGCTCGGTGACGACCCAGGCGTTGGTGGACTCTGGTGCTGGTGGTTTGTTCATTGATAGTGTGTTCGCTGCCGCCAATTCCATTCCTCTGCAGCCTCGAGGTTCCCCACTGGCTCTTGAGGCGATAGACGGCAGACCCCTTCTGCCGCCACACGTGACTCATGAGACCCTTCCAGTGGGGATAGCCATTGGTGCCATTCACAGAGAGTCGGTCTGTCTCCAGGTGATTTCGTCTCCACACTACTCGGTGGTCTTGGGGTACCCCTGGCTCCAGAAGCATAATCCGACTTTCGATTGGAGATCGGCCGAGATCCTCTCGTGGTCACCGCAGTGTGGGGCTAGTTGCATCCATGGGCCTGTCAAGTTGCTGTGTACTTCCTCGGACTCTCTGTTGCCTCCTGAATACGAAGAGTACCGGGATGTATTCGATAAGGTGCGCGCGGTTGCCCTACCTCCGCACCGCCCATATGATTGTGCCATAGAGTTACAATCTGGTGCCGTTCCTCCTCGTGGCAAAGTCTATCCACTGTCGGTAGCGGAGAATGAGGCCATGGAGGAGTACGTGAGGGAGGCGCTTTCACGCGGACACATTCGCAAATCCTCGTCCCCGGCAGGGGCTGGATTTTTCTTTGTGAAAAAGAAGGGCGGTGAGTTGAGGCCTTGCATCGATTACAGGGGTCTCAATCGCATCACGATCAAGAACGCTTACCCGATACCCTTGATTTCCGAGCTGTTCGATCGCCTCAAAGGGGCCACGGTCTTTACCAAACTCGACCTGAGGGCGGCATATAACCTGGTAAGGATCAAGGCGGGCGATGAGTGGAAGACCGCGTTTAACACCAGGACCGGTCATTATGAATCCTTGGTTATGCCCTTTGGGTTGTGCAATGCGCCCGCAGTCTTCCAGGAATTCATCAACGATGTTTTCCGTGACTTGTTGCAGCAGTGTGTGGTGGTCTATTTGGATGACATCCTGGTATATTCTGAATCCATGGAGGCCCACATTATGGATGTCAGACGAGTGTTGCAACGGTTACGAGAGAACAGGCTGTTCGGTAAGCTTGAGAAATGCGAATTTCACCGATCCCAGGTAACCTTCTTAGGTTACATCATTTCCGCTGAGGGGTTCTCCATGGATCCTGAGAAGGTTTTGGCTGTCTTACAGTGGCCCCAGCCCAGTGGTCTCCGTGCCCTGCAGCGCTTTTTGGGCTTCGCCAATTATTATCGGAAGTTCATCAGGGACTTTTCCATGCTAGCCAAGCCTCTCACGGATCTGACCAGGAAGGGCAGTAATTTCCAGGTCTGGCCGCTCGAGGCCATCCGAGCTTTTGAGGCTCTAAAGTCCGCCTTTGTGTCGGCTCCGATTCTGTCGCATCCCAACCCTGGGTTGCCCTTTGTCCTCGAGGTGGACGCGTCTGAGACGGGAGTAGGCGCTCTTCTGTCTCAGCGTAGAACACCAGAGGGTCCTCTGCTTCCTTGTGGGTTTTACTCCCGGAAACTGTCTTCCGCGGAGTGCAACTATCAGATTGGTGACAGGGAGTTATTGGCCATCGTGCAGGCCCTTAAAGAATGGAGGCACTTGCTCGAGGGTTCGGTGGTTCCGGTTCTCATCCTGACGGACCACAAGAATCTGACCTACCTTTCTGAGGCCAAGAGATTGACACCACGTCAGGCCAGATGGGCTCTGTTCTTGACACGTTTTAATTACGTGGTCTCCTACCTACCCGGTTCCAAGAACATCAGAGCGGATGCCTTATCACGGCAGTACTCCGAGCTGTCCGGGGAGGAGTCTATTCCGACTTCGGTCATACCTCCGAATCAGATCCTGGCCGCCATTCGCACCAGCCTGACCTCTCCCCTGGGTGAGCAGATTTTGGCGGCTCAATCTGGTGCTCCCTCTGGGAGACCCAACGGCAGGTGTTTTGTGCCTGAGGAGTTGCGCACTCGGTTGTTGCGAACCTACCATAACTCCAAGGCCGCGGGGCATCCTGGAAAGAATCAGCTGTCCTGGGCTGTTTCACGTCTGTTCTGGTGGCCTTCTCTACGTTCCGACATCGCCGCATATGTAGCGGCATGCTCCGTTTGTGCCCAGAGTAAGTCCCCTCGGCACCTTCCGTTGGGCCTTTTGCAACCCATAGCCACCGGGGAGCGCCCATGGTCACACCTGGGGATGGATTTCATTGTGGACCTCCCTGCATCCCGAGGCCATACGGTCATTCTCATGATTGTGGATCGGTTTTCCAAAATGTGCCACTGTGTTCCTCTCAAGAAGTTACCCTCTGCACAAGAGTTGGCCACGATTTTCGCCAGGGAGGTCTTCCGGTTGCACGGGTTGCCCAAGGAGATTGTGTCGGATCGGGGGAGTCAGTTTGTGTCCAGGTTCTGGCGCGCCTTTTGCTCCCAGTTGGGGATTCATCTCTCTTTCTCCTCGGCCTACCACCCTCAGTCCAATGGGGCCGCAGAACGATCCAATCAGGCCTTGGAGCAATTCCTTCGTTGCTATGTCTCCGATCACCAAGACAATTGGGTTGACCTCCTGCCTTGGGCTGAGTTTGCCAGGAACACGGCGGTGAACTCTTCCTCTGGGACGTCTCCCTTCATGGCCAATTATGGGTTCCAACCTGCCGTGTTACCGGAGGTATTCTCTCCCCAGGATATTCCGGCTGTGGAGGATCACCTTTCCGTCCTACGTGCTTCTTGGGTACAGATCCAGAGGTCCCTTGAGGTCTCTGCGCAGCGCCAGAGACTCCAGGCTGATCGCAGACGAGCGCCCGCTCCTTCCTACCAGGTCGGAGACCGTGTATGGTTGTCCACCCGCAACCTCAACCTTGGAGTGCCCACTCCCAAGCTGGCGCCTCGCTTTGTTGGTCCCTTCCGAGTGCTTCGCAGGGTAAACCCGGTAGCCTATGCCCTTGCGCTTCCTCCTGGAATGCGGATCTCCAACGTGTTTCATGTCTCCCTGTTGAAGCCATTGGTGTGTAATCGTTTCACTTCCTCGGTTCCTCGGCCCCATCCGGTCCAAGTGGGCAATCGTGAGGAATATGAGGTGAGCAATATCCTGGACTCACGCCTGGTCCGCGGTCGGTTGCAGTTTTTGGTCCATTGGCGTGGTTATGGTCCAGAGGAGCGTTCCTGGGTTCCCTCCGCAGATGTCCATGCTCCTGCTTTGCTCCGAGCCTTCCACGCACGCTTCCCTCAGAAACCGTTCCTTACTCCGCGGAGGAGGGGCCCTTGAGGGGGAGGTACTGTCATGGTCTTACCTTCTTACTGTTCTCCTTCGTTTGACATGTGCTGGCGGCCATCTTGGTTTCTGGGTTTCTTGTAGCCTCCCACCCTGCGGCTTCTCCTTCCCACTGGGAGGAGCTGGATGCCTAGCTCATATATATAGGAGGTCTGTGGCTTCAGTTCCTTGCTTGGTCCTCCTGTGTTCACATGCTTCTAAGACTGCTGCTGCTTCAGGTTCCTGATCCTGGCCTCGTCTGACTACCCCGTTGGTTCCTGATCCTGGCTTCGTCTGACTACCCTGCTGGTTCCTGATCCAGGCTTCGTCTGACTACCCTGCTGGTTCCTGATCCAGGCTTCGTCTGACCACCCTTCTGGTTCCTGACCTCTGTCTACGCAAGACCCTGCTTCGGTTTAGCCATCCGTTTGGACTTTTGCACAGCTTGATTTTCAATAAAGCCTTCTTATTTCCACTTATCTCTTGTTGTACGTCTGGTTCATGGTGCCATGACAGAAACCTACCATAAAAGACCATAAAGTGCCTCATTGTGGTGGTTTTAAGATTAAGAATGGAAAACTTTTCTTAGACGCTGCACCTCCAGTTAGACTGTATCAGTAACCAACTGTGATTAAAAGAGGTTGTGTCACTTCAGCAAACGGCATTTATCATGTAGAGGGGTTATGACCACCCTGTAATCCATCAGCAGTGGCCGTGCTTGCACACTATCGGAAAAGTGGTCTGCCTCTCTCTGGTGGTCGCCTGGTCGGGACTATGGGAGCGCTCATGGGCAAGCATGCGCAGCAGCTCCCATCCCAGCCACTTTGTATCTGTGCTGCAGCAGTGACTGTAACCCCTGGAAATGAGCTGTGTATAATGTGATGGAAAATTTAATCCAGCCAGTCAAGGAGGCAATATGGACAATCACAACTCATTAGTAAGTGCCTTCCTTGTATTAAAGTCCTTGGACAGGGATTTTATATTAATGACCTATCCTCAAGATGCCATTAGCTGGTGAGACAACCCCTTTAAGGATCCAAATATTTGATGAGAGTCATAACATTCTTGCTAAAAATCTCATTTTGATAACCATGCACATTAATATGGAGTCAACCCTGTCTGTTTTTTACCAGTTTCCATCTTTTTTGAATGCTTTCAATTACATTATAGAAAACATCTGGGAAGATAGGTGCTGATAAGTTGCAAGTTGACCAAAGGTGTTCATCACGTTGAGGTCAAGGTTAATGGCCGCCAATCAAGATCTCCCAAGTTTACCAATAACTTAAGTAATTTTTTGTGGACATCAGTTTTTCAACGGAGAAAGAGCCTTCCCTAAATGTTGATACAAATCTCTATAATATCCTGATATGAAAGTTCTTTCGTCACCGAAGGACCACGTTCAAACCATGAAAAAATGCTCCAACTATTACTTGTTTTCCATCAAACATTTTAGGTGGCCCTACAAACCAGAGTGGTAAGTGTTTTTCTAGTGTCTATCCTAAATTCATCCGTCCGATGGCTGTATGGTACTATGACACTGCTCCTATTAAGAATACATTACATCACTCCATAAAAAGTTTGGACTCGAGGAGAGATCTAAAGCATGAGGGCAGCTGCCCAGCCATGGAGATATAATCTAAAAATGCCTAACCAATAATCAAGCTAATGTGCCTCCTCGAGGTGGTGTAGGACTCTGCAGCAAGTTTTGAAACTTAGAGAAGGTGGGCTAAACCCTTCACGGATTTCAGTACTTGGTGGAAGCATTCCATAATAGGACTGGTGCTAGATGTAGCCATTGCCAATAGTGATGGACGAACAACGGCCGGGAGGGTTCGCGAATGCAAGTTCGTAATCAAATGTTCACGAACCGAGCGTTCACGGAGGGCCCTATTGACTTTAATGCCAGGCGAACCTGAAAAAGCTTGAGGTCATATTTGCAGCAACCAAATACTTACTAGAAGTGCACAAATATTCCCACAACATGGACAGTGATATACCAGAGGTGGATCATTGGCAAAAATTCCCACAAAAAATATGTATTTTAATCAGAGGACATTTTTATGCATCTTAAAGGGAAAATCTCAAAAATGTGCCGTGCTGGAGCCTAGAATTTTTTTTTTTTAGGCCACGGGAGTACAGGCCCAGATTAGGCATTCACCTGACAGAAAATAACTTGTGATGACGTGGCTGGAGGTACATTAGGCAGTCACTGGATAACATTTTTACTGTAGTCTACTGGAGTACAGGCCCCAAATATTAAGCACCTGACAGAAAAGGCCTATTATGACACTGTATATACATAAGACAAGGACCATTCTTTGCTCTGGGTGGTGGCGGATATGTGTCGGCTGGCATGAGAAAATTCAATTACACGTGGTCGTCACAGGTGTTGAATTCCTCCGAGATCCATGCCTCAGAAATTTTTTAGAAATGTCAGGTAGTTCACACTGTCGTGACCTAGGCGAGTGCACTTATCGGTCATGATTCCCCCTGCTACGCTGAGGCTGGATCCGGAGGGTGGCTGTCGATGGGTTGGCTGCAAGAATGATCTTATATTCGAAGTGACCAACACATCTTCAAACCACCCTCTTCTTGCAGGCGCGGTAGGATTGGTACCTGCACATGTTTCGCTGTGGGTGGAAATTCCTCTGCCAGTGCCTGCAACAGCAGAATGCAGCATCTCTCGCAGCAAGGCCTGTGATTCTGTTAACAGGTCCTCCATTTTGTGTTTGTACCGGGGTCTAATTATGTTTCCACCCAGTACTGGTCCGTGCCCTTTATGCTTTTTATATGGGGGTCCTTCTTCAAACACTGGAGCATGAAAGCCCCCATTTGCACTAAAATGGAAGCAGTAGAGTGGCCTGGCTCCTGCTCATCACCCAGGAGAATGTCGTCCTCGGTCTCCTCCCCCAGCCACAGACAACACCAGGGATCCCCGAAAAGTTTAAAGTCCCCCTCAAAGCCTGCTCTTCTTGCTCCTTCTCCTCCTTCTTCTCCCCCCAGCCACTATCCTCTTCTGACTCCTCTTCAGACTCCTGCTGACTTGTCTCAGATGGAGTAGCCCCCCTGGTAATTCATTCAGCATTGCGACTTCCTCATCTTACAGCTCCTGCTCCTCAATGACTTGATCATTGACACGATGCAATGCATACTCCAGAAAGAAGGCGTAAGGTATGGCGTCACTGATGGTGCCCTGGCTGCAACTGACCAGTTTGGTGATCTCATCAAATGGCCGCAGAAGTCTGCATGCATCGCGCATGAGCAGCCACTGGGGTGGTGAAAAGAAACCAAGCTCCCCAGAACCTGTCCTGCTGCAGAGTTCGTACAGGTAGTCGTTAACTGCACGTTGCTGCTGGAGCAGCCTATCAAGCATATACAAGGTGGAGTGCCGTGTCGGGCTGTCACAAATCAGACGTCTGACGGGCAAGTGGTGTCGTCGCTGAACGTCAGCAAGGCAAGCCATGGCCTTGTAAGATCTTCTAAAATGGCCAGAGACTTTTCTGGCCTGCTGCAAGACATCCTGGACCCCAGGGTGTTTGGTAACGAATCGCTGCACGACTAAGCTCAGGATGTGTGCCATGCACACATGTGTCATTTTGCACTGTTTCAGCACACTCAGCAGATTGGCACCATTATGGCACACCACTTTACCAACTGTCAAATTGCCCCTGATCTGCCTGTAAACGCAGAGCCGAAAGCAGTGAAGGACCGGTGTGGCTCTTGGCTTCCAGGCACAACAGCCGCAGCACAGCATGACAACGTCTCACCTGGCACGTCGAATAGGTTCTGGGGAGCTTGGGGGCGCAGCAGAAGAGACAGTATCAGCGGAAAAGGAGGATTCAGTCGAGGAGGATGGAGTAGGAGGAGGAGAAGAAGAAGCAGGCCTGCATGCAATCCTTGGCAATAACACCAAATCCACACGGGAGCCACGGGTTACATGCTTGATGGTCGTCAGAAGGTTCACCCAGTGGGCAGTGAGGCAGTAAAAGTTATGTACCTTCCCTGCCCGTGTTTGTTACACCACGTGTCTGTGGTCAGATGTATCTTGGCACCGACACTGTGTGCCAGAGATACATTCACTTGCCGCTGAACGTGGCCATATAGCTTTGGGATGCCCTTTTGGGAGAAATATTTGCTTCCGGGGACCTTCTATTGCGGTGTGCCAATGGCCACAAATTTTCTAAAGGCCTCCGAGTCCACCATTTTTTATGGCAGTAGTTGGCGGGCTAGCAGTTCTGACAAGCCAGCGGTCAGCCGTTGGGCAAGAGCGTCATCAACTTTTTACACTCGAACATTTGGGCCACGGAAGCGACGATGGCACGGTGGAAGGTGGAGTGGAGGACAAATGGGAGGAGAGAGGAGAAGGAGAAGAGGCAGGACATGGAGCGCCGGGAGTGTGGCTTTGTAGGTTCTGACCGCATTGCTCCCACTGGGCTCTGTGATGGGAGGCCAGGGGCCTTCTTAAGGTGGTCATCCCTAGGTGAGTGTTGGTGTCACAACCAGACAGCTGAGAAGCTCTGACAGAGGCCTTTCAGAACCTCCTCCTTGAGTTTCTTTGTTGTGGTATTCAGTTCCTCATCTCGTTAGCCTCTCTCAGCTGTCATGTGTTGGACTAATTGCTTCCCTTTAAATTCCTCCCCAGAATGCTTTTCTGGGCGGCTTATACTTCTTCCTGGAGTGTGTGTGCATGCTGATCTTGTTCTCCTTTCTGCTACAAAGTTAAGTGTTGAACATTTATCTGTTATTTTCTGTTTGCTGGATCCCAGGTGACCCTGACTCCCTCCGTGTCTTGTGTAGGGGGCCGGTGGTCGAGTCCCCTCACTATTGTAGGGTGCTCAGGGGTTATATAGTCAAGGTACGTGGATATGCAAACCTCCACCATTCGGATCTTTGCATAGGCTGAGCAGCCAGGGAAAGTGCCAGGTCTTCTGCAGGGGTCTCCCTTTGGTTCCTTAGCTGTTGGATCCAGCGAGTCATTTATGCATGTTGCTTTGCCTTGTTTCCTGTACACCGTCCGTGACAGTTGGGCTTACCGCAACTTGTGTGTTGACAGCACAGGCTTCAGATGGCAACACTATGTCAGCCGCGAACACGTTAAAAAAAGCCCACACTGCAGAGCCATGTGCCGACATCCTGGGAGCACCAGACTGTGCATGGTGGATGGCTCCCTCCAGATACATTTGCAGTCAGATTTTTGCATCCTGTGCCCTGCGAGCTCTGCCTGCTTCTCCTCCCTCTCTGCTGCTTCGTCTCTCCCTCTGAACTCCCCTCCTCTTCCTCTGTTATGGGCACCCACGTGACACATCCATCGACACATCATCATCGTCACCTTCACCACTACTGACATTAGAGATCTCGGAGTAGGCAGCAACAGCGGGGACAACCCTCCTTAGGCTGATCTGGATACTGTTGTCAGACTGCTGGGTGGCGGCCGTTGCTACCTCCTCATCCGATGTAAAGAATGGCTGCGCATCGGTATGGTCTGGGAAAGGATGGGAAAATAATTCCTCTGACTTCAGTGGAGAATCTATGGTGGTGGTGTATTTGGGGGTGCACACAGCAGAGAGTGAGGAGGGTGCAGATACAGAGGATGAGGAGGGTCCAGAAGCTGAAGGCTGAGTAAGCCACTCAACCATCTCTGGTGCGCCCTTTGAAGTAATCGCACGTACCTTCTCCAACTTCCGACTTAGGCTCCAGCCTGGTGCACCTGCACCATCCATAGTTGTTCCAATAGCGCTTGTCACTCTATCTAGCTGCAGTATCGCAGCAGAACCGCACAGTGGAGGAAGGGGCTCTTTCACCCCAAAATGCCTATGGTAAATGACAGTGAGGGACGACTAAAGAAAAACACCTATATCCACATTCGGAGGTTAAAGAAATTTGAAAACCCCGCCTGGAATTGAAAGTCAACTGACCGCCCAGCAAACCACGTGGGACGCCACAACAGGTCCTGGAAGGTCAAAGCGGTAAGATCGCTACAACGAAAATCCAGGAACATGGGGAACTCCATATACAGACCCGACTCGAAGGTCCTTGCAGCTCACAACAAGAGCATTGCACTGGAGAATCTTGGTGCACAAGCGGCCCGACGTCAGGAGCGGTAAAGTACTTAGTGTCATGGACGGTGTACAGGAAATAAGGCAAAGCAACATGTATAAACGACTCGCTGGATCCAAAAACTAAGGAACCAAGGGAGACCCCTGCAGAAGACCTGTCACTTTCCCTGGCTGCTCAGCCTATGCAAAGATCCGAATGGTGGAGGTTTGCATATCCACGAACCTTGACTATAAAGCCCTGAGCACCCTACAATAGTGAGGGGACACGACCACCGGCTCCCTACACAAGATACGGAGGGGGTCAGGGTCACCTGGGATCCAGCAAACAGATATTAACAGATAAAGGAACACTTAGCTTTGAAGCAAACAGGAGGACAGATCAGCGTGCACACACACTCCAGGAAGTAATATAAGCCGCTCAGAAAAGCCTTCTGGGGAAGAATTTAAAGGGAAGCAATTAACACATGACAGCTGAGAGAGGCTGACGAGAGGAGGAGCTGAATACCACAACACAGAAATTCAAGGAGGAGGTTCTGAAAGGCCTCTGTCAGAGCTTCTCAGCTGTCTGGTTGTGACAGTACCCCTCCCTCTACGAGTGGACTCCGGACACTCAGAACCCACCTTCTCAGGATGGGACCTATGGAAAGCCCTGATGAGACGAGAGGCCTTAATGTCCGTCACTGGGACCCACATCCTCTCCTCAGGACCATACCCCTCCCACTGAACAAGGTACTGAAGAGAACCGCGGACAAGACGAGAATCCACAATCCTAGATACCTGAAATTCAAGATTCCCATCAACCATAATCGGAGGAGGAGGCAAAGGCGAGGGTACAATGGGTTGAACATAAGGTTTCAATAAGGACTTATGAAAAACATTATGGATCTTCCAAGTCTGAGGAAGATCAAGACGGTATGCAACAGGATTGATGACAGACAGGATTTTGTAAGGCCCAATAAACCTAGGACCCAACTTCCAGGAGGGAACCTTCAATTTGATATTCTTGGTAGACAACCACACCAGATCACCAACATTCAGGTCCGGACCAAGCACACGTCTCTTATCAGCCACACGCTTATATCTCTCACTCATGCTCTTTAGATTATCTTGAATCTTTTGCCAAATAGATGACAAAGACGAGGAGAATCTGTCCTCATCAGGTAAACCGGAAGACCCCTCTCCCGAGAAAGTCCCAAACTGTGGATGAAACCCATATGCACCAAAAAATGGTGACTTATCAGAGGACTCCTGACGACGGTTATTTAAAGCAAGGGACAAAAAAGAACACCAATCCTCTTGATTCTCCGCCACAAAACAACGCAGATATGTCTCCAGATTCTGATTGACGCGCTCTGTCTGGCCATTCGACTGCGGGTGGAAAGCAGAAGAGAATGACAACCGAACCCCCAAGCGAGAACAGAAAGCCTTCCAGAATCTGGAAACAAACTGCGTGCCCCTATCAGAGACTATGTCTGAAGGAATACCGTGCAATTTGACAATGTGATCAACAAATGCCTGCGCCAGCGTCTTAGCATTGGGCAAACCAGGAAAAGGGATGAAATGCACCATTTTGCTAAAACGGTCCACCACCACCAGAATCACAGTCTTCCCCGAGGAACGAGGCAGGTCCGTGATAAAGTCCATGGACAGATGTGTCCAAGGACGGGAAGGAATGGGTAAGGGAAGGAGAGGACCTGATGGCCGTGAATGAGGGACTTTGGCACAAGCGCAAGTCTCGCAGGCTGCCACAAAACCCTCAACCGATTTACGAAGCGCAGGCCACCAGAATCTCCGAGCGATGAGATCCAGTGTGGCTCTTACCCCCGGGTGCCCAGCAAGGACCGTATCGTGGTGTTCTTTAAAAATCTTGTGTCTTAAAGCGAGAGGCACAAACAACCTCCCAGGAGGACAAAGATCAGGAGCCTCTGACTGGGCTGCCTGCACCTCTGCCTCCAATTCAGGAAAAAGAGCAGAGACCACCACACCTTCAGCCAAAATGGGACCCGGGTCTTCAAAATTCCCGCCTCCCGGAAAACAACGTGACAGGGCATCTGCCTTCACATTCTTAACTCCAGGGCGGAACGTGACAACAAAATTAAACCTAGAAAAGAACAACGACCATCTGGCCTGTCTCGGGTTCAGACGCTTGGCTGACTCCAAGTAGGCCAGATTTTTATGGTCAGTAAATACGGTAATAGGGTGTCTGGCTCCCTCAAGCCAATGGCGCCATTCCTCAAAAGCCAACTTGATGGCCAACAATTCCCTATCTCCCACATCGTAATTTCTCTCTGCGGAGGAGAGTTTTCTTGAGAAAAAGGCACACGGTCGCCAATTGGCAGGAGAGGAACCCTGAGACAAGACCGCCCCCACACCCACCTCAGAAGCATCAACCTCAACTATGAAGGGTAACGAAACATCGGGTTGCACCAAGATGGGAGCGGAAGCAAAACTCTCCTTGATATCAGAAAAAGCCTTACGCGCCTCTACTGACCAAGAAGAAAAATCTACCCCCTTTCTGGTCATATCAGTGAGTGGTTTAACAATAGAAGAATAATTCAAAATGAACTTCCTGTAATAATTGGCAAAGCCCAAAAAACGCATCAGCACCTTTTGATTCTCAGGAAGCTCCCACTCAAGCACAGCGCGGACCTTCTCGGGGTCCATGCGAAAACCAGAAGCGGAGAGAAGAAACCCCAGAAATTGAATTTCTGGAACCGCAAACACACATTTTTCCAGTTTCGCATATAATTTATTCTCCCGCAGGATGAGCAAGACCTGACGTAAATGTTCCTTATGAGTTTTGAAATCGGGAGAAAAAATCAAAATGTCATCCAAATAAACCAATACAAATTTTCCCATCAAATGATAAAAAATGCTGTTCACGAAATGCTGAAAAACGGCTGGGGCATTCATCAAACCAAAAGGCATAACCAAATTCTCAAAATGGCCCTCAGGGGTATTGAAGGCTGTCTTCCATTCGTCTCCTTCTCTGACCCTGACCAGGTTGTATGCCCCTCTTAAATCTAATTTGGAAAAGACTTTAGCCCCAACAACCTGGTTAAATAGGTCCGGGATCAGAGGAAGCGGATAAGGGTCACGAATTGTGATATTGTTCAGCTCCCTGAAATCCAGACAAGGTCTTAAAGAACCATCTTTTTTCTTAACAAAGAAAAAACCAGCGGCAACAGGTGACTTTGAGGGTCGTATGTGTCCCTTTCTCAGACTCTCAGAGATATAAGCACGCATAGCGATCCTCTCAGGTTGGGAAAGATTGTATAAACGAGATTTAGGCAGCTTGGCGTCTGGGATGAGATTAATAGGGCAATCGTACTCCCTGTGCGGGGGCAAATCCTGAACTCCACTCTCAGAGAAGACATCCGAAAATTCAGAGAGAAAAGAAGGTACAGTCTTAGTAGCAACCTCAGAAACAGATGTCATAAGGCAATTCTCTCTGCAAAAGTCACTCCAACCATTTATTTGCCTCGCTTGCCAATCAATGGTGGGGTTATGCTTAGTGAGCCAGGGCAGCCCCAACACCAGAGGGGTGGGCAAACCGCTAAGGACGAAACATGACACATCCTCAACATGAGCATCACTCACAATTAAACGGATATTGTGAACTATGCCCTTTAATGACTTCTGAGAAAGTGGAGCGGAATCGATAGCAAACACAGGAATATCCTTTCCCAAAGTGCACACCTGGAAACCATGAGTTATCGCAAAGTGATTATCAATGAGATTGACCGCTGCTCCACTATCCACAAAAATCTCACAAAAAATGTTCTTGCTCTCTAGCGCCACCCTAGCCGGCAGGACAAAACGGGAACTACAAGCAAACGGAAAACCTTCAATCTCCGCCTCAATCCTGCCAATAGTAACAGACGGAACATTTTTCAAAGATTTTTTCCTCTTTGTTTCTTTATTATACCCAGAGAACTGCCTGAATCTCCTAGAGGGACAAATATTTGCCAAATGATTAATACCTCCACAACATAAACAAACCCTCCCATGCGGGCTGAATCTTCTATTGTCAGAAGCAATCAACCCCAGCTGCATGGGCTCCTGCTCAGAAGGGGCTGACAGCGACTGAGACCCCTGCGCACAGAATGGGACCGCTGCACAGTCCTGGGACCAAGTATGACAGGAAGGAGAGATCTCTCCTCTCTCTCTAAGACGCCTGTCAATACGAACGGCCTGAGACATAGCAGAGTCCAAAGAAATAGGCCTTTCATGAAAGGCGAATGCATCTTTCAATCCCTCTGAAAGACTATGGCAAAATTGACTTCGGAGTGCAGCATCATTCCAACCAGTATCAGCTGCCCATCTCCGAAATTCTGAGCAGCATATTTCTGCGGATTGTTTACCCTGGCATAGGAGACGTAATCTAGACTCCGCCAGAGCAATACGATCCGGATCATCATATATCTGACCCAGGGCTAAAAAGAATTCATCCACTGAACGGAGGGGCCGTGCCCCCTCCGGCAGCGAAAAGGCCCAGGACTGAGCGTTACCCCTGAGCAGCGATATAATGATCCCCACCCTCCGTTCCTCATCACCAGAAGAATGGGGAAGAAGGCGAAAATGGAGTTTGCAAGCCTCTCTAAAACGCACAAAATTCTCACTACCCCCGGAGAACGTATCCGGGAGCGAGATCTTAGGCTCAGAGCAAACTCCATGAACGCAAGCTGAACCGGTCACTTGAAGCTGAGAAAAAGTCCTGCGGAGATCAGCTACCTCCAATGAAAGACCCTGGAAGCGTTCAGCCAAAAGTGAAACCGGATCCATGCTTGAGACGGTTATGGCGGCTTATAATGTCATGGACGGTGTACAGGAAATAAGGCAAAGCAACATGTATAAACGACTCGCTGGATCCAAAAACTAAGGAACCAAGGGAGACCCCTGCAGAAGACCTGGCACTTTCCCTGGCTGCTCAGCCTATGCAAAGATCCGAATGGTGGAGGTTTGCATATCCACGAACCTTGACTATAAAGCCCTGAGCACCCTACAATAGTGAGCGGACACGACCACCGGCTCCCTACACAAGATACAGAGGGGGTCAGGGTCACCTGGGATCCAGCAAACAGATATTAACAGATAAAGGTACACTTAGCTTTGAAGCAAACAGGAGGACAGATCAGCGTGCACACACACTCCAGGAAGTAATATAAGCCGCTCAGAAAAGCCTTCTGGGGAAGAATTTAAAGGGAAGCAATTAACACATGACAGCTGAGAGAGGCTGACGAGAGGAGGAGCTGAATACCACAACACAGAAATTCAAGGAGGAGGTTCTGAAAGGCCTCTGTCAGAGCTTCTCAGCTGTCTGGTTGTGACACTTAGTTTATAGTACAAATTTGACTGCGATAAAAAGTGTGGAAGTACCATTGACTCTTTTACTAATTGCGTGACACACAGTCACTATACAAGCGGTGGATAGTTACTACATTTGTCTTTTGTACTACAACTGTTGGGAAGACCTATCAGCAGTCACGGCCACAAGGGCTCTCAGTGACTCAGTGCTATTGAATTTTAGCCATTTCCAAGTGAATTTTAGTTACTCCAAAAGTTTTTATACACGTGTTATTTTACTTTATTGATTTGTATTGTTTTATGCAACATGTTGTCACTATTTTGAGTGTATATATATATATAAACATTTCTGACATAATCCACCTAATATTGAGTGACGCACAATTTTACCCAAATTGTTTCTACCTTATCAGCAACAGGGAGTGCTGTGGGGCAGTGCACCTGTTCCAGTAGTGGAACAGTAAGAGAGCCACCATTTTCTGACCATATTATATTACTCCCCTCAGTATATCACACCTATCGATAGCACACCTATACCAGTCCTTAAAAGGACTTTTGTGGCCCTATTAGCTAGCGTTTGGTGTCCCTAACAGCCTGTCCCTGCTCCACACAGCAACCTCTCCCTACACTGGCAAAACACAGAATGTAAAATGGCAGCCAGATCGGGTTCTTTGATAGGGTGGGGGTATGTACATGTCCTGAAACGTCTAAATTGGCTGTCCTGTCCCACCTGATGGATGTGTCATGGGTCAACGTTCGGCGCAATGCAAAAGAATACGGCGCCGGCGGACATCTCCATATGTTTGCATGTTCGGCGAATAGCGAATGCGCAAAGTTCGCCGCGAAACGACCGCCGGGCGAACGGCAAGGCCATCTCTAGTAGCCAATGCTATGAAGCCCTCAGAGATGCCTTAAAGATTTCTTTGCTATTGAGTGGTGAGAACTTGTGCTTTTCTCCCCTCCTTAGAGGAACTGCAATTAAGATGAAGGGTAATTGGCCTAATCATATCGTAAAGGGCATGAAGAGGAAACCAGGTCTGTACTGGATGACTAAACCCTATGCCATAATGGGGAGCCAATTGTATTCCTTGCTCTGGGCCCCTTCCCATCTATGTACCATGTACAGTGTGGAACTAGATGTTTTACTTCATATGATACCATCACTGGAACAATCAATGGAACAACTCAGGAACACCATTAATTTCACTCATTTATACTTACATGGTTAAGCTTGACTGCATGGGCGTATGTTAGATTTTATGTAATTACCAGCAATCAATAGGAATTGATAGAATATGGAATACAGAGGTTCCTTGGTCGTAGAGTATTAGTATCACTCCCTGTAAAAGCCGGGGGGGGGGGGGTCTTATTAAATATAATCAGATTAGTAAATCATCAAGTACAGACTGAGCTCTTTATTCTACTGACAATAAGAGCCGGATTAGGATCGGTGGTGGACCGTGGGCAAAAAAGAAAGTGACTTCCTTAGACTTCAAAGAGAGAGACACACGCGGGTGGATCTTTACCTCTTTTGGCTGGAGAGGACCCATGGACAGCCATCAAGGACTAGTGCTGGGTGCGAATATTCAAATCACAAATTCTATTTTTTTTTTTTCATCTGAACCCATGATCCCTCCCTGCTTTTTGCTTGTGGGCCAATAAGAAGGCTGCAATGTCTTTGTCAGAGCTTAGCAACATCCCTAGCAACCAATAGGAAAGCTGCCTACCCCTTACTATATAGGAACCTCCCCAGCAGCCATTTTCTAAAGTTTTTTTTAAAGTTCTGAGAGAGAGAGCAGTGACATTGCTGTGCTCTGTGCTTTCTACACTACATTAGATAGTTAGTTAGATAGCTTATATATATAATACAGATAGTTAGTGGGAGATAGTCAGTGTAGGTTAGATAGTGATATAGTGGAGCTGATATAGTGTAGTTCTGCTGTCCATACATACATGATACAGACATAGTGCTGAGATGTCACAACAATACTTAGTGCATCAATCAGTAATATGTAGTCAGACCTGCTAAAATGTGAAGTTTCACGTATCGCGCCAAAATATTTGCATCATTAGTGCCGATTAGGGCAATCGCGAATATATTGGAGCACTCTATCTGCATATAAAGCCATTTCTAATCTTCCGCCGTGCCGACCATTTTCTCCAGTCTCAGGAAACTTCTAGCAGCTTGGAAAATGTAGCAACAGTGACCCACGCCTGTGTTGCGCCGCTTTGCACGAATATTACATTGCCGATTTTTGCAATCAAGAAAATAATCGCTAATTCTCGAATTTGCGATTATATACAAATATTCTACAAAATATTCGCGAAATTTCACAAATTCGAATATTGCCCCTGCCGCTCATCACTTTCAAGGACACCATGTTCTAGGAAATGCAACAAAACAAGAGCATAAAGGTTTGCTTTTCTCAGAATTACTTATTACTGACTGGAGAGCCATAGTAATGAGCACTCAGTGAGCCAAGTACTCTTGAAATATTCGTTTTTAAAGAGCAATTGATCCAAAAGATATTCTTGCACAGGAACCCTCTACTGTCTATTCCTGCCCCTGGAGAGATGTGCTTCGGTTGCCCTTAAAAGTCTCATATGACACTTTGGGGTCTCCTAGGACTGTGTCCAGCTATTTAACACCAAGACAGCATTAGTAAAGTCAGAGTAACAGTGACAGATCGGGCTATGGGTAAAGGAATGGCAGCCGAGGGTAACAAACAGCGAGATTAATAATAATGGAATTTGAAGTACAGGAGATGTTAGGCTGTGTAGGGGTAGTAGTAGTGGCAGTATTAGTCTTGACGACAGCAGCAGTACACTATGGAATCTGAAGGGCAGGAGATGTGTGGCTGTGTAGGGGTAGTAGTAGTGGCAGTATTAGTCTTGGCAGAAGCAGCAGTACACTATGGAATCTAAAGGGCAGGAGATGTGTAGCTGTGTATGGGGTAGTAGTAGCGGCAGAATTAGTATTGGCAGCAAAAGTACACTGTGGAATCTGAAGGACAGGAGATGTGTGGCTGTGTATGGGGTAGTAGTAGCGGCAGAATTAGTATTGGCAGCAAAAGTACACTGTGGAATCTGAAGGACAGGAGATGTGTGGCTGTGTAGCGGTAGTAGTAGTGGCAGTATTAGTCTTGGCCGCAGCAGTACACTATGAAATCTGAAGGACAGGAGATGTTCAGCTGTGTAGGGGTAGTAGTAGCGGCAGTATTAGTCTTGGCAGCAGCAGTACACTATGGAATCTGAAGGGCAGGAGATGCGTGGCTGTGTAGGGGTAGTAGTAGTGGCAGTATTAGTCTTGGCAGCAGCAGTACACTATGGAATCTAAAGGGCAGGAGATGTGCAGCTGTGTAGGGGTAGTAGTAGCGGCAGTATTAGTATTGGAAGCAAAAGTACAGTATGGAATCGGAAGGACAGGAGATGTGTGGCTGTGTATCTGTAATAGTAGTGGCAGTAGCAACTGCAGCAGCAATACAGTATAGAACATGATAGACAGGCAGACAGTGGCAGTGACATCATTGGACTGGACATAAATAGCCACTTTCAGCAATGGAAGATCTATTCATAAGTATCAGTTGGAGCTGTAGCTTTAAATAATGATATTCAATTCAAGCAGAGTTTTAATTGATGTGAATGGCTGGCTGCAGCAGAATAACAGACAGTAACACCAAATGACTCTAACTAAAACTTCTATCAATTAACTAAAGGGATCCTGCCACCAGGGAAATGCAGTGTAATCTGCAGGCCGCCTGTTATAGAGCAGGAGGAGCTTTGTGGGAAAAGATTCAGTATAACGTGTATTTACTTTACTTAAATTCCTGCTCATTCTGGGCTTTGAAGTCAAGTAGGCGGTCCTATCAGTGATTGACAGGAGGCGGTCCTATCAGTGATTGACAGGAGGCGGTCCTATCAGTGATTGACAGGAGGCGGTCCTATCAGTGATTGACAGCTATTGCTGTATACACAGTCATAGAGGAAAGCCTGTCAATCACTGATAGGACCGCCTCCTGTCAATCACTGATAGGACCGCCTCCTGTCAATCACTGATAGGACCGCCTCCTGTCAATCACTGATAAGACCGCCTCCTGGACTTCAAAACCCAGAATTTTTAGGAATTTAAATGGATGAAATACAAGTTTTACTGAATCTTTTTCCACACCTGCTCAGCTCCTCCTGCTCTATAACATGAGGCCTTCAGCTCAGACACCATGTTCAAAGTGACAGGATCCAGTGGCGTACTGCTAATATAGGCAGACCATGCCGTCGCTATGGGGCCCGCGGCACAGGGGGGCCAATAGCGCATGGAAGGCCCCGCCCCCTCCGTCTACTGTGCACAGACATTTAATCAGAATCAAGTTAATATACGGCAGCGGCACTTATTCTCCCTCGGGCCCCCCCCCCCACGGTCTGACCTGATGATCCGGGCTGTGGGCGTGCCTGCATTTCACACTGGCCAATCAGCGCAAATCAGCGCAAAGAGGCTGCTGCTGATTGGCCAGTGTATTGCTGGCAGGCGCCGTGTATAGTACACACAGAGGTGTGCGTGCTGCACCCAGCATAGCCTCCTCCGTCTCCGCTCTCACGTCTGTCGCCCTCAAGTGCAAGTCATCATTCAGAATCTTGCTATGGGGCCCAGTGAGTTCTATCTACGCCCCTGACAGGATCCTCTTACATCAACCTATCTATTGTAATTGTTTGTGTGTCTAAATATATTTGCTGTTCTTTTCTTTACCTGTGGCAGAGACGGCCCGCCACATCAGTGAACAAGCTGGCGTCCCTGCTTAAGACATCGGGCTACTTTCACACTTGCATTGTTAATTCCGGTATTGAGATCCGGCAGAGGATCTCAATACCGGAATAAAACGGATCTGTTTTGATTTTGCGCATCAGGACACATCTGTTCCGTTAGGATGCGGTTGTGTGAAATCAAAACAAAAAAAAAAAACTAAAAATCTATCCGTTACTAAATACATTGAAAGTCATTGGGTGACGGATCTGTTTTTTTAGGCTCCTAAAAAACCGTATCCTTTCACCATTGACTTACATTGTTTTTAGTGCCGGATCCGTATTTTTCTGTTTTTAAGTCAGGTCACAAAACGCAATGCTGCCAGAACGGAAGACATCCTGATGCATCCTGAACGGATCTCTTTCCTCTCAGAATGCATGTGGACAAAACGGAAATGTTTTTTTCGGTATTAAGATCCTCTGCCGGACCTCAATACTAGTGTTGAGCGTGAATATTCGAATCACGAATTTTAATCGCGAATATCACCACTTCGAGAACTCACAAATATTTAGATATAGTGCTACATATTCGTATTCGCGAATATTCTAATCGCAAATTTATTGGGAATTTATCGCAAATATCGGCACTTAGCAACATTCCTAGCAACCAATAGGAAAGTTGCCTACCCCTTAGTATTGATCAGATTCCATAGTGCCTTTCAGATTCCATAGTGTACTGCTGCTGCCGCCAAGACTAATACTGCCACTACTACTACCCCTACACAGCCACGCATCTCCTGCCCTTCAGATTCCATAGTGGACTGCTGCTGCCGCCAAGACTAATACTGCCACTACTACTACCCCTACACAGCCATGCATCTCCTGCCCTTCAGATTCCATAGTGTACTGCTTCAGCCGCCAAGACTAATACTGCCACTACTACTACCCCTACACAGCCATGCATCTCCTGCCTTTCAGATTCCATAGTGTACTGCTGCTGCCGCCAAGACTAATACTGCCACTACTACTACCCTTACACAGCCACACATCTCCTGCCCTTCAGATTCCATAGTGTACTGCTGCTGCCACCAAGACTAATACTGCCACTACTACTACCCCTACACATCCATACATCTCCTGCCCTTCAGATTCCATAGTGTACTGATGCTGCCACCAAGACTAATACTGCCACTACTACTATCCCTACACATGCCAAGCATCTCCTGCCCTTCAAATTCCATAGGGTACTACTGCTGCCGCCAAGACTAATACTGCCACTACTACTACCCTTACACAGCCACACATCTCCTGTCCTTCAGATTCCATAGTGTACTGCTGCTGCCGCCAAGACTAATACTGCCACTACTACTACCCTTACACAGCCACACATCTCCTGCCCTTCAGATTCCATAGTGTACTGCTGCTGCCACCAAGACTAATACTGCCATTACTACTACCCCTACACATCCATACATCTCCTGCCCTTCAGATTCCATAGTGTACTGCTGCTGCCGCCAAGACTAATACTGCCACTACTACTACCCCTACACAGCCACACATCTCCTGCCCTTCAGATTCCATAGTGTACTGATGCTGCCACCAAGACTAATACTGCCACTACTACTACCCCTACACATGCCAAGCATCTCCTGCCCTTCAAATTCCATAGTGTACTGCTGCTGCCGCCAAGACTAATACTGCCACTACTACTACCCCTACACAGCCACACATCTCCGGTCTTCAGATTCCATAGTGTACTGCTGCTGCCGCCAAGACTAATACTGTCACTACTACTACCCCTACACAGCCAAGCATCTCCTGCCCTTCAAATTCCATAGTGTACTGCTGTGATTATTTTAGTGTTAATATATTACATTGCCGATTTTCGCAATCAAGTTATTAAAGACTGGAGATCACAAATTCTAGAATTTGCTAATTTATGGCGAATATTCGGCCAAAAAACATAAAACATTGCAAATTTGAATATTGCCTATGCCGCTCATCACTACTCATTACCGGAAAACATCAACGCAAGTGTGAAAGTAGCCTTATACAGTGCCTCTTTATATCTCCTCCTCCTGATTGGCTGAGGCAGACCGCAAGGTATTATGGGCAAGCCTGCCAGCCATCGCGCCTCCCAGGGTCATGTGATCCTCCATCTTCATCTTCCCTGTCCTGTACTGATCTAAAGCGCCAGACACTATTTTGAGAAATTCTCCGCAAATCAAATCTCAAAAACGTAAATTCTAAACAAATTCAAGTTGTTAACATGCACTTATTGAATACAGAAGCACAAGGGGAAAAATGCTTTGAGTCATTTGCCCAAACTTGTCGCCATATCCTGTGCACCAGCCGACCCTCCCTCAGATCCCAACCTGATGACATTGAACGTTCCCCAAAGTCTTCCAATTATAACTTTGCGTTAAGCCAGGACCGGGTCAGCATTCTTAATGCTCCTTGAAGCCTTAGCCTGCCATCTTCTAGACTCGTCCTAATCAGTACTCATCCCATACGTCCTCCCTCCTTTTTTCCAGGGTTGTCGGAACGTTCCCGCGTCAGTTACAAAGGAGCGGCTACAGAAACGATTAAAAAGTTTTCACGGCAGGTTTGGTGTCGCCAGTGGCTGTCTGCACATTGCACAAAGCTAATCGACTTTAGACACATGACCCACAAACATCTCGGCGGCCGGACTTCTTCTGGGCCTGCTGGATATGAAATATTAAAAGTGATTCGCTGTCCTCAGACAATGTCTCCGTCTCCGAGATTATGAATATAAATTAAAGTGGAAATGAGCTGCTCGAGTGGGATAAGGCGACTGTTCTGCAAATCCATTTCTGACACATGTTCCGGAGGCAGCGGCGCGTTCTCCGCTGGAGTTACAATTCAAGACGGTATAAGAGACTTACGTGATGTAAGAACCTGACTAAGACTGGCATTTCATAAGGTATAGATGCAGCAGAGATGAGTGTGTCACCGTGTTCAGCCGCAGCCCCATGTAATACTACAGATTGCAGCGTCCGCAGGGAATATTTTTACAAATACAATGTAAAATGAAGCACTAATAATGCTGCCAAACAGCCTCTAAATAAGCACCATACAGTGGCAACCTATTACTGACACAAATATCACCATATATTCCTTATGTAACACCGCCGCACAGTGCCAACATACCGCAGTACTGACAAAGAAACCAAAGAACATCACCATATATTCCTTATACAACACCGCCGCACAGTGCCAACATACCGCAGTACTGACAAAGAAACCAAAGAACATCACCATATATTCCTTATATAATACCGCCACACAGTGCCAACATACTGCAGTACTGACAAAGAAACCAAAGAACATCACCATATATTCCTTATATAACACCGCCGCACAGTGCCAACATACCGCAGTACTGACAAAGAAACCAAAGAACATCACCATATATTCCTTATATAACACCGCCGCACAGTGCCAACATACCGCAGTACTGACAAAGAAACCAAAGAACATCACCATATATTCCTTATATAATACTGCCGTACAGTGCCAACATACCGCAGTACTGACAAAGAAACCAAAGAACATTTACCATATATTCCTTATATAATACCGCCGCACAGTGCTAACATACCGCAGTACTGACAAAGACACCAAAGAACATCACCATATATTCTGTATACAATACTCCTCTAACATTCAACATACTGTTTCCAATAATACCGCCATACATTGTTCAGTTTATTAACTAAGAGTCAGACTAATACAGCAATCAAGTAATACCCGCACACATTGGTCAATTTTACAGTGTAAGACTAATACCGCATATAGATGCAATCATACCTTTAACCAAATAATATATATCACCATATAGTGCTCCATTAATATTCAGACTAGCACTGCCACCACATAGATGCAATCATAGCATTTGCAAATAACACCATACAGAGTTCAAGCAATAGTCAGACTACTACTGCCACAAAATAAGTCAGTCTTTCCAAAAAATACCGCCATACAGCGCTCAATGTATTAATAACTCTGCAACTAAATAGATGCAATCATGGCATTCACACATAATACCACCATGCAGTTCTAAACTATAGTCAAACTAATACTGCCACAAAATATGTCATAGCATTTCCATAAAATACCGCCATACAGCGCTCAATGTTTCAATTGAGAATCAGACTAACTCTGCCACTAAATAGATGCAATCATACCTTTCACAAACAATACTGCCATATAGTGCTCAGTTTATATTCATACTTAATACTGCCACCAAATAGATGCAATCATAACATTCACAAACAAATGCCGCCATACAGTGCTCTTTTAATATTCAGACTAATACTTCCAAGAAAACATAGCCAGTAATACCATTCCCAACTAATACCATGCTCAATCCATAATAGCGCCACCAGCCTGGGATTCCTGGGTTATCACTGTCGCTCTGCAGCGCTGGGGTCCTGTGAGGACACATCTGCATGGGGTTTGCATGTTCTCCCCGTGTTTGTGGGGGTTTCCTCCGGGTTCCAGTGTGGATGACGGCAGCCCGCAGTGTGTACTGCGCGGTGGAATACGGAAGCCCTATAGAAATGTAAAGTCCCTGTCCACCGATGCCTTATGGGAAAAGTGGCGCTATATACGGTAGACTGTGAATGTCAGTGCCCTAATCGCCCACCGCCCTGCGCGGGATGCTGTATGCACGACACGCTGACGCGTTTCAAATTCATTTTCCACTATCTATTATCACTCCACTTTCAGACTCGCTGGAAAATAACGGAACTGGGGACAAAAATGGCAAAGTAAATGACAGCGCAGATTGGCGGTGATACGTGGCGGAAAAGACACAATACTCCTGTAATTAGGTTCCAGAACTGCCGGCTCTTCCGTAACCCGGGGACCTCCGGGAGAAATTGCTGCATGTATTTGTATCTGAGCGAAGCAAGGAGAAGAGCAGGTTACGCTGTTATTTCCTGCAGTCCTCAGATCAAGGAGGATGACTCAGGTTGTAATTCCGATCCTTGACTCTAGGGGGTGCGGAGACCACAACCTGGATCGGGGAGGGGAGCCCTCTGCCACGTGTCTCTTTCTCAGGAAGACTGGTGAAGCCCTGTCCTCGCTAACAGCACCACAGGAGCGGGCAGGTCACTGCCCCACAACCTAAGCACCCTCCTCTCCTGAAATACTCTGTGCTGCTGCAGGGAGGACTCGGCTTCTTCCAATGTCTGCCCTTTGATGAGGAAAGCATGAAATCCCTGAAAGACACACAGATATTTGGATTTTGAGGAGAGCAGCGACAGCGATAACCCCCGCTGAACATGCGCTGCAGATGACAACCTGATACAATTTTTATTTAAAAAATCATATTATCGCTCTGTCGGCTCGGGTGATGTAGCAGAGCTGAAGATGTTATGTAGGGAGTAGTGAGTGTATTGTACTGGAGTGTATTGTACTGTGCAGTGTTACTTTCAGTGAGTTGTACTGTGCAGTGTTACTTTCAGTGAGTTGTACTGTGCAGTGTTACTTGCAGTGAGTTGTACTGTGCAGTGTTACTTGCAGTGAGTTATACTGTGCAGTGTTACTTGCAGTAAGTTGTACTGTGCAGTGTTACTTGCAGTGAGTTGTACTGTGCAGTGTTACTTGCAGTGAGTTGTACTGTGCAGTGTTACTTGCAGGAAGTTGCACTGTGCAGTGTTATTTGCAGTAAGTTGCACTGTGCAGTGTTATTTGCAGTGAGTTGTACTGTGCAGAGTTATTTGCAGTAAGTTGTACTGTGCAGTGTTATTTGCAGTAAGTTGTACTGTGCAGTGTTATTTGCAGTAAGTTGTACTGTGCAGTGTTACTTGCAGTGAGTTGTACTGTGCATTGTTACTTGCAGTGAGTTGTACTGTGCAGTGTTACTTGCAGTGAGTTGTACTGTGCAGTGTTACTTGCAGTGAGTTGTACTGTGCAGTGTTACTTGCAGTGAGTTGCACTGTGCAGTGTTACTTGCAGTAAGTTGTACTGTGCAGAGTTATTTGCAGTGAGTTGTACTGTGCAGTGTTATTTGCAGGAAGTTGCACTGTGCAGTGTTACTTGCAGTAAGTTGTACTGTGCAGTGTTACTTGCAGTGAGTTGTACTGTACAGTGTTACTTGCAGTGAGTTGCACTGTGCAGTGTTACTTGCAGTGAGTTGCACTGTGCAGTGTTAATTGCAGTGAGTTGTACTGTGCAGTGTTACTTGCAGTGAGTAGTACTGTGCAGTGTTACTTGCAGTGAGTTGTACTGTGCAGTGTTACTTGCAGTGAGTTGTACTATGCAGTGTTACTTGCAGTGAGTTGTAATGTGCAGTGTTACTTGCAGTAAGTTGTACTGTGCACTGTTACTTGCAGTGAGTTGTACTGTGCAGTGTTACTTGCAGTGAGCTGTACTATGCAGTGTTACTTGCAGTGAGTTGTACTGTGCAGTGTTACTTGCAGTGAGTTGTACTGTGCAGTGTTACTTGTTGTAAGTTGTACTGTGCACTGTTACTTGCAGTGAGTTGTACTGTGCAGTGTTACTTGCAGTAAGTTGTACTGTGCAGTGTTACTTGCAGTGAGTTGTACTGTGCAGTGTTACTTGCAGTAAGTTGTACTGTGCAGTGTTACTTGCAGTGAGTTGTACTGTGCAGTGTTACTTGCAGTGAGTTGTACTGTGCAGTGTTACTTGCATTAAGTTGTACTGTGCAGTGTTACTTGCAGGAAGTTATACTGTGCAGTGTTACTTGCAGTGAGTTGCACTGTGCAGTGTTACTTGCAGTGAGTTGCACTGTGCAGTGTTACTTGCAGTGAGTTGCACTGTGCAGTGTTACTTGCAGTGAGTTGTACTGTGCAGTGTTACTTGCAGTGAGTTGTACTGTGCAGAGTTATTTGCAGGAAGTTGTACAGTGCAGTGTTACTTGCAGTAAGTTGTACTGTGCAGAGTTATTTGCAGTGAGTTGTACTGTGCAGTGTTATTTGCAGGAAGTTGCACTGTGCAGTGTTACTTGCAGTGAGTTGTACTGTGCAGTGTTACTTGCAGTGAGTTGTACTGTGCAGTGTTACTTGCAGTGAGTTGTACTGTGCAGTGTTACTTGCAGTGATTTGTACTGTGCATTGTTAGGGCTCGTTCACACGACCGTTGGTGTCCCGTGCTTGTGTTGTGAACCGCAAATTGTGGTCCGCAATGCACGGGCACCGTCCGTGGCCCAGCCGCATGAGGATCGCAGACCCATTCACTTTAATGGGTCCGCGATCCCTCCGTTCTGCAAAAAGATAGAGCATGTTTTCTCTTTCTGCAGTGAGGAGGCACGGAACGGAACCCCAGAAAGCACTCCGTAGTGTTCCGTGCTTCCATTCTGCATCTTCGGATTTGCAGACCCATTGAAATAAATGGGTCCGCATCCGTAATGCCCGTCTCTTGGGGTTGAGGTGTTCGTGGGGTCACCTGTGATCAGACTACAGAGTCACCCTGATCCTACCTCCTCCAGGTGAACGAGGAAGGTGACGTTCTGCCCGCTCTGCACCCCCAGTTTGCCATCAGTAGTGGTGAGCTGCAGTCCTTGTGGAGCTCTTCCTAAGCAGGCCTGGGGCTTGGGGGAGAACTGCTCCCGTAATCCGTCCGTGCAGTTATTGGACACAATCCTCCGATATCTGCAACACAACAACAGCAACATCAACCAGCGCAATACCTCGTGTTACACACCTGACTGCGCTCATATACCACACCAAATCACAGTGTACAGAACATACATTATGTACTCTGGAAGAATAGTGAGTGCAGCTCTGGAGTATGATACAGGATGTAACTCAGGATCAGTACAGGATAAGTAATGTATGTACACAGTGACTGCACCAGCAGAATAGTGAGTGCAGCTCTGGGGTATAATACAGGATGTAACTCAGGATCAGTACAGGATAAGTAATGTATGTACACAGTGACTGCACCAGCAGAATAGTGAGTGCAGCTCTGGAGTATAATACAGGATATAACTCAGGATCAGTACAGGATAAGTAATGTATGTACATAGTGACTCCACCAGCAGAAGAGTGAGTGCAGCTCTGGAGTATAATACAGGATGGAACTCAGGATCAGTACAGGATAAGTAATGTATGTACACAGTGACTGCACTAGCAGAATAGGGAGTGCAGCTCTGGAGTATAATACAGGATGTAACTCAGGATCAGTACAGGATAAGTAATGTATGTACACAGTGACCCCACCAGCAGAATAGTGAGTGCAGCTCTGGAGTATAATACAGGATGTAACTCAGGATCAGTACAGGATAAGTAATGTATGTACACAGTGACTGCACCAGCAGAATAGTGAGTGTAGCTCTGGAGGATAATACAGGATGTAACTCAGGATCAGTACGGGATATGTAATGTATGTACACAGTGACTGCACCAGCAGAATAGTGAGTGCAGCTCTGGAGTATAATACAGGATGTAACTCAGGATCAGTACAGGATAAGTAATGTAATGTATGTACACAGTGACTGCACCAGCAGAATAGTGAGTGCAGCTCTGGAGTATAATACAAGATGTCACTCAGGATCAGTACAGGATAAGTAATGTATGTACACAGTGACTGCACCAGCAGAATAGTGAGTGCAGCTCTGGAGTATAATACAGGATGTAACTCAGGATCAGTACAGGATAAGTAATGTATGTACACAGTGACCCCACCAGCAGAATAGTGAGTGTAGCTCTGGAGGATAATACAGGATGTAACTCAGGATCAGGACGGGATATGTAATGTATGTACACAGTGACTGCACCAGCAGAATAGTGAGTGCAGCTCTGGAGTATAATACAGGATGTAACTCAGGATCAGTACAGGATAAGTAATGTAATGTATGTACACAGTGACTGCACCAGCAGAATAGTGAGTGCAGCTCTGGAGTATAATACAGGATGTAACTCAGGATCAGTACAGGATAAGTAATGTATGTACACAGTGACTGCACCAGCAGAATAGTGAGTGCAGCTCTGGAGTATAATACAGGATGTAACTCAGGATCAGTACAGGATAAGTAATGTATGTACACAGTGACTTCACAAGCAGAATAGTGAGCGCAGCTCTGGAGTATAATACAGGATAAGTAATGTAATGTATGTACACAGTGTATTATTGTGTAAAGCAGGGGTACACCACCAATGAGGCCAGGTGAGGCGATCGCCCCAGGTAGAGGCAAGAGGGGGCAGCCGAAGGGCCCTGAGCTTAATAGAAGGGGTTAGGTTAAGAAATTGGCATTGGGGAGGGAGGGGCCCTGTTTCGCCTCAGGCAGCAGGAAGGCTAGATGCACCCCTGGTGTAAAGTATGAAAGAAGTGCTATTGTTTCCGGTATTGATATAATGATCCTGTATATTCATCTGTCTATAAAACATTCTACGTAGGGTATAAACATGATGATTATCCACATCCTATTCGCAGTATGATACTATTATATACTCCAAGTACTAAAAGATACACATAGAAACAAGATCAGTAACAGCCTGCTGATGGTTTCCATAGAGCAGCAGTAACATTTCTTCTCATAAACAGCAGTCAATCTTCATAAAACCTAACCTCAAGTGTAAGAAATACATTACATTGGAATATTCTGCGAGTTTGCAGATTTTATAACAGCGTCAACTCGAGCAGGAGCGTTCTGTCAGACATCTTACCCGCTGCTCCGGAGGTAGCTCTGTCCCTGACCGCAGTCTTTCCAGATCGATGCTGGGTTAAACCAGAAGGCCGGCGTGCACTGGTTCTTTCCTTGTCTCTCATAGCCGTAGTCACTGGGAAAAAATAATAGAGAGTTATTGGTGCCTAGCAAATTGGCTCCTCCCACAAAATGGCTGCCAACATGATACAGTATATAATGCCCATGACCTCCAAAAAGCATATTTTTGAATTTCAAATATTCTGGATTGTAAACTCACCGTGCTTCTCTCTGCACAGGTTATGCCATTTTTATTTTATTCTATTATATATATATTTAATTATTTTTATTTACCTGGGAAAAAATACTCTGTTCGTCAATTTTAAAAAAAAACAATTAATAGCCCACAGTGCGACTAAAACCCTTTTTTTTTATAGTGAACCCCTTTCTGTTGTAGGGGATATATATCTTACAGTTGCCAGAGGCGGGGCTAAAGGCATTTGCACCCTTTACTGCCCTAGACCACCAGGGACGTTAAATCCCTTAAACATTATGGATAGAGATGAGCGAATTTCATGTTATGAAATTCGTTCACGCTTCGTTTGGTGTTAAAAGCAGAATTGCATAACGCAATTCTACGACGAGATGCATAACGGAATGCAATTAGAGGCATTCCGTTATTCATTCCGTCACAATAGAAGTGTATGTCCTGCATAACGGATCCGTCCCGTTTGTGTTGTGCAGGGGAGGATTTGCAAAATTGGTAAATCTATGAAAAGTGTATATATTTAGTATTGTTGCAATCGTAATGATCCAGAAAATAAAGTTATCATGGTATTTTTGCCGCAAAGTGAATGTCACAAATTGTACGTAAAAATGTTGAAAGAGTTAATAAATGTTAATTAATGAGTTATGTGTACCCCAAAATGGTGCCACTAAAAAGGACAACTTGTCCCACAACATGCAAGTCCACATACGGCTACATCAACAACAAAAGATTATAATAAAAGCTCCTGGAATGTGATGATGAAAAATATATATTTATCCTTGGTCACTAAGCCCTAAAATGTATAGGGGGAAAGAGTTAATATCAGAAGTTGTAGGGTTCAGAGATGCTCTTGGAATGGGGGTCCACATGCTGTTTTTTGCACAGGGCCCCCTCATTTCTCTTCTAATGCCCCTGAGTAGGGAGGTCCACAAGCCGTTGGCCAGTTGGCCCATAACCTATTAGACATGGAGACGTTTGTCCTCTTTACCGATGTCAGCCAGAAACATCTCAGTCTCCATCTTCTACCTCGCTTTCTTACTGCCGATCTCCGTAGTATCTACGAGACTTCACCAGGACCCAAAGTTCAATCAATTTTTTCCAAGTCTTTACATTAAATAAAATGTCTGTGAACGCTTTCTCAGCCTCTAATCATAAAACGCGCCTGCGGGCGACATGCTGATTAAAAACTCTTCACTAAGTTGACTTTAGAGAATCAAAGACTCACATTAATATTTAACAAAATGAAAAACAACGTTTCCTGACTCCCCTTAAGGACCGACTCGCCTTCATTAGTGGCTCCTAAACGTATATGAAACTGAAGAGCGTTCCTCGCGGTCTTAAGGGGCAACAAGAGAAGGTAGACATGGAGCAGGTGTCCAGCAGGCAGATGGTCTGCAGGTCTTTACTTTATCGTAGCTTCTGAATATCAGCTACATTGGGGTCCCGGAGTTGGGATTTCCAACAATGTCAAGTTAATGGTCTATGCATGAGCGGCCACTGAAATCTATGTCGGTGAAGGACACCTCCATGTACTCTCACCCCTAAGCTTCCATCATCTCCAGTGATATGAGTGGACAGGCGGCCACAAAGCTGCCACCCACGTGAACTTGCAACGTCCCTGTATGAGAGGTTTGTACTAGAATGGGAAGACCACTTGATCTTGACCTTCATTGACCAAATGAAGACTCCTGACAGCTGTTTTATGGGAGTCCAAACACCAGAGCAACCAACCAACTCCAGCCTAATAGACTAGTAGTTGAGGCTGTTTGGCTAATAATGTCTTCTACGCATGCACAGGGTCCTGTCTCTGCGAATGCGTAGACCAGCCACTAGACTTCTCAGTGTTTTGTCACTGCTGACGTCCCAGACACAGGGACGGTGGAAAGTTAAAGCTTACCAGGGGACCAAAGTTTGTGATAACAGCAGAAGAAGAACTATTTACCGTGCCTGGTATCACACAATCCGTGTTAGAACCAAGAAACGTCTCCTGCATCAGTAATGCGAGTACACCACACAGTCAATGTTTTATGCATGGCTAGGACAGAAGTTAAAGAATAAAACTCTCGAAAAAACCATTTAATGGGGCCTTCAGGGTCTTTGTTTCAATAATTTTTATGATCAGAATAGAACAGTCTGCAAAATGTCAAAAATACTGGAACCCCACCGGGCCCCATTACTGTTAGTGTGAACTAAGCCTCAGCTTGTAAAGTTCAGTGGGGTCGGTCAGGAGTCAATGGTATCTGTAATGGATTCAGCCGAGCTGTGTCGGCTCCGTTACATTAAGTGTGCCATAACCTTAGTGTGAATGGAACCTTAATCTAATATATAAGGTGGAGTTTCCCTTTTTAATTACCTTGTACTCATACATTCACAATGAGACTGAAAGACCAACAGGAAGACTAGTAAGTAGATTCGGGTCTGGTCTGGAGTCTAAATTCTTATAAACCAGAGTTCTGAGGTCTTATAATTAAGGGTTCTGGTCTGAGATCTTTAAATCAGAGGGTCACGCCTGGAATCTGATACTTTAGGGGTCTGGTCTGGGGTCTTATAATTTAGGGGACTCGGGTCTGATAATTAAGGGGTCTGGTCTGAGGTTTGGTAACTTAGGTCTGGTCGTGGTCTAATAATTTGGAGGTCTGGTCTGGGGTCTGAATGATAAAAACATGTTAATGGTTCATATAAAGCCTGATTTAGGGTGGGTTCACACTAGCGTTAGGTATTTCGTTATGGCTTTCCGTTATAACATGGTTATAACAGAAGATAACGGAATCCATAGGACGGAAGGACGGATCAATTTTTCTGTCCATAGACTTGTATTATGACGGAATGCAAAACGGAAGCCTTGAAAAGGCATTCCGCCTTAATAGAAGTCTATGGGAATCATAACGGATCCGTCCCGCTTCCGTTATGCAGAACGGAGAAAAAAGTCCTGTCGACAGGACTTGGTTTTTCGTCTTGCATAACGGGAACCAGGCGGATCCGTTATGATTCCTATAGACTTCTATAAAGACGGATCAAAACGGAATGCCTCTTAAAGGCTTCCGTCTTATGGATTCCGTTATTTTCCATTATAACCATGTTATAATGGAAAGCCATAACGGAATCCAGAACGCAGATGTGAACCCACCCTTAGGGTGCATTCACATCACCGTTTAGCTTTCCGTTCTTCTGATCTGTCAGAGAAAGAGGGGGAAAAAAACAGGATCCAGTAAAAAAAAAAAAACAGATCCTGTTGCATCAGTTGTCATCCGTTTGAGCCATTTCCATCTGAGATCCGTTTTTTTTAAATGGAAACAAAAGTACTGCATGCAGTTTTTTCCCGTATAAAAAACGGATCTCAGATGGAAATGTCTCAAACGGATGATAACTGATGCAACAGGATCCGTTTTTTTTGACTGGATCCTGTTTGGATCAGAAGAACGGAAAGCTAAACGGTGATGTGAATGCACCCTTATTTTGTTACCTTATTCCTAAACTTGTAAGTATCAGGACATGTTTAATTGCTGAGTAATTTTTAAGAATTTTTATTTTTCTGTATGTTTGCTCTGGAGTCCAGCCTTTCCTGGTTACGCCCTGACACCTGAGGAACGAGTTTTGAGTTATGACTCTATCAGACTACAACTACTCCATAACGCTGCATGTACTGAAACCTGGCACTCATGTAGTTAATGGAGTCTGGCGGTGAATGGCAGGATCCATCTAGGCCAGATTTGGTGAACTCTCTGCCAGAACAGCTTGCTGGTGTGAAACTAGGCTAAGTGTAGCCCCTATATTTCCAGCCAAGAAGTTACTTAACCCAATGTGTACTGTAGACATGTACTGAACATGTTAATCAAAAATATTAATTGAACAAATTATTTAGGCAAATTATTCACCACTCAAAATCCCAGTGTGAGCAGAGACAGGGCTCTGTGATGGTCCTCAGGTAGTCTTTTCCCAGCAGACACTTGGATCCGGGTCTCCTCTTTCGATAGGTTTTCCTCTCTCCCATTACACAGAAATCTCTCTTAAAAAAAAAGTTGAGAACATAACATTAAATAGCGTTACATAGTGATAGCAGATGGAGAGCACTGTCCAGGACACACACTCAAATACCATCAGGTTACACAATGGCGATCCATAAAAGCAAAAGGAATCCAGTTCAGAATTTTGTAACCACTTTTCTATGAGGGTTGTCATGATTTACAGTAGGAGGCTTTTCTATGAGCACAGAGGACTGGACAACCATGTCCGATATAGTGATAGAGATGGGATGGGGAAGGGTCACCACTGTTAACATATTCTTGTTTTACAGCTACTGGTGTCTATAAACTTCTCAAGCAATGTTTTGCACCATTATACCAGGCAAAGGGCTAGCGATGGTCTCTAGTCGGTGGATACCCTCTTGGTTTTGTGTAGCGAGCCATTAATGTGTCGAGTATACACCGAGAGAGACCGGCAGAGCCAAGAGCATGTATGTGCACAAGACTGCCAGCCTGCAGTATGATGCTCTGAAAGGGTATTCCCATCTGGGACATTTATATCATATTGATAAGATATGATATAATTTTCCGATAGGAGTGGTCCCACCTCTATGATCTGCCCCAGTGTCAAAAATGGGGACCCACTGCAAGCAAAGAGCATGCTGCGCCTGTGCAGTGTCCTCTCATTTCACTGCTATGAGACTTCTGAAAGTGTGAGCGAGCAGCGAGCAAACATGTCTGACTAGGAGGTCCCTCTCCAACCCCCGCAGAGACATCCACTTCCGCCTCTACCACAGAAGAAGCAGGACTCACAGGCTTCATTTGTGAGAGGGGGGGGGGGTCGAAGCAGGACTCATAGGATTTCTCTATAAGTGAACAGGGGAAGCAGGACTCACTAGCTTTTTTATAACTGGACAGGGAAAGCAGGACTTAATATTTTTCTCTATGAGTGGGTGGGGGAAGCATCATTCACAGGCTTTCTCTATGAGTAAGCAACGGAAGCAGGACTCACAGGCATTCTATATCAGTGGGCAGAGGAAGCAGGACTCAAAGGCATTCTATATCAGTGGGCAGGGGAAGCAGGACTCACAGGCTTCTGCTATGAGTGGGTGGGGGAAGCAGGACTATTAGGCTTTCTCTATGAGTGGGTGGGGAAAGCAGGATATATAGGCTTCCTCTATGAGTAGGAAGGGAAGCAGGACTCATAGGGTTCCTCTATAAGTGAATGAGGGAAGCAGGACTCACAGGCTTTCTCTATGAGTGGGCAGAGGAAGCAGGACTCACAGGCTTCCTTTATGAGTGGGTGGGGGAAGCAGGACTCATAGGCTTTCCTCTATGAGTGGGTAAAGGAAGCAGGACTCACAGGCTTTCTCTATGAGTAGACGGGGAAGCAGGACTCATAGGATTCCTCTATAAGTGAATGAGGGAAGCAGGACTCACAGGCTTTCTCTATGAGTGGGTGGGGGAAGCAGGACTCACAGGCTTTTTCTATGAGTAGACATTGAAGCAGGACTCACAGGCTTTTTCTATGAGTGGGTGGGGGAAGCAGGGCTAACAAGCTTCTTCTATGAGTGGACGGGGGAAGCAGGACAAACAGGATTCCTCTATAAGTGGGTGGGGAAAGCAGCACTTATGGGCTTCCTCTATAAGTGAATGAGGGAAGCAGGAGTCACAGGCTTTCTCTATGAGTGGGTAGAGGAAGCAGGACTCACAGGTTTTCTCTCTGAGTGGACGGGAAAAGCAGGACTCACAAGCTTCCTCTATGAGTGGGTTGGGTAAGCAGAGCTCACAGGCTTTCTCTATGAGTGGGTGAGGGAAGCAGGACTCACAGGTTTTCTCTCTAAGTGGACGAAAGAAGCAGGACTCACAGGTTTTTTCTATGAGTGGGTAGAGAAAGCAGGACTCACAGGCTTTCTCTATGAGTGGGGGGGGGGAGCATGACTCACAGGCTTTCTCTATGAGTGGGTAGAGGAAGCAGGACTCACAGGCTTTCTCTATGAGTGGGTAGAGGAAGCAGGACTCACAGGCTTTCTCTATGAGTGGGTAGAGGAAGCAGGACTCACAGGCTTTCTCTATGAGTGGGTAGAGGAAGCAGGACTCACAGGCTTTCTCTATGAGTGGGGGGAAGCATGACTCACAGGCTTTAAGTATGAATGTGCGGGGGAAGCAGTCCTCACTTGCTTTCTTGATGAGTGGGTGGGGGAAGCAGGGCTCACAGGCTTTTTCTATGAGTGGGGGGGGGGAGCAGGGCTCACAGGCTTTCTCTATGAGTGGGCAGAGGAAGCAGGACTCACAGGCTTTCTCTATGAGTAGACGGGGAAGCAGGACTCACAGGCTTTAAGTATGAATGTGCGGGGGAAGCAGTACTCACTTGCTTTCTTGATGAGTGGGTGGGGGAAGCAAGGCATAAACTTTCTCAACCAAAGTGGGAGCTGTTCTTAAAGATGTAATGGGTGTGAAGTTGGAGGACCTCAGTGGAAGACCCTGTGCATGACATCCATATGACCTAATAGGCGCTGATATTAATTTTAAGACAAAGCATTTTTTGAACCCTCCTTCAAGCAAAAATAGAAATATTACTAAAAAATTTACATTTTTTTCTGAAACTCTGTCATTTTCTTAGCACCAGCTAAGAAACATCTCGAATTCTGTTTGCTGTTAAATTTTGCGCATCCGATCATGAAAGGTTAAATGAATATTTTACTATCTTAATCCTCGCCAGCTGTAATAACATTTCTGTGAGGGAAGAAAGTAGGCGTAATCAATATAACACAGATAAACCAACTCCCTTCAGGGAGAACACCTACGCCGCTTTTAATTGAAGGATAATTATGGAGCCGCTGGCTTCTTGTTTAGGTTACAGTCAGGAGATGAGGAGTTTTTAATCCTACAATTCGTGCAAGAAGTCAATGGAAGGAAATCTACCTCGGCATATTGCAAAGAGAATAAAACCCCGGGAGAGCGAAGGCCGAACGCTAGATTTATTGCATATTTTTATACATTTAGCAATTATATAGCTGTGTGGAAATAAAGATATTCTGACACTTTCTAATATACTTTGGATTTATCACTTCCTGTGCGTCTGAAAAGTGGAGTTAAAATGTGCGAATTCTCTAACTGCAACTATTCAAAAAATAGTCGCATCTACTACTTTTCACCATTCTCGACATATTTCTGAAAGGGGGCATGGCAAGGACGGGGAAGGCGGCGTGGCCAGCCTCTGCGGCAAATTTATATTCAGTTTTATGGCATAAATGAAGCCAGAAATCTATGGCAGCTCTGAGCTGTCATAGATTTCTGGTTAGGCGCACGGACTGCGGGAGAATTGCGCCTACTTTATGATGAGGGGTGCGCCTTGTCATAAATTAGGCGCATCCTTCCGCAGCGCAGAAAGTCCCAGTCTTGATAAATCTCCCACTTTCTGCTTACATTTCTAACCATTTTCAAGACCTATAGTTGTCAGTGAATGGAAACATTTATTGTTTATATTCAGAGCCTGTAAAACCCATCTAGTCCTGCTTACACTGCTACGTGATTGTTACAATGTATCAGCGTAGGTCCGAGTCCAGGAAAGAAGAAAACTTGTGCCTAGCTTGGCTCTGAGAATTTCCTGTAGTGATACATTGTAACAAACCTTTAGTTACTTAAAGGGAATGTGTCGTCAGAAAATGACCTACTGTTTAAATCCAGTTTTTTATGTTACAAATTTTTATAGAATTTTTAATTTTTTTTTTTCATGTGTATAAATAGAGTTGAGCGAACACCTGGATGTTCGGGTTCGAGAAGTTCGGCCGAACATCCCGGAAATGTTCGGGTTCGGGATCCGAACCCGATCCGAACTTCGTCCCGAACCCGAACCCCATTGAAGTCAATGGGGACCCGAACTTTTCGGCACTAAAAAGGCTGTAAAACAGCCCAGGAAAGAGCTAGAGGGCTGCAAAAGGCAGCAACATGTAGGTAAATCCCCTGCAAACAAATGTGGATAGGGAAATGAATAAAAATAAAAATTAAATAAATAAAAATTAACCAAAATCAATTGGAGAGAGGTTCCATAGCAGAGAATCTGGCTTCCCGTCACCCACCACTGGAACAGTCCATTCTCAGATATTTAGGCCCCGGCACCCAGGCAGAGGAGAGAGGTCCCGTAACAGAGAATCTGTCTTCATGTCAGCAGAGAATTAGTCTGCATGTCATAGCAGAGAATGAGGCTTCACGTCAGCCACCACTGCAACAGTCCATTGGCATATATTTAGGCCCAGCACCCAGGCAGAGGAGAGAGGTCCCGTAACAGACAATCTGGCTTCATGTCAGCAGAGAATCAGTCTGCATGTCATAGCAGAGAATCAGGCTTCACGTCACCCACCACTGCAACAGTCCATTGTCATAAATTTAGGCCCAGCACTAGTGTTGAGCGGCATGTCCCATATTCGAATTCGCGAAATTTTGTGAATATTCGAAAGAATATTCGTAAAATATTCGCGATTATTCAAATTCGTTATTATTTCGCATATGCGATAATTCGAATTTTCGCATCGCATAATACATATGCTATGCAAAATTCACATGTGCGCTAATGAAATCGCCTTACGAAGATTCGCAACTCAATTCAATCACTAATGTATGAATGCAATGCCCTTTGCCTCTGTTCTGGGACAAGTGTAGATATTCGCATGTGCGCTAATAAAATCGCCTTACGAAGATTCGCACCTCAATCACTTTCTAGGGAATGTGAGACTTTTGGGAATCAATCGAGATACAGTGGGGGGTGATGACAGTAGTTGACAGAGTACAGATCAATGTAATCTGTAAGGTGGAAAGTAAAATAAAAAATACGAATTTTCGTTAATCAAATTTTACGAAGTTCTACGTATTCGCGAATATGGTGCTATACTATATGAATGCACAGGCCTTTGCCTCTCTGTTCTGGGGACAAGTGTAGATATTTGCATTTGCGTTAATAAAATCGCCTTACGAAGATTCGCAGCTCAATTCAATCACTAATGTATGAATGCAAAGCCCTTTGCCTCTGTTCTGGGACAAGTGTAGATATTCGCATGTGCGCTAATAAAATCGCCTTACGAAGATTCGCAACTCAATCACTTTCTAGGGAATGTGAGACTTTTGGGAATCAATCGAGATACAGTGGGGGGTGATGACAGTAGTTGACAGAGTACAGATCAATGTAATCTGTAAGGTGGAAAGTAAAATAAAAAATACGAATATTCGTAAATCGAATTTTACGAAGTTCTACGTATTCGCGAATATGGTGCTATACTATATGAATGCACAGGCCTTTGCCTCTCTGTTCTGGGGACAAGTGTAGATATTTGCATTTGCGTTAATAAAATCGCCTTACGAAGATTCGCAGCTCAATTCAATCACTAATGTATGAATGCAAAGCCCTTTGCCTCTGTTCTGGGACAAGTGTAGATATTCGCATGTGCGCTAATAAAATCGCCTTACGAAGATTCGCAACTCAATTCACTAATGTATGAATGCAAAGCCCTTTGCCTCTGTTCTGGGACGTGCCGATATTCGCATGTGCGCTAATAAAATCGCCTTACGAAGATTCGCAACTCAATTCACTAATGTATGAATGCAAAGCCCTTTGCCTCTGTTCTGGGACGTGCCGATATTCGCATGTGCGCTAATAAAATCGCCTTACGAAGATTCGCAACTCAATTCACTAATGTATGAATGCAAAGCCCTTTGCCTCTGTTCTGGGACGTGCCGATATTCGCATGTGCGCTAATAAAATCGCCTTACGAAGATTCGCAACTCAATTCACTAATGTATGAATGCAAAGCCCTTTGCCTCTGTTCTGGGACAAGTGTAGATATTCGCATGTGCGCTAATAAAATCGCCTTACGAAGATTCGCAACTCAATCACTTTCTAGGGAATGTGAGACTTTTGGGAATCAATCGAGATACAGTGGGGGGTGATGACAGTAGTTGACAGAGTACAGATCAATGTAATCTGTAAGGTGGAAAGTAAAATAAAAAATACGAATATTCATAAATCGAATTTTACGAAGTTCTACGTATTCGCGAATATGGTGCTATACTATATGAATGCACAGGCCTTTGCCTCTCTGTTCTGGGACAAGTGTAGATATTCGCATGTGCGCTAATAAAATCGCCTTACGAAGATTCGCAACTCAATTCACTAATGTATGAATGCAAAGCCCTTTGCCTCTGTTCTGGGACGTGCCGATATTCGCATGTGCGCTAATAAAATCGCCTTACGAAGATTCGCAACTCAATTCACTAATGTATGAATGCAAAGCCCTTTGCCTCTGTTCTGGGACGTGCCGATATTCGCATGTGCGCTAATAAAATCGCCTTACGAAGATTCGCAACTCAATTCACTAATGTATGAATGCAAAGCCCTTTGCCTCTGTTCTGGGACGTGCCGATATTCGCATGTGCGCTAATAAAATCGCCTTACGAAGATTCGCGCCTCAATCACTTTCTAGGCAATGTGAGTAAGATCTGAGCTGTTGGACCTTTGGGAAACAATCAATTATATGTGTACTGTAATTTTGTGGGGGGGGGAAAAAACAAAAAACGAATATTCGTTTTTACGAATATATAGCACTATATTCGAAATATTCGCGAAATCGCGAAGTTGCGATATTCGCGAAAAAAATTTGCTTTTCGAATATTCGCGCTCAACACTACCCAGCACCCAGGCAGAGGAGAGAGGTCCCGTAACAGACAATCTGGCTTCATGTCAGCAGAGAATCAGTCTTCATGTCATAGCAGAGAATGAGGCTTCACGTCAGCCACCACTGCAACAGTCCATTGGCATATATTTAGGCCCAGCACCCAGGCAGAGGAGAGAGGTCCCGTAACAGACAATCTGGCTTCATGTCAGCAGAGAATCAGTCTTCATATCATAGCAGAGAATCAGGCTTCACGTCACCCACCACTGTAAGAGTCCATTTTCATAAATTTAGGCCCAGCACACAGGCAGAGGAGAGAGGTCCCGTAACAGAGGATCTGGCTTCATGTCAGCAGAGAATCAGTCTGCATGTCATAGCAGAGAATCAGGCTTCACATCACCCAACATTGGAACAGTCCATTGGCATATATTTAGGCCCCGGCACCCAGACAGAGGAGAGGTTCATTCAACTTTGGGTAGCCTCGCAATATAATGGTAAAATGAAAATAAAAATAGGATTGAATGAGGAAGTGCCCTGGAGTCCAATAATATATGGTTAAGGGGAGGTAGTTAATGTCTAATCTGGACAAGGGACGGACAGATCCTGTGGGATCCATGCCTGGTTCATTTTTATGAACGTCAGCTTGTCCACATTGGCTGTAGACAGGCGGCTGCGTTTGAGGCCTAGTATTTAGGCGCTGGGTGACCGGTATGGATTTAGTGACAGAATTAGACTTGGAAATGCACAGTAGCGTGTGTGTGAAGTTATTCTGAATGACCCTATGTGCACCTTGAATATTATATACCCTTTTAGGGATAGATTTCAAATAGCTCTGATATAGCAGAAACCACTAAATTATGAAATTGCTAAATTGGGAATTGTATTTCAACCCAGAACAAGAAATGTGCTTGAACGGACACTAAATAACTCGCCCAGCTACAGCACTAACGACAGATTTAGCTGGATATGAATTTGAGGCCTAGTATTTAGGCGCTGGGTGACAGGTATGGGTTTAGTAACAGAATTAGACTTGGAAATACACAGTAGCGGGTGTGTGTGAAGTTATTCTGAATGACCCAATGTGCACCTTGAATATTATATACCCTTTTAGGGATAGATTTCAAATAGCTCTGATATAGCAGAAACCACTAAATTATGAAATTGCTAAATTGGGAATTGTACTTCAACCCAGAACAAAAAATGTGCTTTGACGGACACTAAATATCTTGCCCAGCAACAACAGTACAGCGGTGGGTAACGAGAGATTTAGAGGGAATTAAATTTGAGGCCTAGTATTTAGGCGCTGGGTCACCGGTATGGATTTAGTGACAGAATTAGACTTGGAAATGCACAGAAGCGTGTGTGTGAAGTTATTCTGAATGACCCTATGTGCACCTTGAATATTATATACCCTTTTAGGGATAGATTTCAAATAGCTCTGATATAGCAGAAACCACTAAATTATGAAATTGCTAAATTGGGAATTGTACTTCAACCCAGAACAAAAAATGTGCTTTGACAGACACTAAATATCTTGCCCAGCAACAACAGTACAGCGGTGGGTAACGAGAGATTTAGAGGGATTTAAATTTGAGGCCTAGTATTTAGGCGCTGGGTGACCGGTATGGATTTAGTGACAGAATTAGACTTGGAAATGCACAGAAGCGTGTGTGTGAAGTTATTCTGAATGACCCAATGTGCACCTTCAATATTATATACCCTTTTTGGGATAGATTTCAAATAGCTCTGATATAGCAGGAACCACTAAATTATGAAATTGCTAAATTGGGAATTGTACTTCAACCCAGAACAAAAAATGTGCTTTGACGGGCACTAAATAACTTTCCCAGCTACAACAGGACAACGGTAACGAGAGATTTAGAGGGATTTAAATTTGAGGCCTAGTATTTAGGCGCTGGGTGACAGGTATGGGTTTAGTGACAGAATTAGACTTGGAAATACACAGTAGCGGGTGTGTGTGAAGTTATTCTGAATGACCCTATGTGCACCTTCAATATTATATACCCTTTTTGGGATAGATTTCAAATAGCTCTGATATAGCAGAAACCACTAAATTATGAAATTGCTAAATTGGGAATTGTACTTCAACCCAGAACAAAAAATGTGCTTTGACGGACACTAAATATCTTGCCCAGCAACAACAGTACAGCGGTGGGTAACGAGAGATTTAGAGGGAATTAAATTTGAGGCCTAGTATTTAGGCGCTGGGTCACCGGTATGGATTTAGTGACAGAATTAGACTTGGAAATACACAGTAGCGGGTGTGTGTGAAGTTACTCTGAATGACCCTATGTGCACCTTCAATATTATATACCCTTTTTGGGATAGATTTCAAAGAGCTCTGATATAGCAGGAACCACTAAATTATGAAATTGCTAAATTGGGAATTGTATTTCAACCCAGAACAAGAAATGTGCTTGAACGGACACTAAATAACTCGCCCAGCTACAGCACTAGGGACAGATTTAGCTGGATATAAATTTGAGGCCTAGTATTTAGGCGCTGGGTGACCGGTATGGATTTAGTGACAGAATTAGACTGGGATATGGCCAAAAAATGAACAGACTATTGCTGGTTAAATGCACTTGGTGTGACAGCTTCACCCTGATGTAGGCTTTAGCCAAAAAACAACCACACCATTGAGGGTTAAATGCACTTGGTGACAGGCGCAGCTTGCCCCTGATTTTGTATATGGCCAAAAAATGAACAGACTATTGCTGGTTAAATGCACTTGGTGTGACAGCTTCACCCTGATGTAGGCTTTAGCCAAAAAACAACCACACCATTGAGGGTTAAATGCACTTGGTGACAGGCGCAGCTTGCCCCTGATTTTGTATATGGCCAAAAAATGAACAGACTATTGCTGGTTAAATGCACTTGGTGTGACAGCTTCACCCTGATGTAGGCTTTAGCCAAAAAACAACCACACCATTGAGGGTTAAATGCACTTGGTCGCAGCTTGTGCTGGCGCACCACAAGACACAAAATGGCCGCCGATCACCCCAGAAAAATGAGACTGACAAACGGTCTGTGCAGCCTAAAAACAGTGAGCAATTGAGGATCAGCAGCTCAATGATCCACAGCTGCAGATCGATCAGTTAATCAAGTCCTTTGGAGGAGTTAATCTGCCTAATCTCGCCCTACTGTCGCAGCCGCAACCTCTCCCTACGCTAATCAGAGCAGAGTGACGGGCGGCGCTATGTGACTCCAGCTTAAATAGAGGCTGGGTCACATGGTGCTCTGGCCAATCACAGCCATGCCAATAGTAGGCATGGCTGTGATGGCCTCTTGGGGCAAGTAGTATGACGCTTGTTGATTGGCTGCTTTGCAGCCTTTCAAAAAGCGCCAAGAAAGCGTCACAAAAGCGCGAAGAAAGCGACGAACACCGAACCCGAACCCGGACTTTTACGAAAATGTCCGGGTTCGGGTCCGTGTCACGGACACCCCAAAATTCGGTACGAACCCGAACTATACAGTTCGAGTTCGCTCATCCCTATGTATAAACCTTCAATTTTTTTTATATAATCCTGCAATTTACACACTGACCACTAAGCCTAAAAGCTACGGTAGGTCTTTTGAGAGCGGCTACATGGGCCATAGACACAATGGACAGGAGCTGACTCCATTGATGGTGACTGGTGCAGAGGTCAGGAGGGGGCTGATAAGCTGTGATATCACCTATTGTGAATGGTGGGTCCTGTGTAATCTATATAGAGATGCTACTTGTCATTGTACTTCTTCTACCTGTGATGATAATGAGATGACTACTGAGTTACCTGTACAGAACAGGAAACCATGACCTATTATTAGGCCTAGTGGACAGAGTGAAAATAGCAGGATTATATATATCATGCACACAACCATATGTATTTTTGAGGTCCGAAAACCTCAAATCTGGAAAATACAGACATTGGCGGTGTGCATCCCATCCTTTCCACAGCCTATATTATAGAAATGCCTATTCCTGTGCAAATAATGGATAAGAATAGGACATGTTCTACAATTGGAACGGGCGCCCAGATACGGATAGCACACGGATGACATCTCTGTGCTGTCCTCATTTTTTGCAGTCCCACAGAAATGTATAGAGTCTGTGTCTGAACCGCAAAAAATACAGATCTGATGTGGACCATAAATACGGTTGTGTATATGAAGCCTAAAATATAGATAAATACATGGAAAAATAAATAAAAAACTCACCAAAATTTTTAAAAGATATACTTCATATGAAAGCACAATTTAAACAATAGGCCATTTTTGGATGATACAATCCCTTTTAACTTTTATTTTTTATTTTTTTTATCATAAAGTTTTTAATCGAACCCGAACCTGCAGTCAGCTGATCGCCATGGGACAAGCTGGTCATACATTTCCTCTGCAGCGGCCACTACAGGGGAAGAGTAATATTACATGACACTCATTCAGATGAATGGTTGACACCTGGTTAATACCTCCTTTACCAGAGTGACTCTGCTCTGCACTGTAATAGAGGGGAGTCCTAAGGAGGAGACCCTAACTTTATAATATCCATACCTTCATAGGCCGTATGGAAAAGGGTTATTTTATTAAAAGGGTTATTCCTCATTAGTTCTTTTTGTTCAGTCATATGATGCATCTCTGCTCTGGATTATCATTCTTTTGAATTAGGGAATGATTAACCAAAATAAATTTGCCAATTATTTCCAAATAATTAAATTTTGCTGTAAATCATCTTAAGCCTCATTTCATTTTTGGATTATATTTTATCAATTTTTGTGGTTTGTTAATAGTCTGTGCATGACTTCTACAAATCATTTTGCTCATTCATTAAAATTATTTTTTATTATATTTTCTTCCCAAGGACGTACATGCCATAAATGCAACTCCCTGATGAGAGGGGCCCACACCCAGTTGGTCTCATCCTCCTGTTCAAGAACCCCCTCTCAAAAGGAATAGCATTGTTAGCAGGGACGGAATTAAAGTGGCCCTGGAAAAAATACTAAAAGTGGCCCCGTTTTGTAGTCGGGTCCAAATTGATGGAAGGCAGGGCCAGCAATACCATATTGTAGCACATTATACCGCCCAACAAACACCACAGTCCATCACAAAATACCGCCACCAGCAACATATATCCCCCAAAAACTTCCACTGGCCGGCTGTGAGGAGGGCTCAGGCGTCCCCCTGGGCATCGGCCCACCGGGAAATTTCCCTGTAAGGTCTATGGCCAATCAGCCCCTGATTGTTAGCAAACAAAAGGGTTGAGATTTCAGTTTCGGTCATCAAAAGGGGCATGAAGGGGAAAAACAAGCATCAGAACCTTCTGTCCTTCAGCTCCATCGTATATGAACCCTCTGGTTCTCCTCTCCTTCTGATACCTTTTTCCAGAGCATTTTCCCCTTTGCACTCATTGTATGTACCTCTCCTGAAGTAATGGTTCCATAGCTGACTTGATTTGCACTTCGCACCTTTAATGACCTTCTCAAGAGTCAGATAAGTACTAGAGTGAATTTTCTGTTCAAGTGCTTCAGCTTATAGGTAATGGCTCTAAAAGTCCTGTATGATTATTGTAAATATCCGAGTTTGTAGATCTCTCCTGTTTATAGTGCTTGAAATTGCGACATTTACCTCAAGTTTCCAGCATGATTTTTTTTTTTTTAAAAAGCCTGAATTTATTTTGAGAATCCCTTGGAGCAGGAACGTTCTCACTGGATACAAATCCATACTTTGTGTTTGTTTCTTATTTAGAAAACAAAGTAATAACCAGCAGATTATGATTAATGGCAAAACAATAAAGTGGAACATCAATATGTCACATGAAAGGATGAAAAGTGCTAAATGATCCTGTAAAGGGCAAAGTGACTATAACTAATGAGCCTTAAACTCTAATATTTAAAGTGTATTCACCGCACACTCACTATATGCTCTAAAAGCATCAGCTCTTCTGAGGAACCTTTCCTGGGGAACATTGTATTTCCTTACAGACATAATGAAGCTCCTGGTCCCCAATGCAAAATCTGCAACAGGGATTCCCACCTACTGGACCCATCATGCACCACGGCCCAAGTATGTCTGTTATTTCAGCTATTTCCCGGCCTACCTGTATGGGTACAGAGCGTCTACACAGAGCGTCTACACAGAGCATAGAGGGACCTGCACAGAAAGAGCCCAGAGAAAAATCTGCAATGAATTCTCATGAGTTACATGATTTGTCATGGATTTTGCTCTGCAGCGCGGGGATGAGGTTTGCTGCTACTGGAATATGCTGCAGCTTTTCCATCAGCAAAATCTGGGTAAAAAATGACCATTAAAAGAAATACAGATGCTGTTGGCAAAACTTCTTGCCAACAGACTAGCTAAATTCCTCCCAAAATTGATCCATAGAGATCAAGTAGGTTTCATCAAATACAGAGAAGGGAAGGATAACACAGCTAGGGTACTCAACATTCTTCACTTTGTTAAGAAACGGGCTCTGCCCCTGGTCCTTCTCAGCACAGATGCTGAGAAGGCCTTTGATAGAGTTAGTTGGCCATTCATGTACTCAGTTCTCCACTCTATTAACTTCCCTCCTCACTTCATTAAAGCCGTACACGCCGTGTATTTTAACGCGTCGGCCTCCATAACAGTTAACGACACCATGTCAGCTCCCTTCCGAATAGGTAACGGTACGCGCCAAGGTTGCCCCTTGTCACCCCTCCTATTTGTCTTAACCCTAGAGCCCTTATTGCAATCTATTAGGTTAGATGACGACATCCAAGGTATAACCCTAGGAGACCAGCAACACAAAATAGCCGCATTCGCGGATGACATGCTAATATTGGTCCATAATCCTTCCAAGGCCCTCCCTAAGATCTATAAACATTTAGAAAACTTTGGCTTTCTGTCTAACCTAAAGATCAACCATAACAAATCATTCATAATCTCTACGGGTATTTCCAATACTTTAAAGAAGGAGTTAATCCAAACTTCGCCTTTTAATTGGTCCTCCCCTCACTTAACATTTTTAGGAGTCAAACTCGGTACAGACCCCGGCCAATTTTTCAGTCTGAATTATCTCCCTCTTCTACAGAAAATTAAATCTGATTTAGGAGCTTTAGATATCCCTATCCTCTCCTGGTTTGGGAGAAAGAATATACTAATGTCCCTTATCATACCAAAACTGACATACCTCCAACAAGCACTCCCAATACCTATACCCTCTACTTATTATGCCTCTCTCCGTTCTCTATTTAGAACCTTCATTTGGTCTGGTAAGAGGGCTAGGATTGCATATAAAGCTTTAACCTACTCAAAAGAGAGAGGGGGAATTTCATTACCGGATCCAGAAATATATGGTAGAGCTGTCCTTTTGGCGAGAGTCAAAGACTGGGTGAGATGCCCTCCGCACAAATCGTGGGTCACAATGGAGCAATCCCTTCTTGGCTCAACTTTTTCAGCCTTTCTATTGGGCAAACTATCCTCTGCCCCTCTCCGCTCTGACATATCTCCGGTTATGAAAGCTACTTTCCAAGCTTGGAATGCTCTGCAGAGATCCCCTATTAGTATACCTCTTCCCTCCCCAACTCTGACTGTGGGAGATGTATTTAATTTGGCCCCTCATGAAGTCAGAGACAGTATACCACCCAAGATTAAATTTTCTAATGTGAAAATCATTGATCTATATCAAGAAGGCTCCCTAATCTCCACAAACGATATGCACAAGTTACTTGATGTCAGCCCCTCACGGTTTAATTTAATATACTTTCTTAGATCTTACATGACCCTACATGGGGGACTAAATAACCTCCTTAGACCCCTTACATGGTTCGAGAGCATTATTTCCCAGACAAAGCCTCCACTTAAAATCATTTCCCAACTTTATAAAAAACTAAGAGACCCCCCTGCCTCACTAGTTCTTGCCTTTATTCGCTTGTGGGAGAAGGACCTACATAGAACCCTTCAGGAAGATGAAATTCAGAGAATCTATATCTCCCCTCATATTGCTTCCAGATGTGTGAAGATCCAAGAGAATAGTTTCAAAATAATCTCTAGGTGGTACAAAACCCCTGATAAAACGTGCTTGTACTCTGCTTCTGCTTTGGACGTGTGCTGGAGGTGCTCGTCAGATAGAGGTACATACCTTCATGTTTGGTGGAGTTGCCCTAAAGTTCTTCCCTGGTGGGAATATATTTTCAGGCAAAGCAACCAGATCTGTGGAACCAAATACCCTGCTTCTCCCGAAATTGCCCTCCTAAACCTCTTTCCCAAGGCCCTTTACACTCCCAGGTTAAAGCTATTCAAATACCTATTGAGTGCGGCCAAGCTTCTAATCCCAACTATGTGGCTCTCTCCGGAACTCCCATCTTGGGAACAATGGCTCCTCAAGATTGACCAGATTTATAGACTTGAGGAGATATACTCCTGGGAAGAGCGATCTTACCATAAATTTGAAAAAGTGTGGAAGGACTGGAAATCTTTCAGGGGATATAACCCCTGAGGTTTTTTATGGTTCGCCCCCTTCTGTGTAGCCAGTGGAAATACTCTGCGTGATAGTTGCACTCACTAGCTTCCTCCCTAATTTTCTGATCCGTAGCTGCTGGAAAAGTCCGCCTAACCCGCCTCAGATCATGATCCTAGCCTCATCACCCTAGATGCTAGCTTTATTGATATAGATTGAATCGTCTATGTGCTTTTGCCTCATATAGCTATAAACATGTGACCAGTTGTTCCCCCCCCCCACCTCCCCCTTTATTGATGTAATGCTCACTGATGATAATATTGTATTATGCCTGACAGATCTATTATGAAGGCGAACTGTTGTCGTCTATATTTACACAATGCTATATATCTGTACCTACAATATTACTCAATAAAAGAGTTAAAAGTTAAAAATAAAAAAATTACAGATAGAGTAATACAGTAAATATTAGAGGAGGGGGATGCAGCTTCTATCCCAATCTGTAAGACTGAACCGTGTGAGAAGAAGGAATTCCTGCTCTACCTTTTACATTTCTTTAAAAATTCACATATTTTTCTTATCCTTTACATATGATTAGAAAGGAGTCATTAAATGAGAAAGCAACGGAACATAAGAGAATACAGAACATCAACACCTTCTGAAGAGACGGCGCAGAGCAATGGCGATAATTAACAGAAGAAAGGGAAAGGTTCAGGACATGTTCAGTCAGATGTTATTTCAGTAATTCTAGACAACACAAACAATACATTTTCTGTTAGGACTGGGAGCAAAACATAGATAGAAGGATATAGATAGATAGATAGATAGATAGATAGATAGATAGATAGATAGATATGAGATAGATAGATATGGGAGAGATAAATAGATAATTAGAGATAGATATGATAGATAGATATTAGAGAGATAGATAGATAGATAGATAGATAGATAGATAGATAGATAGATATGAGAGAGATAGATAGATAATTAGAGATAGATATGAAATAGATAGAGAGATAGAAAAAATATTCCACGGCACTCCAAAGAAGTAAAATGAATGTGACTTTAATTCACCAACGCAATGTTTCAGTCCACACACTGGAACCTTCCTCATACCAAAACTGACATACCTCCAACAAGCACTCCAAAGCACTCCTTTTTTTCCTCTGCTTGAGGAAGGCTCCAGTGTGTGGACCGAAACGTTGCGTTTGTGAATTAAAGTCACATTCATTTTACTTCTTTGGAGTGCCGTGGAATATTTTTGTTTTCTGCAATTTTTGGGAGATTGGATCGCTCCAACATCTGCTGGCACCCTATTGTACTCTGGACCTGCAGTGCTACTCATACTATTATTTTTGCTAGATAGATAGATAGATATGAGATAGATAGATAGATAGATAGGAGATAGATAGATAGATAGATATGAGATAGATAGATAATAGATAGATAGGAGATAGATAGATAGATAGATAGATAGATAGATAGATAGATAGATAGATAGATAGATAGATAGGAGATAGATAGATATACCTGGTTGTGTAGATGCCAATTTTCAAAGTCATTTTCATTACACTTCCGTCCAAAAATGGACTTGTAATCCACCTTCACCAGCTGCCATTCTGAGAGAAGACTAAAATGTCCGAAGACCCTGTGATGCAAAAAAATAAAATAAAATCAGCTGACATTGCTGTCTCCACCTGAAGAGTTTTGTTTGAGTATTCTTCCAGTGACTTCAGGTGATCCCGTTCTCCTGAGCACTGAGGACGGGAGGGATCGATACTGTGCAGTATTAAGTATTGTGTGTAAGTATTACTACTTACAGTAGTGCCCATGAGAAGACTGAGTTGTTGGCAACTAGAGTATAAACCATGGAACAAGGCATTGTACTGCACAGAGAATGTCTATTATATGTGGGTTATCCAGGGACATACTGCCGAGGTACATGGGTCGGGGTATAAGATGTAGAATCACTCCCAATGGCGTTATCTAAGCTCCCTCCCCGGTCTTCACCCTTTAACCCCTAACAGGGATCTGGACTTCGCAGCAGGGGAACCACCAGGTTACTACCTTCTGAAGTAGTTTCCATTCAAGTGACTGCTCAGAAATAGAGTGGTTAAGGACAGACCGCAGTGAGGGCGGACAGAGTTTGTATGATCCAATAAAAAGTGTGAGGTCAGGGCGGGCAGTGAAGGGTCAAAACAGAGATCAGGTGGAGGTTAGGTCGGGCAGCGAAGGGTCAAAGTTAGGAAACAGGCAGAAGTCGGTACACAGGTAGATGAAGCATACAATGGCCCACGTTTGCAGGATACTAGTGAACTAAAGCCTATTGCTGAAACACTCTACCACAAGGTAAGATCCCTTAAGTACCCCAGGGTGACCAGCCATTGGCTGGAGAAAATCAAAGTGTGTGTGCTGACCCTTTAAGAGCCAGAAGGAGTGTGCTTGCCCTATAGGCAAATGGAGGAAGTGCCAAAAAGGAGCAGGCTGCAGCATGCAAAGGTGTTCAATAGAGCCAGTCCGGTGATTGGACCTGTCGGGCAGCAGGTTAGGAAGAGAACTGGAACTAGACCACCAGAGAACCAGGAAGCAGGTGAGTGGAGCAGCTGCTCTAACACATTGCATTTATTGTCCTTTCTGGGGCTGCTCTGCGGGGGGTATTGAGATACTATAATGTGTGCGCCATTGGTAGTTAGGTGCATACTTCAAGCATCACTATCATGAGAGGTTGTATAATATGTCAGCTTTCAACTGGAAAGGACATAAGGGAGAAAAATTGCAAGGAGAAACCTCTCAGCAGAATCCAACCAATCAGCAGTGCTGATTCACAACCCCTCCCTCTAATGCTCCTCCCACAAGTCCTTTTTAGTTGAATGCAAGCCTCTCTTGCCTGTTGTGATGAGTGAACCTATATGGAGTCCCAGCATACTTAATGTAGCACTTCCATCATTGTATTCACATAGTAGCCAATATGTAAATATGTTATGTATATTAGTGAATTCACTCCATGTATTCTGCTTCCAGTTCTGACTCTTTACCTTACTCTTTGTTTGGTCCTATAGCACAGCAGACAGTCTTAACTCTCTCAGTCAGACCATTAAAAAAGCCAGAAAGCCCTGATGTAGAGACTCACATTACACTGGTCAATGCTATGCTCTTCTGTGGGCATCTTTATCTAGACCTATCGAGAGAACAATAGAGCTGTTATATTGTTATGCTAATTCTACACCTACTATTACAATCAGGATTACCCTTCAGATAACATCTCTCCCTCACAGCAGCAGCTAAATGACACAGGGTTACCTATATAAACAGCAGCCTTTATCATGTGTGGTGACTACTACAGAAGGACAAGATGTTGGATTTAATGTTTAATGACATAGTACTGCTGAAAAAAAAATGGCCAAATCACAGAAAATGTGTTTAAATATTTAAACACTCCTTTCGGATCAAAGTTTCCCTTTAATGCCTTGTTTTTTAGCCAGTCAGGTCAAGGTTTGTAATATAATTTACACCTGCAGAACGTAATCCGATTGAGCTGAGACGGACAAAGTATAAACGGCTGTTAGTGCTCGGTCACTGGTCACAGAAGGTGGTGCCCCCTTTATTTTGGGTTCATGTTGAGATCACATGAATACTAGATGGCATCTCCCCTTACTGCCATACAGGCTGTCACTCTGGCATGGTAGCAGTCATATAGATGCTGCATATTCTCATGTAGTCATTCCAAGCTCTTTTATCTTGGAGCCTTAGTTCAGAAAAGGTGGTTGCCGGATGCTGTACATGGGAGATCCATCACCCCATCCAGTCACAGACATTGTTGAGGGGGGAGAAATCTGGTGATGGAGCTGGCCCGGGAAGTTGCTGGAGACCCTGAAGAGCAGGTTGTAAAGCGCAGGCAGTGTGTGGTGGCATTATGTTGTTGGGATACCAGGTCTCCTGTAGGACTGGATCTACGATGTCCTGGACATACCAGAGGCTGGTCAATGTTTTCTCCATGAATACCAGACAGGAACAGCCATGAAATCTAATGGCGCCAAACATCATAACACCTGATGTTAGTTCTGTATTTCTCCACACCATGCATGATGGCAGTAGGCCTGGATCCACAATGTCCTGGACATACTGAAGGCTGGTCAATGTTCTCTTTACAAAAAACAAACAAGAACGGTCATGGTAGCTCATGTTGCCCCTCAACATGACTCCTTGTGTTGGTTCTGTGTGCCTCCACATCATTCATGATGGCAGTAGGCCTGGATCCACAATGTCCTGGACACACTGAAGGCTGGTCAATGTTCCCTTCATGGAAACCAAGCAAGAACGGTCATGGGAGCTCATAGTGACCCTCAACATGACTCCTGGTGTTGGTTCTGTATGTCTCCGCACTACAGTATGCATGATGGCAGTAGGCCATCTTCAGTCCTTCTGAGAACTCTGATGCGACCACTGGTTTCTGCCAGTTCTGATATGATGGCACTGCTGGACATCTTCCGATTTTAAAGGGAAGTAAGCATGTGTCTTTCATCTGCTGGCTGCACTAAGTTACACTGGTCGACCAGTGGGTCTACAGTCCTCAACATGGTCAGGAGAAATGGTGTCCTCAATGCTGAGAAATACAGGCAGATACTTATCCATCATGCAGTTCCATCATGGAGGTGTCTAATTGGCCCAAAATTTATTCTGTGGCAGGACAACAACCCCAAACATCCAACCAATGTCTTTAAAAACTATCTTCAGGGTAAAGAAGAACAAGGAGTCCTGGAAGTATTCATACAGCTCCACAAAGCCCTGATCTCAGCATTATCCAGTCTGCCTGGGATTACATGAAAAGACAGAAGGATCTGAGCAAGCCAGAAGATCTGTGGTCAGTTCTGCTAGATGTTTGGAGCAAGTTCCTTCAAAAATTGTGTGCAAGTGTCCCTGGAAGGAAGCAAAGGGCGGTCACCCCAAATATTGATTGGATTTAGACTTCTCTTTTCTTCATTCACGTTGTATTTTTATTAATTGATAAAAATAAACTATTAACACTTCAATCTTTTGAAGCATTCTTACTTGGCAACAATTTTCTGCATCTACCTAAAAATGGTAGTTCTTTCGGCCCCCTCAGGCTCCTGGGCCCACTAGCAACGGCTACCTCTGCACCCCCTATAGTTACACCCTTGTATATCATACATCAGTATATATATTACATACATGATCATGCAGACATAGTAACATACACTAACATACACCTATCAATATTATATATTACATATAGGATCATACACATAACATACATCAGTATATTTATTACATACGTGATCATAGAGCATTGTGCACATAGTACATTTAGGATCATACCCTTTACATACAGAACATTTCAGTCAGACACGTGAGATAATGATATGTATTAGGGCACACAGGAGGACGACTGCGTGAAATAATACATACATAGTACACGGTACAGAGCTCGAATCGGCGAGTAGGTCACGTCGCCTCCTAATATCACTATGACAACACTAATAAAAGATTACAGAAAAGCATCTATAGTAGAAGACGCAGAACGCAGATGATATAATAGACGCATGCCTGAGACGTCGCAGAATTATAACCCAACAAGATAAAGGTCAAGCGGTGAGGAGGACAAAACTGACAGTGCAATGATGGGGAGAAGCGGACTACAATACCCAGAAAGTCTATGATAATTAGTTATTTAATTTACAAAAAAGACGGTTGAGGGTAAATCTAATAACCTATGTATATTGTATAATGTATCAGCGGTCAGTATAGGATAACTCCCATCATCTACACATATTTATACCCAGGACGGTGACTGAGATAAGAGGACATCTCTACTTCTAGAGGAAAGAAGGTTTCTCCATCAAGAGGGTTCTTTACTGTAAGAGCAGTCACAGTATGGACTGTCTACAATAAGAGTGTTCACACTATGGACTGTCTACTGTAAGAGTGGTCACACTATGGACTGTCTACTGTAAGACTGGTCACACTATGGACTGTCTACTGTAAGAGTAGTCACACTACGGACTGTCTACTGTAAGACTAGTCACACTATGGACTGTCTACTGTAAGACTGGTCACACTATGGACTGTCTACTGTAAGAGTGGTCACACTATGGACTGTCTACTGTAACAGTGGTCACACTATGGACTGTCTACTTTAAGAGTGTTCACACTATGGACCGTGTGGTCACACTATGGACTGTCTACTGTAAGAGTAGTCACACAATGGACTGTGTACTGTAAGAGTGGTCAAATTTTTGGACTGTCTACTGTAATAGTGGTCACACTATGGCCTATCTACTGTAAGAGTGGCCACACTATGGACGGTCTACTGTAAGAGTGGTCACATTATGGACTGTCTACTTTAAGAGTGGTGATACTATGGACTGTCTATTCTAAGAGTGGTCACACTATGGACTGTCTACTGTAAGAGTGGTTACATTATGGACTGTCTACTGTAAGAGTGGTCACACTATGGACTGTCTACTGTAAGAACGGTCACACTATGGACTGTCTACTGTAAGAGTGGTCACACTATGGGCTGTCTACTGTAAGAGCGGTCACACTATGGACTGTCTACTGTAAAAGTGGTCAAACTATGGACTGTCTACTATAAGAGTGGTCACACTATGGACTGTCTACTGTAAGAGTGGTCACACTATGGACTGTGTACTGTAAAAGTGGTCACACTATGGACTGTCTACTGTAAGAGCGGTCACACTATGGACTGTTTACTGTAAGAGTGGTCACACTATGGATAGTCTACTGTAAGAGTGGTCACACTATGGACTGTGTACTGTAAGAGTGGTCACAATATGGACTGTTTACTGTAAGAGTGGTCACACTATGGATAGTCTACTGTAAGAGTGGTCACACTATGGGCTGTGTACTGTAAGAGTGGTTAAATTATGGACTGTCTACTATAAGAGTGGTCACACTATGGACTGTCTACTGTAAGAGTGGTCACACTATGGACTGTCTACTGTAAGAGCGGTCACACTATGGACTGTTTACTGTAAGAGTGGTCACACTATGGATAGTCTACTGTAAGAGTGGTCACACTATGGACTGTGTACTGTAAGAGTGGTCACAATATGGACTGTTTACTGTAAGAGTGGTCACACTATGGATAGTCTACTGTAAGAGTGGTCACACTATGGGCTGTGTACTGTAAGAGTGGTTAAATTATGGACTGTCTACTATAAGAGTGGTCACACTATGGACTGTTTACTGTAAGAGTGGTCACACTATGGAGTGTCTACTGTAAAAGTGGTCACACTATTGACTGTCTACTGTAAGAGCGGTCACATTATGGACTGTCTACTTTAAGAGTGGTGATACTATGGACTGTCTACTGTAAGAATGGTCACATTATGGACTGTCTACTGTAAGAATGGTCACACTATGGACTGTCTACTGTAAGAGTGGTCACACTATGGACAGTCTACTGTAAGAGTGGTCACACTATGGACAGTCTACTGTAAGAGTGGTCACACTATGGACTGTCTACTGTAAGAGTGGTCACACTATGGACTATCTACTGTAAGAGTGGTCACACTACTAATTGTCTTCTATAAGAATAGTCATACTGTGGAGTCTCTACTGTAACAGCAGTTACACTCTGGTCTTTCGTTATAATGTGTCAGGGTTAACACTGGTGTGTTTAACAAGCTGTTGCTGCTGGTGGTGGATGCTGCCGTCCTCTCCTCCTTTCCTCCTCCAGACGAGCTATCCTGTGGACCCTACACCGGGCTACATCACCAATAAAGAAAATCTGTATTCAACGTGAGCAGGAGAAACTCTCAACAAGCCCTATAGCAGTCCTACAGATTTGCACACCGAACACTTGCACTATGGGAATTTTGAAACAAAGGATGCACTAGCACTTTATTTTTTATCTTTATTTTTTGCCGTTTCTGGTGTTTATTTTTGTGTCTCGGGTGTGTTCTGCATGTTGAATCACTGTGAAAACCTAGCCTAAAGGAATACTAAACTTACAGATGAATGATACGAGTAAACAGGAGATAATCTCGCCGGCTCATTTTGTCAGATATAGTGAAAAGCTGCGGGTTGCTGCAGCAGCAAAGTGGATGAGTTTTTAAAAAATCCCCACATGCCGAGGAAAATGTCGTAACTTGCTCCATAGTGTGGATTTTAAATCAACAGCATGTCGGTTTATGCTATTCCCTTACACTGCAGAGTAATATATAAATCAGGGGGATTTTTTTTCACTACAATATTAATCCAGTGGGAATGTAGCCTTATTGCAATTAATTCTTTAAAGTGCATTTCTCAGCAGATTTGTCCCTATGACACCGGCTGACCTGTTCCATGTGCGCTTGGCAGCTGAAGGCATCTGTGTTGGTCCCATCGTTGCTGAGAAAAATTATGTTTTAATATATGCAAATGAGCCTCAAGGAGCAACGGGGGCGTTACCATTGCACCTAAAGGCTCTGCTCTCTCTGCAACTGCAGGGCCAGGCAGTTTAAACATCATCACACCTGGTCCTGTCAATCAAAGTGCAGAGGGCGCAGCAGTTGCAGAGAGAGCAGATCCTCTAGGTGTAACGGTAACGCCCCTGTTGCTCCTAAAGGCTCATTTGCATATATTAAAACATCATTTTTCTCAGCATTGTGGACACATATGAACATGGGACCAACACAGATGCCTTCAGCTGCCGAGCGCACATGTAACAGGTCAGTCAGTGTCATAGGTATAAATCTGCTGACAGATGCACTTAAAGTTCTACTGGTAATACAGGGGTTAATTTCTTGCTGTGGGGCTTAATAAATGGGTGGGGATTAACAGAGCAGAGCAGAGGGGGGAGGCTCCTGCTCCAGCCAGTTGTCTTACAGCTAGACACAGGATTGTGAGGAGGACGAAACACAGGACTTGGGATGCAAAAAGATTACTTTGTATATTTATCAGTTTTAACTGTAATTAGAGTCAAAATAGGATCAAAGAAAGACAAAGATGCAGGAAAGTAGAGATGGGATTATTAAAAAATGTTGTGCCTTTTATATGCTATGGGGATATGACAGAGGGTGGATGATCACATGTTCTGGATTACTGGATGGCCATAAAATACATACAATTCTTCACAAATACAGTTGCCCCTAGAATGTTTTCATATGGATACAATGAAAACATTGTTTATTGTGGACGTTTTCAGGGAAGTTTTCTGAATACATTTTAATATTTTTTGTATGGGAAGGAGATTTATAGCGGAACATCTCAGGAGTGATGTGATCCAGGCACCCGCACAAGAGGCAGGCGCCGTCTAATGGAATCCATCTGGTGACTCGCTGATGACTGAATGTCAAAAAAATTTTTTTTTTACCAGAGGCGCACTCAGCCTCGCTATCTGCACCGTGAATATCAGAGGTTCATTAAGATGCGGGCGCGGTGATGATAATTAGGCAAATTGAAAATAGATACATTAGCATTACGAATGGAAGCAAGGCAGCGCGAGGAGGCGCGCAAATAAATCAGTGAGCAAAACTGATCTGATGAGGTTTCCTATCGGCCAGATATAAATATTGGAAGAGACGACACAAACAATACATTCTGTACGAATGGAGTGAAGTTAATTTTATTTTTAATTCTATTTTTGTATTTTATTTAAAAAAAATTATTTCAAAAAGTTCATATTCTGAGTCACTTCTGACTAACATAGAGTTCTAAAATTTGGGGAAGATACAGTATATTGTAAATCTTTATAAGCGAGTGTGACAAATTTCAGGCCAATTTATAGATTTTTTTAAAAAACAATTAAAGGCATTAAAGTGAATGAAGTGACGTGATTCCTCAAAAATGGAGAAAACTAAACTGGGCACAGTGGTCAAGTACCTGAAAGGGATATCACTGCAAGAGATTCATGGGACACACACTGGGTGATAATGCTCTTTTTTTTTATTTATTTTTTGAGTTTCAATTTTTTTTATTGAAAATGAAAGTATGCATACATAAGGTGTATACAGTATACTGATATTGACATTGCAGGTACAATACAAGAACGCGGTAGAAGGACAGATCCTTGGTTATTAAACACAATAGTCAATCTTATTTCCTCGGCAGGTCAAAAACCTTAATTTAAAGGAGTTCACTTGAAATTTCTATAGGAAATCCATATTTTCCAATTGAGGTTAAAAAAATGTATCCTACGGCTTTCCCATGCTGCAATCTCCTCAAATCTATAGATCTGATCTATTTTTCCTATCCATTGGTGTACGGAAGGGAGTTCCGTGGATAAACACATTTTTGAGAGTCGGGGAGGGGTCGTTACTGAATTGGAGGGTGAGAGACCCAGCAAGGCCAATTGAGGCGAAGGTGGTATTCCTAGTTTGCAAATTGTATTAGCCTCGCTGAATATCCAAGACCACCAAGTCTGAATAAGGGGACATAACCACCAAATATGAAAAAATTTGCCCTTTTGCTTTTTACACCTCCAGAAAGTATCCGAGCCATTTGTGTTATAGAGACAGGTGATATCAGGGGTCCTATACCAACGGGTTAAGATCTTTTAAACATTTTACTGTGTTCAGACACATCTGGAAGATTTGTGTGGAAGCATTAGGAGTTTAGAAATTTCAGATTGAGAGAAGGAGGATCCTAAATCTCTCTCCCATAGGCTTATAAATGCCGATTTGATCAGAGATACTGGGGTACTTAATTTCTTGTATAGTTGGGATATAAGTCTGGTATGTTTTCGAGTTGTCAATAAGTAGTCTTTCAAACCAAGTCAAAGGGCGCATTAATGCCCCCATAGGAATGTTTTTGGAAATAAATGTACGTAAGAATGATAATAGGGGGGGAAAAGGGCTTGCATTCTGGGAAAATTTGCATTATGTGTTCATTATCCAGAACTACTCCACTTTCATCAAATAAAGAGTATATTGGAAGTGTAGAATTCCGAATAGTGTGAGGTAGACATTCCCGTAAGGTAGAGGGAGCGTGAGCCAGGACATCACGTATTTGACTCAGCGGTGATGGAAGTGGTATGGCATACTGAGATGCTTGGAGCCAATGCCATGCTGAAAGTGCTGCTTTCACAATTGGGTTAAGGGGTCTGCCCTGTATTGGGAAGTTTCCTAAACCCACTAGAAGGCCAGAAGGATAAGAGCCTAGATCACTCTGCTCCATGCAAACCCAGGTTTTCTTCGGAGGTCTAGCTAGCCGATTGACTACCCTTGAGAGTAAAACCGCTTTCCCATATAATTCAGGGTCAGGAAGGCCTATTCCCCCACAGTGTTTGGGTCTACAAAGAACAGAGCGAGCCAGTCGGGTCCTCTTCCCTGCCCATATAAAAGAGCTAATTTGTCTTATGTAATATGTCTTTGGTACTGGAATCGGTAAGACTTGTTGGAGATATGTCAGTCGGGGTAATACTAGGGAGGTAACTATATTCTTCTTTCAGAACCATGACAGCATTGGGGTTTTTAGCAGGGTGAGTTGATCTTCTATCGACTGGAGGAGAGGAGTGTAGTTTAAATGAAAAAGTGATGTGGGGTCAGGTCCTATTTTGACACCTAAGTAGGTGATATGAGGGGTATCCCAATTAAAGGGGGAGTTGGTTTTCATTATGGTTCTAATTGGGGTTAGGAGGTCTATACTAAGGATATGTGATTTATTCATGTTTATTTTGAAATTGGAGTAAAAGCTAAACTGTTCTAATATCTTATATATGAGTGGGAGAGCCGTCAGTGGGTTGGTGTTTAGTATAAGTAAGTCATCTGCAAAAGCAACCACTTTGTGTTCGCTCTGACTCACCTTAATGCCCTCAATCTTTTTTTCTTTCCTGATTGCTTGCAGAAGGGATTCCATGACCATAATAAATAATAATGGTGATAATGGACAGCCCTGTCTGGTGCAATTCCAGATTGTGAAAGATGGTGTGTAATTTATGATTTTATATCAAGACACGGAGGCTCATATTTGCTTAACTCTTTCTTTACTGAATGTATAGCAGCAAAGACAACTGAAGAAAAAAAGACATCAGTGTAACCATGGAAACAACTCCACCCCCATAGCCCCTATATAAGGCGCATCCCCACTTGGACACTTCCTCTTTCTTTGCTGCTTCAGATAAGTACATGTTTATAATTGATCTGTGCTAGGTTGTTTTTTCGGTATGATTTTCTTTCCCTACTAGTTAGGTTTTTTCCCCCTTTATACTAGTAGGGTTATACAGGTAGTATTCTTTGTTGCGGTCGCCATGCTTAGCGTCCGCTAGATAGGGCTCCTTGGTCTGCCCGTTTTTTCTGTCTCACGTTTTCTGTGAGATTATTTCTCCCCTCCTTCATTATAACCTCCTTAGTCGTTATTGTCTTATTATTTTACAGTCTCTGTTTATTTAATACCGCCTTGTCCCTGGTGCGGGTTTCTGCGCTGGGGTCTCTCCCCTTTACTGCGCTGCTTTCGGCCATTTTGTCCCCCCTCCTCACATCTCAGGTCCTTACCTCCTCGCCGCTTCTTCCCGGGCTGCGCGCGATCGTAATCTCGCGAGGTGCGAGATTCTCGGGCGCCATCTTCAATTCCGTTGGTTCTGGGCGCCGAGATCTCGCGACATTGCGGACGTCATTCCTTTGGCGTCCGCTCATTGGCCCTCACTCCGGAGAGGTGGAGTCTTGTGTTTCCACTCCCCCTCCAGTTCCCGGGCTTCTGGCTGTGCGTCCCGGCTACCGGTACTGTTTATATATCGCTTCTCCTGTCGCTATTATCCTGCTCAGCAGCTACTGTGCCTCCCTGCGCCGCACTTTTAGTTTTATTCCTCCTCCCAGTGTCCTCTATTAGTCTGTTGGGGTGACTTACTCCTACAGATTTAATCATGTCCTCTGTGCCAGCGTCCCCTGCCGTTTCTTCTCAGGACAGGCATACTATTCAGGTGACTCCCACCACCCCTCACAGGGTTAATGAGGTTTCTGCTCCTGTTGCGCAGGCCTCGCAGCTACAGCAAACTATCTCCGATGCAATTGTTGCTGCAATGGGGACCATGTCAGCCTCTCTGACACAGTCGATATCACAGGCCCTTAGGGCTCACCCAGTTTCTGATATGCCCCCCCCTGCCTCCAGAACACTTCTGACTGATGGCTCTGGTCCATCCACTGACTGCATGAATAAGTCACGCAAAAGAGCTAATCCGCGCCCGGCAGAAAGGGTGCGATCCTGGAAAACCGCCCGGGCACAACCGGAACCGGTTTCTGATTCAGACGCAGAGTCTGTTGAGGAGGCAGGTGAGAATTGGTCCGCTCACTCGGGGGATGAATTGGCTGATATTGCAGTTGACACTGCCTTAGATGACCCGTCTCTGACAACGGGTGTCATTACTGAGCCGCTTGATGACGTCAAGGACGCAATTATAGACCCCTTGGGAGATCCTCTGTTCAATCCCGACCAGCTGCACCATCCACGGTCCTCTGAGTGGCTTCCCGCCACCCATGTGACCCAATATCTAGAGGCCAGGATCCGCACGCCTCTTTCCAAGGAGGCTCGCAGCAAACTGCGCGCGGAATGTCCCCGTCCCTTAATCCCTAACAAGATATGCGAAACCCCTTCCGTGGATCCTAAAGTGGTCCAATTCCTGGCAAAAACCGGTTTCAACCCCCGCAAGGGGCTTGATTCTGCGCTCAAGGCTTGCCAGGATAAACTGCTGGATGTAACCGGCCCTCTGGCAAAAATCCTCGATTTAGCCGAGGCCGCTAGAGTAGCGGGCACGCAGGTCGATCCAGAGGATCTTAGCGGCTGGGCCCAGAGAGCCATATGTTTAGTGGGCAATGTGAACACCTCCATTGCCATCGAGAGACGCAAGGCCATCTTAATGAAGATAGAGCCGAAATTAGCTAATCTGTCCCTTTCTGAGTCGGGCAAGGAGGCGCAGGGCCTCCTTTTTGGAGACCCCTTTATTAAAGAATTGGGGAAGTATGTTGGGGCCTTCACGGCCCTGGATAAGGCGCAGAGTTCTATGCGCCGTGTGTTCCAGCCTCGTTTCTCCTCTAGGGCCGGCAGTCTCAGGGGCCGACTGTCCGGCCGCTCCAATTTTCAGCCCAGAGGCACGGGCAGAGGCTCCTTCAGTTATCGTCAGTCCCTGCAGGACCCCAAGTACCAGCCGACCTTCTTCCCGTCTCGAGGAGGTTCGTTCCGCTCCAGAGGATTCCGTGGCGCTCCAGGATCCAGACGCCCGTATGGTAAGTCATCTCCATGTGTCTTATCCGAATTCGCTACAGGTTGGGGGAAGACTCCGTTTCTTTTCCCGTGCGTGGTCAAGGATCACCTCAGACCAGTGGGTCCTCTCCACAGTCCAGGGGTTCACCATCGAGTTAGTGTCCGCCCCAAGAAATCTTCCTCCCATTCCGAGGGTTTCTTGTTCGATCCAGATGCAGACGCTCTTAGATACGGAGCTTTCCTCCCTCTTCCGGAAGGAGGCGATAGAATTATCACCCGATCCGCACACGGGAATACTGAGCAGTATTTTCCTGGTGCAGAAAAAAGGAGGTCAATTCCGTCCAGTCATAAACCTCAAAAATTTGAATGTCTTCGTTCGCTACAGACATTTCAAGATGGAAGGCATCCATCTGTTAAGGGATATGCTTCAACCAGGAGACTGGTTCGTCAAATTGGATCTAAAGGACGCATATCTCACGGTCCCAGTGGCGCCTGCTTCCCGCAGCCTTCTGCAGTTCCTTTGGAAAGGCCGCATCTGGCGTTTTACCTGCCTCCCGTTTGGACTGTCGTCTGCCCCATGGTGTTTTACGAAACTCATGAAGCCGGCGGTGGCCTGGCTCAGGGGCAGAGGGATACGTCTGATCATTTATTTGGACGACATCCTGATTATGGCCCAGGATCCGCCCCTTTTACTTGGTCATCTGAAATTGACTCAAGACCTTCTTCAGGGCTTAGGGTTCATTCTCAACCTGGAGAAGTCTTGCCTTTTGCCGGCCACTTCCATAGAGTTCCTAGGTTTCACCATAGATTCGGGGAGTCAGACGCTCAGTCTGCCGGCATCCAAGGTCAAGGCGATTCGCAAAGAGATCCGCCATTCTCTCTCCCTCCCGCAGGTATCTCTTCGTCAGCTGGCCCGCCTGATTGGGCTTCTAACCTCTTCCATTCAGGCGATTTTCCCAGCCCCCCTTCACTATCGAGCCCTTCAGAGGCTCAAGATTGCGCACCTCAGGGCGGGGGCTTCATTCTCGGACACTCTGGTTTTGGACACAGAGACCAGACACGAGCTCGTGTGGTGGATCCACAATTTATCTGTGTGGAATGGCAGAGCCATTTTCGGTCCCAGCCCCGACCTTGTCATAGAGTCGGATGCCAGTCTTTTAGGTTGGGGGGCCCATTGTCAAGGGGTGTCCACGGGAGGGGCGTGGTCCCCGGACGAATCACACCTGCATATCAACGCTCTCGAGCTCTTAGCGGGATCTTTTGCGATCCGCAGCTTTGCTGACGGGTCGGCTCGGGCGTGTGTTCGTCTACGGATGGACAATGTTTCGGCTGTCCGTTATGTGAACTGCCTGGGGGGGACGCGTTCCAAGGTCCTATCGTCTCTGGCCAAAGATTTTTGGGAGTTTTGCCTGTCCAGGGGTCTTTCAGTCGTGACCGAGTACCTTCCTGGGTTACACAACACGTTGGCCGACTGGAGTTCTCGTTGTCTTTCAGATTCCAGCGACTGGAAGTTGGATTCGGAGGTGTTCCGGGATATTGTATCTCTCTGGGGCCCGTTATCCATCGATTTATTTGCGTCGCGTTTGAACGCACAACTCCCCAGGTTCTTCAGCTGGCGTCCGGACCCAGAGGCCGAAGCGGTGGATGCTTTCCTGCAACCCTGGGGTGGTCCTCTGCTTTACGCTTTCCCTCCGTTCGCACTCATCCCGCGAGTGCTCGCTCAGGTGTGCCGCCAGCAGGCCCAGTTAGTCCTGATAGTTCCTTATTGGAGAACGCAGTCGTGGTTTCCCCAGCTACTTTGTCTTCTGTCGGAAGAACCTCGACTCTTGCCATCTTTCCCTCGCCTCCTGCTCGACCCTTACGGTCATCCACACCCTCTACTCCTAGACGAATCGCTTCATCTTCTCGCCTGTCGAGTTTCAGGGGTTCCTGGGATCCCTCCAGCTTTTCGGCGGCGACTAGACGTCTGTTGGAGTCTGCTTGGGCCCCAGGCACTAGACGAGCCTACCACGCTGCTTGGGACGTCTGGTGTCGTTGGTGCAGTTCTCGGGACTTGGATCCCGTACTTGCCCCTGTGACGGACATTCTTCAGTTCCTCACATCTCTGTTTGAAGCGGGGAAGGCTTTCCGTACTCTCAATGTGTACCGGTCTGCCATTTCTTCCAGGCATTCTGGTTTTGACGGTGTTCCGGCCGGCCAACATGCTCTAGTGTGCAGATTGTTGCGCGGTTGTCGTTTAGCACGGCCTCCACGTCCTCGCTTCTCTTCTACTTGGGACGTGGCGACGGTTCTCCGGTTTTTAGAGAGTTGGCCCTCCAACGATAGGTTGTCTCTCCGTCAGCTATCGGCCAAGTTAGTGACCCTTTTGTGTTTGATTTCATGTAAACGGGTTTCTGACGTCCGGGCTTTAGATGTTGATGCTCGCTATTTTACGCCTGAGGGAGTTTTGTTCAATATTTCTCGACGCACTAAGACGGGCATTAAGTCCGTTGCTTATCCGTCTTTCCCTTCCTCTCTGCAGTTGTGTCCGGTGGCCTGTCTTCGGGAGTATGAGGCTCGCACTCTGGCTTCTCGTTCTGGGAATGATCCCCAGCTTTTCATTTCGTTCCGCCGCCCTTTTGCGCCGGTTTCAAGTGTCACGCTGTCCCGTTGGGTCAAATGGATCCTATCCCTATCCGGTATTGACACGTCCATATTTACCGCGCATTCTGTGCGTGGGGCAGCAGCTACCTCTATGTCTGTGGCTGGTGCTCTTTTGGAGGACGTGTTGCGCTTGGCAGACTGGTCCCGCGTTGCTACATTTCGGGAGTTCTATTTTAGACCTGTTCCTCACGCCTTTTCCTCCGTGATTGCTCAGCTTTAAACTAGCAAATATGAGCCTCCGTGTCTTGATATAAAATTCAGGATTTTCCTAAGTTATGACGTAAAGTCATGATTTTATGAAAGACACGGAGGCGAGTATTTCCCTCCCATTATTTGAACCCTCCCGTCTGGTCTGTAATGTCCTGTGACCTTGCATGGAATGTTACTTGTTTGTATTCATTTAATACCTAATTGCTTTTGCAGGGAATAAGTCCAGGTGTGGTTCCACACTCGGATTGTTTGTATCCATATTACCATGATGTCTTATTTTCTCTTCAGGTTGATCATCCTCCATCAGCTGTTCCAGGTCTACATTGCTGCAATACAGCGTTGTTCACAGCCGGAGTTCAGGCTGTTTGTTGACCGTTCCAGGTTCCAGGTTTTCATCGGTTGAAGTTCACAAAGAAAGAGGAAGTGTCCAAGTGGGGATGCGCCTTATATAGGGGCTATGGGGGTGGAGTTGTTTCCATGGTTACACTGATGTCTTTTTTTCTTCAGTTGTCTTTGCTGCTATACATTCAGTAAAGAAAGAGTTAAGCAAATACTCGCCTCCGTGTCTTTCATAAAATCATGACTTTACGTCATAACTTAGGAAAATCCTGAATTATAGAGGCTGAGGCATATGTATATAGGGAGAAGATAGCTATGATATATTGGTCAGGTAGTCCAAAAGTACTTCTCTCATATACTCCCAGCTCACCCTATCAAAGGCTTTTTCTGCATCCGTGATAAGGAGGACTAGCGGACGTTTAGTCTTTTTTAGTAAAATAGATGGCATTCAATACTCTAGCGGTATTATCTCTGCCCTTTCTACCACGAACAAAGCCAACTTGGTCAATTTTGATCAGGCTAGGGAGAAATCTGGATAGGCGAGTGGCCAACATGTTAGCTACTAGTTTTAAGTCCAGATTTAACAATGAGATTGGGCGATAATTAGCACAGTCAGAACCATCTTTCCCCTCTTTGGGGATCAGAGTTTTGTGGGCTCTTGTCATGTCAGCCGATAGTGGGACACCAGACAGGGAGCCATTGCATATTGAGAGTAAATGTGGACCTAACGTATTGCAGAAGGTGCGATAATATAGAGCTGGGAGGCCATCTGGGCCCAGACTTTTCCCATTTGGGAGTTGTTTTATTGCTGTCATGAGTTCTTCTAAAATAAAAGGTGTTGAAAGAGCCTGGGCTTGAGTGTTTGATAAGGCAGGTAAAGAAAGGGAGCTGAGAAAAGAGGTCACTGATTCTTTTGGGGGAGAGGCAGGGGGGGTATGGGTTCCTTTCCAAGCCTCTTGTATATTAGATAAGGAATAATAAGAGATTTGAAATTGTTTAGCTATCTCTGGGGTAGAGAAGACCTCTCCTCCACCTGGGACCTTAATTCTGTGAATATAGTTATGGGACTTCCTCTGTTTAATGTGCTGCATCATAAACTTGGAGGCTCTATCTCCATGGGCGTAATATTTAAACCACGAATGAAGATAGTATTTTGCTGATGTAGTATTAAGGAGGTTTTTTTAAGGCTGTTCTTAATTCAGTAAGTTCAGCAAGATGTATGTCCAAGAGGGATTTTTTGTGCAGGGTTTCTAGACGTTGAATCTGGGATAGAAGTTCCTCTGTCCGTGCTTTCCTTTCCTTTTTGAGTCTGGCTCCTATTATAATAAATTGGCCTCTCATGTATGCTTTATGGGTGTCCCATAGAACCTGTGGGGAGATCTCCGGGTGAGAATTAAGCGAGAAGAACACTTAAAGCAATTTTGGGTATGGTTCATGTTTTCTTCCGAAGAAATAAGTTGTTCATTAAGTCTCCATCTAAATGCTCGTGGCTCTAATGAGAGGGCTAGGATGCTAATGAACACAGGAGAATGGTCTGAAAGGTGCATGGTACCTATATATGCTTGGGAGCATAGGTGTAAGTGTTCTTTAGACAGGAACAAATAATCTATGCGATGGTAAGAACCATGAGGCGGAGAGAAGAAGGTGTAGTCCTGCGTGGAGGGATTAAGAATACGGCAAGCATCACAAATAGACCCTTGGTGTAGTTTTCTCTTAAGATGTCTAAGTGCTTTGATAGAAATAGCAGATTTTTTGGAGGTTGAATCTAGGGATGGTTCTAAGGATACATTAAAATCACCCCAAACACCACCACACCTTCCTTGTATGTTTCTAAGAGAGAAAGCTCCTCATCAAACCATGAGACCTGGTTTGCATTGGGGGCATATACATTTGAAAAAGTATGTAACTGATTGACGACCATTATGTATCTACCCTCTTCATCCTGGATATGTGAAAGGGAGATCCCTTCGGAACCCAATGCTCACACCTCTAGAAGCTGAAGAATTGGAGCCGCAGTGGTACCAATGTGGGTATGTAGAGCGGGTAAGATCGGGGGTACTTGTTGAATTTAAAATGTGTCTCCTGAAGCATCAGGACTGAACATTTTTCTTTTTCGCATAAGCGAAAATTTGTCAACGTTTGGATGGGGCGTGAAAACCTTTAACATTAAATGAATCTATGCCTATATCAGCCATCTTATAAAAAGGTGGCTGAACTAGTACAGCCTTTGGATAATCGAGCAGTATGTGTAACTGAAAATTGTGAGCGACGTTCCGAATACTTCTCCCTCTCTTCTGAGATTTTAGCAATGCTAGCCGGTAGTACCTGCCATAGTAACAAAAACATTGAACATAAAATACAAAACTTAATAAACTGCAGATTTGTACATCAGGTAAGAACTGAGAAATAGAGCATTTTTGCTCCGGTATCATGGGGGGGGGGGGGAATAGGTAAAATACCATGAAGCAGCTCCCTCTTTGGGGCTGTTATTACTGGAGGTTTGCATTAGCAGAGATCTGAGAACGACCTCTAATTATGTAGGAACACATATGATAAAGTTTCCCTAAGTGGTTGAAAGAGAGATAAGACCTAAGTAGCCCTAATTAGGCAGAGGACCCAAAGAGGGACTGATAGTGTAAGAGTGAGTACTCACTTATCTCTGCTCAATAGGGTATATTAGGCAATGCTGACTACAAAGGGGTATCGATCCAGGCAACACATTACAGTTTGCGATGTTGCCTTGGACAGGTGGTGAAGAAAGAGGGGGGGGGGGATCCTACTAACCCCTAACCAACAGAAATCATAAAAGGTAAAAGTAACTATTAGTATGGAAGTAAGTGAACCTTAAACTCTATGCATAAAGGATAGTAATAAGGGTATATTAGGCAATGCTGGTCCATAGATTTTCCATAGAATTTCCTTTAAGCTGAATTCAGATCATTATGACCGGCTACTTATCCATAAGTGTGAGTCTCTTCGGTGTGGAGAGAAGTTCCCTCTTCTAGACCTTTGAGGTTTTGGGGTGCGAGGAAGCTCCCATAAAGAAACTTTAGGCAAATCTGGTAACGCCGACAGGTTTTGGACTGTTTCCCAGTTATCTATGGGTAATGGCGATATCTGAAGATGGTTGTAGACTTTGTCCAGGTCGCTATAGGAGGATATCGAGGTTCGACGACCATCATGCAGGAAGGAGAGTCCAAAAGGATAAGTCCATCTGTAGATGATCTTGTGCTGATGTAGCCAATCTGTGAGCGGTTTTAATGCTCTTCTCTTTTTAAGCATTGATTGAGCTAGATCTTGGAAAATGGTGATCACATTATCTTCCCATTCCAGCGGGTTGGTGTTTCTAGCACTGGCCAATATGGCTTATTTGACAGGAAAGTTTTGGTATTTACAGATCACATCTCTGGGGGGTTCTGTTGGTTGCAGTTTTGGACGGAGAGCTCTATGTGCTCTCTTAATTATGACTTTGTGTACAGAGTCCAGCCCCAGTAATTTTAGGCAGATCTGAATTACTGCTTCAGGGACTTCAGCAGGAGATATTGATTCAGGTGTGCCCCTGAAGCGTAGATTGTTACGTCTACTCCCGTTTTCTTGGTCCTCTAGGGCATTATATAAGGAATTGATGTGGGATTGGCATGCGGACAGGTTAGAGGACACCTAATTTTGATGGGTTATGATTGCCACCTGAGCCTCTTCTAGTGATTCCACTCTCCGGCCTATGTGTCGTACATTTTCCTTAATAAAGGATAGGTCTTGGCTAAGGGGTCCCAGGGCGTCAGCCAGGGCTTCTTTCAGGAAGGTCAGAGATATCGGGAGGCAATCCGCCTCATGGTGATCTTCCCCTACCTTATCAGCGCTTGCCTCCGCTGCCTGCTTGTGCCCTGTTGCGCGCGGAGTTCCGGGCACCATCTTAGATTTTTTGTTCACCGCTGCAGCGTCTGCTTTTTTAATACATTTCTCCATGTCACCTAGTTGACTAGAAGAGCGGTTGTGCCGCGTCGGTTCTATGGACTTTTTGAAGTCCAGTATGCTGTATATAACAGGCTATGAGGGATATGCTGGTAGTAGAGCCACACTTCACACGTCCATCTAACTCCGGTGCTGGCTCCACCCCCCGGGTGATAATGCTCTTACACAGGGGTGGATTGGGAGCTTAAAGTGGCCCTGGAAAAAAAAACTAAAAGTGGCCCCATGTTGTAGGTAGGTTCAAACTGTAAGCAGGGCCTTCAATACTGTAGTGCAGCACAGAATACCACACCAGAAGAACAAAATACCACAGGACAGCCCAAAATACTGCCGCCCTCATCACAGTATTCGACTGTATCACCATCATCAGGACAGCAACACAGCTGAGTTCAGGAGGGCACCTGCGGCCGTTGAGCATCAGATCATTATGTACCTGGCCTGCGGCCATCAAAATGGCTTGAGCAGCCCCCTGGGCATCAGCCCACCGGGACATTTCCCTGTAAGGTCTAAGGCCAATCCGCCTCTTCCCTTACATAATCTATTGTTGTGACTTGGCACAGAGAATTTCATTGCGGTGCAGAGTCCTAAGAAGATGCAGAACATTCAGCATGGCCTTCAACCTCACAGAGGAGAACATCAGATGTGCTCATGTCATGGTCATAGAGAACAGATGATTCACTGCGGGATATATCGCCAAAACAATAGGTATTTCTAATGGAAAGGTTACTCCGAACTTAACCAATCCAGTAAAGATGAGAAAAGTCATTGCCATTGGAAACCAAGAACGTGAGACGATCAAACCGCGTGCCGAGGATCTGCTCATTTGCCTTCCAGAAATGATGACTAGTGTTGATTGAGAATCGCTGCTCGAGTCAGTGTATTTAAATGTAATTTAGCATCTATTTCTGAAAAGTTTCTGCTAGGATTGCGACTTTCATTTCAACGTCTGCCAAAAAACCGGCCAGTACATAGATCGTCGCAAAGTACCGTTCAAAATTGTGCATGTCCTAAGGGTCTGCAAAAAAAAAAACTGGATGCAATACGGAATGTCATCCATTTTTTTTGCGGATCGCAAAACACATACGGTCGTGTGCATGTAGCCTTATCCAAGCCATTCTGAGAGTGTTTTCTAGTGATACATTGTACTTCATGATAGTGAAAAATTTTAGTCAATATAATTTACATTTATTTATAAAAAAATCCTAAATTTACAGAAAATGGGGAAAAATTAGCAATTACATTTTTTTTTAATTTCTCTGCCTGTCACGACCCTTGGTCATGGTCGTGACTCTTTGAGCCGCATGCAGTTGCCCGTGGTTTAGTGTTGTGTCAACCGCAGCTGGGGGCACTTAGTGGTTTGCCTCAGGTGCGGTTGCCGCGGACAACAGGCATGCGTGCGGTTGCCTTTGGCAACATGTGTTTGTGTGCACTTCCTTCTGTTTGTTGTGCACGAGGTGGTGTTTAGTATGCACTTGGACTCCTCCCTTCACCTGCGGTTGTCCGCGGCAACGTCTGGTGTTGTTTGCATGTAGTGGAAGTGTCTCGGCCTGTTGGCTGTTCTTTAGGACACGGTTGCCGCGCATGCCGTTGCCGGCGGTAACGGGTGAGTGAGTTTGTGTGCTTTCCCCTTTATGTGTGTTTTCCCTTTCCTGTGGTGCTGGAAGGGTTAACTCTCTTCCCAGTGTGTGTGATGTCACTGGGTGTGTTCTGACCGGTGGGTGTGGCCACTTAGGCCTATAAAGCCTCTGTCTCTGGCTTGGCTCAGTAGGTTGCTTTCAGCCAGGCATAGCTGGAGCAGCCTCCTGTATATTACCATCTACCAGTGGGGGCCTCCCTTCTGGTCATAAATCTTTGTTACACGGTGTTATCTAGGTGTGGGGGTTTGTGTTATTGCAGCTTATGGTCCAGGGTTCCTGTGTGATGTCTGGTGTGTGCTGTGTTCCTTGGTGTCTTGAACTAACAGCACCTGCACATGGGTTCCTGGTTGTGTTGTCTGTGGCAGGTGAGTGTTGTGTGGATTACTTTTGCCTGTCACTGCCATAGCTGTTTCTGTTTCCCCTTGTTGCTTGGCCAGTGAGACTCCTGCTCCTTCGATCTTAGGAGGAGTGGGTTGTCTTACCCTGCTCCTTAGCCCAGGGACCGGACGGAGGGTAAGTTAGGGCTCCGAGGTTCCTGCGCATGGGTCCTCCTACCATCAAGGTCGGCCCATGCAGGTAGGAGACAGGGTTAGCATTAAGGACGCAACAGGAGGTGACCTGCTCCCTAATTCTGTGTTTCTGGCCAAGTGGTAACCCTACCATCTCCTGGCACCGCATGGCTGGGGGTTTCCCCCACCTCCAGCCATGACACTGCCTTTAAGGCATATAGTGATACATCATAAGAGAGTTATTACCTTACATTCCCCATATGTCCACTTTAATGTTTACATCATTTTGCAAATGTCATTTTATTTTTTAAGATCTTATAAGGCTTAGGGCTGTTTCACACGAGCGGATGCCGTGCGTGGCATCCGCTCCGTGAAAGAGTGCCAAGACCCGATGCAGACTGCAGAAGGCACGGAGCATTACCATGACTGATAATGCTCCGTGCCTCTCTGTGATCTCTTTACTACGAAATCACAGTGAGATAAAGTTGTCACTGTGATTTCGTAGTAAAGAGGTCACAGAGAGGCACGGAGCATTATCAGTCATGGTAATGCTCCGTGCCTCTGCAGTCTGCATCGGGTCTTGGCACTCTTTCACGGAGCGGACTTTTAAGAAAATTTTCCAAAACCCACTTTTTTAAGGACCATTTCAGTCAAGAAGTCACTTTGTAGGGAATATATAGTGGAAACCACCCATAAATGACCCCATTGTAGAAACTACACCCCTCAAGTTATTCAAAACAGATTTTACAAACTTTGTTAACCTTTAGGTGTTCCAAAATAATTAAATGAAAAAAGAAGATGACATTTTAGAATTTCACTTTTTTGGCAGATTCTCCATTTTAATTATTTTTTCCTGTACACATCATGGGTTAACAGCCAAATAAAACTCAATATGTATTACATTGATTCTGCAGTTTACATAAAACACTCCGTATGTGGTTGTAAAATTGCTGTAGGGGAACACGGCAGGGCACAAAAGGAAAGGAACGCCATATGGTTTTTGGAGGGCAGATTTCACTGAGATAATTTTAAGTTGCCATGTCACATTCGAAGACCCCCTGATGTACCCCTAGAATAGAAACTCCAAACAAGTGACCCCATTTTGGAAATTATAGGATAAGGTGACATTTTTCTTTTATTATTTTGTGTTATACATGACTTTTTATATTATGATTTTTGTGAGGCAAGGTAACCCAAAAATGGCTGTTCTGGCACAGTTTTTATTTTTAGTGTTTTACGGTGTTCACATGACAGGATAGATCATATGCTATTTTTATAGAGCATGTTGGAGGTGACAATATCAAATATGTCTACTTTTGTTTTTCTTTTGTTTCAGTTTTACATAATAAAGCATTTTGGAAAAAAATCATGTTTTTGTGTCTCTGAAAGCCATATAATTTTTATATTTCCAGTGATTATCTTATGTAGGGGCTCAATTTTTGCGGGATGAGGGGACGGTTTGATTGGTACTATTGTGGGGTACATATTAAAGGGCTTCCGACACCCCCATTGTGCAATTTCCATTTCTTTACTACCAGCAAGTTGGGCGTGTACTTGCTGGTAGCCGCCGCATCTGCCGCTTCTAGACACGCCCCATCTCCTCCTCCCGCTGGCCCCGTCTGCTGCTGAATTCCCGCGCCTGCGCTGTAACGTTTCTCGATTGGCGCAGGCGTACTGAGTGAAGGACGCGCGCTTGCCAGCTCCTTCCTCAGAGCGCCTGTGCCGATTACGTCACACTACACCCAGGAAGAGAAGACTGCCTATTCAGTGCTGAACAATATATAGAGGATTTAGAACAACATCTGCTCCTACATCCAGACAAAGTCTATTTCAGGTACAGCCTTGAATATTTCAGCAAGACAATGCTAAACCTCACACTGCATCGATCACAACAGCATGGCTTTGCAGAAGAAGAGTCCGGGTGCTGAACTGGCCGTCTGCATCCAGACCTTTCACCAATAGAAAGCATTTGGAGCATCATGAAATGGAAAATCCAGCTACGAAGACCCAGGACTTCTGAGGCAGATAGAAGTCCGACATCAGACAAGAAATGGGACAACATTCCTCTCCCAAAACTCCAGCAATTGGTCTCCTCACTTCCCAGACATTTACAGATCGTTGTTAACAGAAGAGGGGGCGGCACACAATGGTGGAAATGGTCCTGGCCCAGCTTTTTTAGGATGTGTTTTTCCCATCATGTTGCAAATGAGTTATTTTTTTCCATAAAATGGTAAAATGTCTCAGTTTCAACATCTGATATGTTCGATGATCTATTATCAATAAAATATGTGTCTAAGAGAATTGTGGATCATTTCATTCGGTTTTCATTTACATTTGTCAACCTTTTTAGAACTGAGGTTGCAGATAGACATATAAAATATATACAGTTGCAAGAAAAAGTATGTGAACCCTTTGGAATGATATGGATTTCTGTACAAATTGGTCATAAAATGTGATCTGATCTTCATCTAAGTCACAACAATAGACAATCACAGTCTGCTTAACCTAATAACACACAAAGAATTAAATGTTACCATGTTTTTATTGAACACACCATGTAACCATTCACAGTGCAGGTGGAAAAAGTATGTGAACCCCTAGACTAATGACATCTCCAAGAGCTAATTGGAGTGAGGTGTCAGCCAACTGGAGTCCAATCAATGAGATGAGATTGGAGGTGTTGGTTACAGCTGCCCTGCCCTATAAAAACACACACCAGTTCTGGGTTTGCTTTTCACAAGAAGCATTGCTGATGTGAATGATGCCTCGCACAAAAGAGCCATCAGAAGACCTACGATTAAGAATTGTTGACTTGCATAAAGCTGGAAAGGGTTATAAAAGTATCTCCAAAAGCCTTGCTGTTCATCAGTCCACGGTAAGACAAATTGTCTATAAATGGAGAAAGTTCAGCACTGCTGCTACTCTCCCTAGGAGTGGCCGTCCTGTAAAGATGATTGCAAGAGCACAGCGCAGACTGCTCAATGAGGTGAAGAAGAATCCTAGAGTGTCAGCTAAAGACTTACAAAAGTCTCTGGCATATGCTAACATCCCTGTCAGCGAATCTATGATACGTAAAACACTAAACAAGAATGGATTTCATGGGAGGATACCACAGAGGAAGCCACTGCTGTCCAAAAAAACATTGTTGCACGTTTACAGTTTGCACAAGAGCACCTGGATGTTCCACAGCAGTACTGGCAAAATATTCTGTGGACAGATGAAACCAAAGTTGAGTTGTTTGGAAGAAACACACAACACTATGTGTGGAGAAAAAGAGGCACAGCACACCAACATCAAAACCTCATCCCAACTGTGAAGTATGGTGGTGGGGGCATCATGGTTTGGGGCTGCTTTGCTGCGTCAGGGCCTGGACGGATTGCTATCATCGAAGGAAAAATGAATTCCCAAGTTTATCAAGACATTTTGCAGGAGAACTTAAGGCCATCTGTCCACCAGCTAAAACTCAACAGAAGATGGGTGTTGCAACAGGACAACGAACCAAAGCATAGAAGTAAATCAATAACAGAATGGCTTAAACAGAAGAAAATACGCCTTCTGGAGTGGCCCAGTCGGAGTCCTGACCTCAGCCCGATGGAGATGCTGTGGCATGACCTCAAGAAAGTGATTCACACCAGACATCCCAGGAATATTGCTGAACTGAAACAGTTCTGTAAAGAGGAATGGTCAAGAATTACTCCTGACCGTTGTGCACGTCTGATCTGCAACTACAGGAAACGTTTGGTTGAAGTTATTGCTGCCAAAGGAGGTTCAACCAGTTATTAAATCCAAGGGTTCACATACTTTTTCCACCTGCACTGTGAATGTTTACATGGTGTGTTCAATAAAACATGGTAACATTTAACTCTTTGTGTGTTATTAGTTAAAGCCGACTGTGATTGTCTATTGCTGTGACTTAGATGAAGATCAGATCACATTTTATGACCAATTTGTGCAGAAATCCATATCATTCCAAAGGGTTCACATACTTTTTCTTGCAACTGTAGATAGATAGATACAAAAAGAAACTGTATGGCAGCACCAATTCACAGATAATAGCGGGTGCTATGTCCAAGGGTGTCACTGCTTACCCAGAGAATGTAGGAGGAAACGGACAGCACTTCCAATAGAATAAATCACGATTTTTTCTATTGGAAGTGCTGTCCATTTCCTCCTAGATAGATAGCTAGATATGAGATGGATAGATAGTTATATATGTAGGAGAGCAAAAAGAGATTTCTAACCTGTTAAGTAAACAATGGTAAGAGTGCCACAATGTTACAATGTTAATGGTTTTCAATGGCTTTTATCACAAATATCACTGTGACATGAGGTATCACACTTTATTTTAGTTTTACTACGATAGATAGATAGATAGATAGATAGATAGATAGATATGAGATAGATAGATAGAAAGATAGATAGATAGATAGATAGATAATAGATAGATATGAGATAGATAGATAGAAAGATAGATAGATAGATAGATAGATAGATATGAGATAGATAGATAGATAGATAGATAATAGATAGATAATATGTATATAAATACAAATCCATGCATGGCTCCTGTCCCCGGGGAAGATCAGAATTGGGACATTCCTGTTATCGGGGGGTGAATGTTATTTGCACAATGCAGTCTTTTTGCTCGGCACAGATCATATATCCTGAACAGAGGAAAAGAGAAAGCCTGGCTCACATCTGAATTCTCCCCGGGGCCAGTTTCAGACACCGGGACGCATGTTAGTATTTTGATTTATGTTCTAGTCTCCAAAAATAAATAGTGAGTGTGCCCGGCTAGTAGAGATGCACAATGCGGGGTCTGCATTAATGGCCTTGTGGAGGTGCCGTGCCGCCTGTGATTTACCAGCTAAGCAGCCTGTTTGCCAACAATACAGACGCAATGAACTTCTGCTGCCAAATCATTTTTGAAATGAGTTTTGGCCGCGGGCAGGAGAAAATAAATAAATAAATACGTGAGAAAGAAAAAGCTACAAAAGATGCAGATTCCGCTGGAAACAATGTAGCAGATGCCAATTTTTAATTTGTTTTTTAGGAAATGACTTGCTTTTTAATTTATACCGCTACCTGTCCTTTGATGAGACGGCTAATTAATGGCGGCGTGTAATGGAATCGACGCACCTCCTTCAGATTTATGATAAAGGGATTGTGGAAAGGTCAGATGCAACTCTGCTATAATTAAACTTTTCATTAATATTTTAAATGCACAATACCCGGCACATAATACACAAATTGACCAGCTGCCCTCCGCATCAATTATTTATGGCAAATCCTTCAATATTAATGGTAATTAAAACTTGTCTCTGCAGCGTCCAGATGGCAGGAGGAAAACCACGAGGCCTGAAAGAGATACTGGAGGCAGCGGCGGCGATGGATTCAGTGGTTCGGGCGGCTAATTGAACTGATAAAGTCTTCACCTCTGATTTCCAGGAGGAAGAACGTCTAGACTGGTGCATAGAAATGAATGGAGAGCGCACTGCGCAAGCACTGCCACCGCTCCAGTCACCGCTATGGAACTGCACTCACAGATCAGTGGGGGGCGGATTATGTCATGGGAATGTTTTTTTTTCATTATGTCATAACTGGGCCATGATCAAATAAATCGAACTGCTATATACCTGCCAGCAGAAGGGTCACACTGCTATATAATCAGGGACGGAGGTCTAGAATCATAACGTATCCAAATACCAGTTACATGCACTGTTCAAATAATACCTCCATACAGTGCTCAAATAATACCGCCATACAGTGCTCAAATAATACCGCCATACAGTGCTCAAATAATACCGCCATACAGTGCCCAAATAATACAACCATAAGGTGCCCAAATAATACCACCATACGGTGCCCAAATAATACCACCATACAGTGCTCAAATAATACCCCCATACAGTGCCCAAATAATACCGCCATACAGTGCTCAAATAATACCACCATACAGTGCCCAAATAATACAACCATAAGGTGCCCAAATAATACCACCATACGGTGCCCAAATAATACCACCATACAGTGCTCAAATAATACCGCCATACAGTGCCCAAATAATACAACCATAAGGTGCCCAAATAATACCACCATACGGTGCCCAAATAATTCCACCATACGGTGCCCAAATAATACCACCATAAGGTGCCCAAATAATACCACCTTACAGTGCCCAAATAATACAACCATAAGGTGCCCAAATAATACCACCATACAGTACCCAAATAATACCACCTTGCAGTGCCCAAATAATACCACCATACAGTGCCCAAATAATTCCACCATACGGTGCCCAAATAATACCACCATAAGGTGCCCAAATAATACCACCATACAGTGCCCAAATAATACAACCATAAGGTGCCCAAATAATACCACCATACAGTGCCCAAATAATACCACCTAACAGTGCCCAAATAATACCACCATACAGTGCCCAAATAATACAACCATAAGGTGCCTAAATAATACCACCATACAGTGCCCAAATAATACCACCATACAGTGCCCAAATAATACCACCTTACAGTGCCCAAAGAATACCACCATACAGTGCCCAAATAATACCACCATATGGTGCCCAAATAATACCACCATAAGGTGCCCAAATAATACCACGATACAGTGCCCAAATAATACCACCTTACAGTGCCCAAATAATACCATCATACAGTGCCCAAATAATACCACCTTACAATGCCCAAATAATACCACCATACAGTGCTCAAATAATACCATCATACAGTGCCCAAATAATACCACCTTACAATGCCCAAATAATACCACCTTACAGTGCCCAAATAATACCATCATACAGTGCCCAAATAATACCACCTTACAATGCCCAAATCATACCGCCATACAGTGCCCAAATAATACCAACATACAGTACCCAAATACCACTATACAGTGCCTAAATAATACCACCTTACAGTGCCCAAATAATAGAGCCATACAGTGCCCAAATACCACCATACAGTGCCCAAATAATACCGCCATACAGTGCCCAAATAATACCATACAGTGCCTAAATAATACCACCATACAGTGCCCAAATAATACCACCTTACAGTGCCCAAATAATACCAACATACAATGCCCAAATAATACCACTATACAGTGCCCAAATAATACCACCTTACAGAGCCCATAATACAGCCATACAGTGCCCAAATACCACCATAAGGTGCCCAAATAATACCGCCATACAGTACTCAAATAATACCACCATACAGTGCCTAAATAATACCACCATACAGTGCCCAAATAATACCACCTTACAGTGCTCAAATAATACCAACATACAGTACCCAAATACCACTATACAGTGCCCAAATAATACCACCTTACAGTGCCCAAATAATACAGCCATACAGTGCCCAAATACCACCATACAGTGCCCAAATAATACCGCCATACAGTGCCCAAATAATACCACCATACAGTGCCTAAATAATACCACCATACAATGCCCAAATAATACCGCCATACAGTGCCCAAGTAATACCGCCATACAGTGCCCAAATAATACCACCATACAGTGCCAAAATAATACCACCATATGGTACCCAAATAATACCACCAAGCAATGCTATGACCACATAATATCAACACATGATTCCTAATTAATGCAACAGTAGTGGTCAAATAATACCACCATACAGTGCTTAAAGGGTATCTGTCAGCAGTTTTGTCCCAATGACACTGGCTGACCTGTTACATGTGCGCTTGGCAGCTGAAGGCATCTGTGTTGTTCCCATGTTCATATGTGCCCGCATTACCGAGAAAAAGGATGTTTTAATATATGCAAATGAGGCTCTAGGAGCAACGGGGGCGTTACCATTACACCTAGAGGCTCTGCTCTCTCTGTAACTGCTGCACCCCCTGCACTTTGATAGGTCCAGGCAGTGTAAATGTGATCACACTTGGTCCTGTCAATCAATGTGCAGACGGAGAGTGATGAGCATCTAGGTGTAATGGTAACGCCCCCATTGCTCCTAGCGGCTCATTTGCCTATACTAACACATAATTTTCATCAGCCATGCGGGCACTCGTGCCAGTCTAGTAGCCAGAATGTATATGACTTATGTATACAAGGCTCTTCGCTCCGCCCTCCAACTCACCAAAAAATGGGGATCCCCTGACGGCTGTCCACTGAGCAGGTGGTGGATGCATATGGCGCAGTTGTCACATACTTTAACCATCTTAGTGACCAAGCCTGCTTAAAGGGGTTGTCTCACCTCAGACACTCGTGGCATATCGCTAATAAATTTACATCTGGAATCAAGGGATTTAGGAATCCATGGCCTCAATGTATTTAGGTAATGATAACTTGAGTTTTTTTTTGTGAGACCTGAAAAAATGGCACTAAAATGCATTGAAAAACACAACTGCTAAAATACAGAGGCGGCATAGACATTAATGTGCCTGTCAGCAGTAGCCCCGCTCTCCTGAACTGCCACTGTGGTGTCTGCATGCACGGTGGGCTGCATGTCCCACGGCCTCCCTCCCTTGATCGGTGGTACCCTTTATACAGGAACGGTGCCAATAGGTCCCACACAATTTTCCCTGATGATTTCTGTGGGGGTTAAGTTGGCGGTCTCTGCCCTCATATACAGACAGAGCACAGGTGTAGCTTGTCGTGGCCTCCCACACCTTATAATCTTACCCCATATCTGGCACACGTGAAGGTAATACATTTTTGGAAAATTGAAAAGAGACTTGTCAGCAGATTTTTTTAAGGGTGTATATTTTTAAGAAGGGAAATTGAGGGGTTCAATATATTTAGCCAATCATAAGCTGGGTCAGTTTTTTTTTGGGCGGGGAGGCTGGGCGGTGCGTGGGATTTACCCAAAAAATGCATTAGGGCTTTGGACACAACTGCGCAAATACAGGGGTGGAGTGGACAGCACTTGCAGCCCAGTAGGAGCCAAAGGATTGTTTTTGTTTTAACTAGGTCCATTTTAAAGGTAATGCCCAATTATTATGATTATTTTTTATTTCAGGGGCACCTGGGGAGTCCACCATCAATGAATTCCAGGACTTTATTGTCCGCAAACAAATGAAAAAAATCATAGCAGTAAAATTTGTGACTTCTACATTTATTAAAAATCGGAGCACTTGGGAGGAAAATGAAGGATCCCGGGCTCCTGGGCCGGTCATCTGTTTTATCAAGGAAATGGATAGACACGTCTGAGATGAAAGTCAGAAACGGCACCGAGCAACAGATATGAAGCTCGTAATCTAGAAGCAGAAAAAGCAGTAAAACACTGGAGTTTTATCTCCTCGCCTGAATTGCCGCCTGAACCAGATGTAATAATATAAAACTTTGGCTGCCTATAAAAAAAAAATCTGCAATTGAAATTTTTTTGATTTTGTTTAAGGTGTCTTTTGCAGTTTCCCTGACAGCAGATGACATTTCCCTCTCTGAAAGTTTCTGCCGACCGTGAAATTGTACAAATCTAACAGTAAAACAATGTTATTCTCAGTCTTGTCCTGTCTGGGTGCAGTTTGCAGACCACATGCCCTGCTGTGGTACTCCAGACCTGGGGGTATCTACAACTGCACATTATTATGCACTGTAATATTTTGTGATTTATTGTTGTGACCGTGCATTTACAGCAGGTTGGCATTGGTTGGCAGCAATAGGGCTACGCACCCTGTTCCTCCCCTTTAGTAAGAGGAGGGTGGTCTTGCTTCCTTCCAGGAGGGGGTTGCAGTGTAGCTACAAAGAGGAGAGGAAGCACAAGCTAGAGCTCCTACTACTATGAACAAGATTCTTCTCCTGTGAGACTAAGGCCTCTTTCACACGAACGAGTTTTCCGCGCGGGTGCAATGCGTGAGGTGAACGCATTGCACCCGCACTGAATCCGGACCCATTCATTTCTATGGGGCTGTGCACATGAGCGGTGATTTTTACGCACCGCTTGTGCGTTGCGTGAAAATCACAACGCAGGCCCTATAGAAGTGCGCTGGTCTGCGTAAAAATCGCAAGCAAGTATGGATGCGATGCGATTTTCACGCATGTTTGCTAGGTGACGATCAGGATGGGGACCCGATCTTTAATATTTTCCCTTATAACATGGTTATAAGGGAAAAATAATAACATTCTTAATACAGAATGCTAAGTAAATTAGGGATGGAGGGGTTAAAAAAAATAAAAATAAAACTTACCTCATCCACTTGTTCACGCTGCCCAGCTTGTCTTCTTTCTTCTTCTTTGATGACCTTGGAGGAAAAGGACCTTTGGTGACGTCACTGCACTCATCACATGGTCCATCACATGGTCCCTCGCCATGGCGATGGACCATGTGATGAGCGCAGTGACGTACCAAAGGTCCTTTTCCCCAAGGTCCTCAAGAAGAAAAATTAAGACGAGTCGAGCTGCGCGAACAAGTGGATGAGGTGAATTTAATTTTTAATAATTTTTTTTTAACCCCTCGATCCCTAATTTACTTAGCATTCTGCATTAAGAATGCTATTCGTTTCCCTTATAACCATGTTATAAGGGAAAATAATACAATTTACACAACACCTAACCCAAACCCGAACTTCTGTAAAGAAGTTCGGGTTCGGGTCTGGGTACAAAACATGCCGATTTTTCTCACACGCGTGCACAACGCATTAAAACGCTTTGCAGTCGCGTGGAAAAATCGTGCATTTTCCCGTGACGCACCCGCATCCTATACGGCACTCACACGCGACGCCCGTGTGAAAGAGGCCATACACTCCTGAAAGATCAGGAAATTCTGTTTCCAGAAAGCACCTGAGAGACAGCAGAGTGATCTACGAAATGCAGCTTTACAGACATCGCTATAAGGTGAGGGACTACAGCGCACACAACCATCACCTATCCCACCACTAGGCCAGACAAAGCCCAAGCCTGAATCTCACAAATAACCTATAGCACACCTATAACCACAAATGCCAATATATAGTCATACAACCACGCACCATACCTTCATCAGGGCCACTGTCACTCTCATCCTCTACATCAGCTCCTCAGGGGCTCGCTGCACTAGCAGAGCTGGATGATAGAAGGGCCAAAAGGGCAATTACCAAAAGCAGGTCCTCTGCCGGCTCTGAGCTTCCATCCTGTCAAATTAAAGAGGTATTCCCATACGCAGCATTTAAGGAATAGGCAGAGGAGCTAATACTCCACAGGATTTCCAGAAAGCCACTTGAATCTTTTTGATGCCATTAAATTTAAAATCACTTTCTTAAAGGGATTGTGTATGTTTTAGACACTGATGACCTATCTTCAGGATAGGTTATCATAATCACATCGATGGAACACCAACCCATCAGCTCTTTCAAGCAGCTGAGACAGAGAAAATATTAATTTAATAAAAATAAAAAAACATTTTCAAAGTGAGAGACTACAGGAAAAAAAAAATATTAGTCCTAGAAGCCCTCAGAGTGTTATACACCAATTTCCAGGCCAATTGGATCAGTTTCAATTCAGGTAGAATCGATTTGGGTTTGAGTTGAATCGGTCAACCTCTTCAGCCAAATCGAATTTTGAGTGATTCGCTTATCTCCACTGCTCATGAATGCTATATTATGCCAATCATTACATTCCAGAAAAGATCACCAACATTGGTTGTTTGAAGGAAAACTCATAAATTTTTCAGGTTGTCTCAAACAACAGTCAAAGTTGTGTCTCCATCGATGCACAGGACAAAAGGAGAACAGGAGGGATGATGACCCCCCCAAAGGTACATCTGATATAGCAGACTGGCAAATGACTGGCAGAAGGATTCAGGAGTTTCCTGCAGATGACAAAGAGAACAGCTGTCAAATGACAGCCACTCGTTATCATTACAGGGAAGTGAGCAGTTGTCTTCTGACATACTTCCTTGCTTACAATATGCTCACGCTCAAGACGAGAAGGATGACCACGCAATCAGGTGGAAAACACATAAAGCTATGTTTAAAATGGCCCCTTCTTGTATTGATCACCCTGGATCTGGCTTCACAAACCCCTCGCAATCAGCTCACTGGCCACGCTCTTCCCAATCAGTGGGCTCTCTAGGGAAAATGTGCTATAACATGATGGCCTGATAGACCACTGAAGGGTCCACCAGAAGAACAGCTGATCTATGTTGGTAGCTCTCCTCTCTAAACAACAGAAGAGAGTGCAAAGCGGAAACCATCCATATGTGACATCCATACATAGTATGACATATTGGGCTGGCAGATCATGTAATAGGTTAGATGGCAGCTATTTATTGGTGGCTCTCCTCTTTGACTTATACAGTCCCAAGTGGCCAACTCTTGCCTATAATATCTATGTGCCCTATTAGGGGTTATTATAGTGACTGGTCATGGCAGACTATGGAATAACATGGATGAGTAGAGTCTGAGCAAGGGACAGTTTTTGTTGGAGGCTCTCCCATCTGGCTAATAGAGAAGGTGACCTCCCTCTATAATGTCCATATGTCCTCTAGTATTATGCACTGGTGTGAAAAACCTTATACTAACATAAATGGGCTAGGTTTGCCAGAGCAATAACTGATCTTCATTACTGGCTTTCTCTCTAGACCATGTGAAGAGAGTCCAAAGCAGATGACCACACTCTATGATGTCCACATTCTTTAAATAGGTTTATGGAAATGGCTTATCATGATGAGACACCTTTAACCATGTAAACAAATTCCGCTTTCTAAATCCCTACCGAGCATGCAAACAGTGAATAAGAACATAAAACTTTTTCAGAATTCTTTCTACCAAGTCAACTGCAGGTAGACTCACTCTGAACGAGAGTGCTTCTGATGTACTCTTTGTGAGCCAGGATTTCATTTTGTACTGAAATCCCTTGGAGCCAGAGGGTTTTGCAATTGCATTCCTGAGAAATGGAAGCTTGTGGGGAGAGAAGTTTATCATCTGAGTGCAAGGAACATTGTCTAATGGTCGGTGCTTGTGTTTGTGTTGATGGCAGGGGGGATAAGCCCAGGAAAGCAGCTCCTCTGGGCATATATACATCAGAAGATGACATTTCCTTTTACATGTTTTGCTGCACGGTTTTATGAACCTGTATCAGTCATTATAATGAAGCCTTCTTACAACATAAAAATGCAAATATGGAAAAATAAAGCAACTCAATGCCTAAAAGAGATAATAAAACCAGATAATTAATTGTAAGACCCAATGCAAACTGGGAGTTGTCTTTCTTCAAAAGTTTATAAGGATATGAACATACTGGGGTACTTTCTACTTTTCATACTCCTGTTGGCTCAGTTCAAGCACTTCTCCTCTCGTCCCTCAAAAGCTGCCATCGTAGTTCCATCGCTGCCTGCTGAATTAACTACCCTAAATAGATTTAATGGCCCTGGCATAATTACTTAACATATTTCTTTGTTACTCTCCAGAAACTCAGGTACATAGTGTGGTTAGCGAGACGGGCCACCCCTCACTGCCCTAGTCCATCAGGGATTCAAAAATGAGCCCCTTCAATACCTAGAATGAACCACTTCATTGCCCTAGACCACCAAGAATTGTTAAATAAACCCCTTCACTGCCCTAGACCATCAGAGATTGTACAATTAACTCTTTTACTGCCCTAGACCACCAAGTAAAGTAAAATGAACCCCTTCACTGCTCTAGACCACCAGATAATGTTAAATGAACCCCTTCACTGCCCTAGACCACCAGATAATTTTAAATGAAGCCCTTCGCTGCCCTTGAGAACCAGATAATGTAAAATGAAGCCCTTTACTGCCCTAGACCAACAGATAATGTAAAATAAAGCCCTTCACTGCCTTTGAGAACCAGATAATGTAAAATGAAACCCTTCACTGCCCTAGACCAACAGATAATGTAAAATGAAACCCTTTACTGCCCTTGAGAACTAGATAATGTAAATGAAACCCTTCACTGCCCTAGACCACCAGATAATGTAAAATGAACCCCTTCACTGCCTTAGACCACCAGATAATGTAAAATGAACCTCTTCACTGCCTTAGACCACCAGATAATGTAAAATGAAGCCCTTTACTGCCCTTGAGAACCAGATAATGTAAATGAAACCCTTCACTGCCCTAGACCAACAGATAATGTAAAATGAAGCCCTTTACTGCCCTAGACCACCAGATAATGTAAAATAAAGCCCTTTACTGCCCTGGACCACCAGATATTGTAAAATGAACCCCTTTACTGCCCTAGACCACCAGATAATGTAAAATGAACTCCTTCACTGCCTTAGACCACCATATAATGTAAAATGAAGCCCTTCACTGCCCTATACCACAAGATAATGTAAAATAAACCCTTTCACTGCCCTAGACCACCAGATAATGTAAAATGAAGCCCTTTGCTGCCCTAGACCACCAATGATTGTAAAGTGAACCCTTTCACTGACCCAGACCACCCAGGAATATGACATAAACCCCATAGTGACACTAGATCCCTACGGAATGTAAAATTAACACCTTTACAGATCACCAAATAATTTACAATGAAGGCTTTGTTTAGTCCACTAAGGAAGATTTACTAATCAATCCTAAGGATTCAATTCTAAGACTTTTTGAAGTGTTAAAAAGGCACATGGCATATAGGAAAGGGTCGTGGTTTAAAATACACCAAAATTTTGGTGCAAAATTCTGGCATAAAGTAAGCCAACTAATAGGTGGCATTAATAAATTCCCCCTATAGAGTAGACAGTCTAAAGGTGTGGCAGATTTATCATCCAGCATCGGTTAATGTGATAAACCTGGCACATTTCTACACTGTCTATATTTACTCTGTTTAAAACTAGACAGTAATTAGTACATCTGCCCTATTAGATCCATTTCTGTTGGAGACCATAAAACAATGTTCATCGTAATACTTACAATGGGGTCCTGTCAGGTTCCTTTGTAGTATGTACATAATTCAATTTGTAATGGAAGAGCCTCTAATGCAAATGTGAACAGAGCCTAGGATATGCCCCCAGTGTCTGATAGGTTCGGGTCCCCCCCTCTGGGACCTGCACCTACACAGAAAACGGAGCCCTGAAAGTGGTAGAGGACGCACTGTGCATGTGCAGCCATCCTACATTCATTTCTATGGGGCCGCCGAATATAGCCGAGCGCTGGCTAGGCTATTTCCATTAGCCCCATAGAAATTAATGGGAGCGGTGGCCGCGCAAGCGTTGTGCGCTCCCATTCACTACTATGGGAGGGTCCTCCAGCCACCACCGTCCCCGCTCCGTTCTTCATATAGGTGCGGGTACCTCTGGGACCTCCTAGCGATATGCCCCCATTGTCTCAGATGGGTATACCCCTTTAAGAATGAAATCCTCTTTGAAAACCCATAACATAAATTGACATGTTGCAGATTTAAAATATATCAGTTAGTTTTTTGTTTTTTACAATTTCATCCACTTTCTTGCTACCATAATATGCTAAAGATTTCCCACCCCTGCAAAATCCCCCCAGAGGGTATCCACCACATGTGAACATATCTTTGAAATGCCTGTGTAATATAGTTGCCAAGGCAAAGCACTTTGCCCAATGAGCTTTGTGCAAGGATCCTATTCATTACAATAGGACCTGTGTAGAAAGCTCCTCAGGGGTTGGCAAATATCTTAATAAATGTCACGTTTAGTCTTCTACTGACAAATCAGATTTATTGTTGTTGATCAATTGTTGTTGGTCAATATGGAGACTTTAGATCGTCAAGTGGCGTCTTAAAGGGGCCCATTTTAACAATATAATGCAAGAGAACTAAGCGGGGGCGTAACCCAAATATCAAAAGAACAATATAAATGTAAAAAAAAAAGGATTTATAATATTGCAGACAATAAAAAAACTATATATATATAAAACTAGACGACTGAGGCGCTTTCTATACTCACGTCATTATTTGATTTTCTACTCCGGGTTCCACCAATGCCCCATCGACAAACAAGGGAGCAGATGTAAAGCCGTACTTACTCCACGACCGCCCCTCATCAAAGCTGAGCCTGGGGACAAAATAAATACAGCTTCTTTTAGAAGTTCCTCCCTTTAATGTTCTCCATCAGAGGTTCCTGCTAAGCCGGAGGTTGTGGGCTCCACCGGCATCAGAAAGCGATCATTATCAGAGAGTTATGAAGAACCTGGCTAGAACCATCCCGGTAATGACACGGCGCAGCCATCATTCACTTTGAACTCAGTGTCCTCTTTTTGTTGTTACTCCCTCAGACTTTCCTCAGCAAATCAAAGCACTGCGGACCCATAAAAGCTTATTGATTCCTAAATTACAACTTTACGGAGCTGGGCTTTTTAGGAAGTGGCGATTTTAACAGTTACTTTAATTGATGCCTGAGCAGCACACGAAGGAAACAATTGCAGAAGTTTTGATGGCTACAGATTTCTGATTGGAACGTGACTTACACTGTGCTTTCTGTTGTGAGCTATAGTTAGCAATATGGCAAGTAGAAAAACTCTGACGGAATGGACACTACACTGTACAGAGCACATAGGAAGTATATGGGCCCTTTCCATACCTCAATATACCTTCAAGGGGTTGTCCTATGAAACAAACATTTGATATTTTTTAAACCAGCACCTGGATCTGAATATTTTTGTAATTACAACATTTGTATAGCCACTGGTTATTCCATAAAATTATCTGTAGTGCCACCTGCTGCTTATTTCTACTTCTTATTTCTCTGTCCACCTTGCTGTGGTGGTCGCACGTGCTCAGTTTCATGTCTTCTGCTAGTAGCTGGAACAGTTACAGGGAGATTGCTGCAGCAGAAAGGATACCACTCCTGAGCTGTGATAGGGAGAAAACTGTAGCAGAAAGGACACATCTCCTGAGCTGTGATAGGGAGAAAACTGTAGCAGAAAGGACACATCTCCTGAGCTGTGATAGGGAGAGAACTGTAGCAGAAAGGACACATCTCCTGAGCTGTGATAGGGAGAGAGCTGCAGCAGAAAGGAAGTATCTCCTGAGCTGGGATAGGGAGAAAACTGTAGCAGAAAGGACACATCTCATGAGCTGTGATAGGGAGAGAGCTGTAGCAGAAAGGACACATCTCCTGAGCTGGGATAGGGAGAGAGCTGTAGCAGAAAGGACACATCTCCTGAGCTGGGATAGGGAGAAAACTGTAGCAGAAAGGACACATCTCCTGAGCTGTGATAGGGAGAGAACTGTAGCAGAAAGGACACATCTCCTGAGCTGTGATAGGGAGAGAGCTATAACATAAAGGACACATCTCCTGAGCTGTGATAGGAAGAGAGCTGCAGCATAAAGGACACATCTTCTGAACTGGGATAGGGAGAGAGCTGCAGCAGAAAGGACACATCTCCTGAGCTGGGATAGGGAGAGAACTGTAGCAGAAAGGACACATCTCCTGAGCTGTGATAGGGAGAGAGCTATAACATAAAGGACACATCTCCTGAGCTGTGATAGGAAGAGAGCTGCAGCAATATGGCAAGTAGAAAAACTCTGACGGAATGGACACTACACTGTACAGAGCCCATGGAAGTATATGGGCCCTTTCCATACCTCAATATACCTTCAAGGGGTTGTCCTATGAAACAAACATTTGATATTTTTTAAACCAGCACTTGGATCTGAATATTTTTGTAATTACAACATTTGTATAGCCACTGGTTATTCCATAAAATTATCTGTAGTGCCACCTGCTGCTTATTTCTACTTCTTATTTCTCTGTCCACCTTGCTGTGGTGGTCGCACGTGCTCAGTTTCATGTCTTCTGCTAGTAGCTGGAACAGTTACAGGGAGATTGCTGCAGCAGAAAGGATACCACTCCTGAGCTGTGATAGGGAGAAAACTGTAGCAGAAAGGACACATCTCCTGAGCTGTGATAGGGAGAGAACTGTAGCAGAAAGGACACATCTCCTGAGCTGTGATAGGGAGAGAGCTGCAGCAGAAAGGAAATATCTCCTGAGCTGGGATAGGGAGAAAACTGTAGCAGAAAGGACACATCTCATGAGCTGTGATAGGGAGAGAGCTGTAGCAGAAAGGACACATCTCCTGAGCTGGGATAGGGAGAGAGCTGTAGCAGAAAGGACACATCTCCTGAGCTGGGATAGGGAGAAAACTGTAGCAGAAAGGACACATCTCCTGAGCTGTGATAGGGAGAGAACTGTAGCAGAAAGGACACATCTCCTGAGCTGTGATAGGGAGAGAGCTATAACATAAAGGACACATCTCCTGAGCTGTGATAGGAAGAGAGCTGCAGCATAAAGGACACATCTTCTGAGCTGGGATAGGGAGAGAGCTGCAGCAGAAAGGACACATCTCCTGAGCTGTGATAGGGAGAAAGCTGCAGCAGAAAGGACACATCTCCTGAGCTGGGATAGGGAGAGAGCTGCAGCAGAAAGGAAACATCTTCTGAACTGGGATAGGGAGAGAGCTGCAGCAGAAAGGACACATCTCCTGAGCTGGGATAGGGAGAGAGCTGTAGCAGAAAGGACACATCTCCTGAGCTGGGATAGGGAGAGAGCTGCAGCAGAAAGGACACATCTCCTGAGCTGGGATAGGGAGAGAGCTGCAGCAGAAAGGACACATTTCCTGATCTGGGATAGGGAGAGCTGTAGCAGAAAGGACACATCTCCTGAGCTGGGATAGGGAGAGAGCTGTAGCAGAAAGGACACATCTCCTGAGCTGTGATAGGGAGAGAGCTATAACAGAAAGGACACATCTCCTGAGCTGTGATAGGAAGAGAGCTGCAGCATAAAGGACACATCTTCTGAGCTGGGATAGGGAGAGAGCTGCAGCATAAAGGACACATCTCCTGAGCTGGGATAGGGAGAGAGCTGCAGCAGAAAGGACACATCTCCTGAGCTGTGATAGGGAGAGAGCTGCAGCAGAAAGGACACATCTCCTGAGCTGGGATAGGGAGAGAGCTGCAGCAGAAAGGAAACATCTTCTGAACTGGGATAGGGAGAGAGCTGCAGCAGAAAGGACACATCTCCTGAGCTGGGATAGGGAGAGAGCTGTAGCAGAAAGGACACATCTCCTGAGCTGGGATAGGGAGAGAGCTGCATCAGAAAGGACACATCTCCTGAGCTGGGATAGGGATAGAGCTGCAGCAGAAAGGACACATCTCCTGAGCTGGGATAGGGAGAGCTGTAGCAGAAAGGACACATCTCCTGAGCTGGGATAGGGAGAGAGCTATAACAGAAAGGACACATCTCCTGAGCTGGGATAGGAAGAGAGCTGCAGCATAAAGGACACATCTTCTGAGCTGGGATAGGGAGAGAGCTGCAGCAGAAAGGACACATCTCCTGAGCTGTGATAGGGAGAGAGCTGCAGCAGAAAGGACACATCTCCTGAGCTGGGATAGGGAGAGAGCTGTAGCAGAAAGGACACATCTCCTGAGCTGGGATAGGGAGAGAGCTGCAGCAGAAAGGACACATTTCCTGAGCTGGGATAGGGAGAGCTGTAGCAGAAAGGATACATCCCTGAACTGTGATAGGGAGAGAGCTATAACAGAAAGGACACATCTCCTGAGCTGTGATAGGGAGAGAGCTGCAGCAGAAAGGACACATCTCCTGAGCTGGGATAGGGAGAGAGCTGCAGCAGAAAGGATACATCCCTGAACTGTGATAGGGAGAGAGCTGCATTAGAAAGGGTGGTACATCCCTGAGCTGTGATAGGGAGAGAGCTGCAGCAGAAAGGATACATCCTGAACTGTAATAGGGGGAGGGGAGCTGTAGCAGAAAGGACACCCCTCCTGATCTGGGATACGAAGAGAGCTGCAGCAGAAAAGACACCCCCCTGAATTGTAATAGGGGGAGAACTGAGCAGAAAGTACACACCTTATGAGCTGTAATAAGGAGAGAGCTGCAGCAGAAAGGACATGCCTTTTGGGCTTCAATAGGGAGAGAGTTGCAGCAGAAAGAACACACTCCCTGAGCTGCCAGCTTGAAATTTATCTAACAGTGCAATTGGAACAATGGATGGAAGAGCTCTGGATAGAACCGCTATACTGGCACACATAACGCGCAGGAGCCCTAAAGATGATCTCCAGCATCTTCTCATTGTTTCTACCTAGTCCTAATGTATGTTGCAGTAAACTGGATGATGGCTCGACAAAATTTGTGGTGACAAAGTTGCAGCTTTTAAGTACGTTTTATAATTGTCATTGGCGCCATTGTCAGAAATACTTTGCATTTGTACATTTATCTCCTCTTACGAGTACAGGCTGATAATTAGCCATCGACAGCGATATCACGTACCAATTATCTCTGGAGCACTAGGACCCCATTCAGTGCTTCACCTGTATGACTAACGAGTGGTGTCCGTCACAGGAGGCGGGGCTGTGACAATCATTTTAACCCTATTTTATAAATACTATCACTATTCAAAATTTGGTCACAAATAGAATATAATGTACACATAAAACAAGTAAAAGATGAAATATAGCAGAGCATTGATCAAAGGATAATAAAAAAGGAATACACAAATTATATGATACAATGATTTCAGATGAAACATAAAAACTCCCTCCGGTCTGTAATCAATGATCACATAAATATGAAATACATTTCTTACCACAACTGGCGCACGGGCAGAGAGGTGTGCTTCATCGCTACCAAGGCACCTCCCCAGTCTAAAAACCAAATGTTGTATTCTTCTTCAAAAATCTGGGGGGGGGGAATGAAAAGAAAATTAATAACAATATGTAAATCTTAATACATTTTATTCTTATGCTTTGAATTCCTCAGATAATATCAGCTTTCCTCATGGACACCATTTCATTAAGAAGGATAAAGGATATTAAATGCTGCAAGTAAATTAGAGATCAAAATGGTCAAGCACAAAAAAATATACAATTTGTATTTCTCTGTGATGTATAGTGGCGGATTCCAACAGATTGTCTCTCAGGCTGTATGACATTGACGATACCCCTCACCACAATATATTCCTGTTACTCTTCTTTATTTTTTCTTTCCTTTCTCCTCCCCTTTTACCTTCTGTCCTCCCTCTTCTTTCTTTTTGACTTCCTCTTCTTTTCCTTCCTCCATCTCTGCTTCCTCTTTATGCTGCTCTTTCCCTTTTCTGTTATCTTTACCTTCTACTTTCTTCCTTTCCTACTTCTCCTTTTTTGTAACTTTTTCTTTTTAAGCTCTTTTTTTTTGTTTTTTATTATTATTACTATTATTATTAGTGAATAATACACATTTTTTCAAGTTTGATCGGTGATAACCATGCCTACATCTCAATGATATGTTTTCTGCATACACTATATTACTGTACCTACTACTGCTACTACGGCTAGTACTACAAATGCTATTCTTATTACTGCACTCCTAGTACCACTGTTACTACTACTACTACTACTGCTACTGCTGCTACTACTACTACTACTCTAACAACTGCACTACTATTTCCACTACTACTACAACTACTATTCTTACTACTGCACTACTACAACTACTATTCTTACTACTGCACTACTACAACTACTACTGTTACTACTACAACTACTACTCTTACTACTGCACTACTACTACTCTAACAACTTCACTATTGCCAATGCTACTCTTACTACTGCACTACTACTACAACAAATACTATTCTTACTACTGCACTACTAGTACAATTACTACTGCAACTACTATTACTACAACTACTACTGTTACTACTACAACTACTACTCTTAGTACTGCACTACTACTACTCTAACAACTTCACTATTACCAATACTACTCTTACTACTGCACTACTACTACTACAAATACTATTCTTACAACAGCACTACTACTACTATTACTACTGCAACTACTATTCTTACTACTGTACTATTACTACAACTACTACTGTTACCACTACAACTACTACTCTAACAACTACACTACTATTACAACTACTGCATTACTACTACTATTACCACTACTACTACTTCTAAAACTACTATTCTTACTACTGCACTACTACAACTACTACTGTTACAACTATAAATACTACTCTTACTGCTGTGCTTCTACTACAACTACACTACTATTACCACTACTACTACTGCACTACTACTACAACCACTACTATTACTACTACTACAACTACAGCACTACTACTACTACTACTACCACTACAGCTACTTTTACTAATGCATTATTACTACTACTGCTACTATTACTAAAATTCTTACTGTTGCACTACTGCTAGTACTACTACTACTATTCTTACTACAGCACTACTACAACTACTGCTCTTACTACTGCTTATACTACTACTACTTCTAGTACTACTGTCTACGACTACTACTCAATTTATGAAAACATATACACATTAATCATTATTAGGACAGTAATTAAATCCACATACATGCTTCCATGTATTTCCACCATCTGATGAGATGAACATATTGGTGTCTGTAGAGGAGAGCTCAGGCCCAAAGTTACCTGTGAAAGACACACATTGTTATGTCAGCTTTATTCCTACTCACAGGCATTAATAACCTGATGATGCTCATTTATGAAACATTTGGTCTTGTCAAGAAGGAATCCATTTTATCAGCCTTTGTTACCTGAAGGGGGTATTTTATTTTACCTTCAAAAAAAGGCTGATCTGGGAAAGGATCAAATTAGCAAACAGATATTTTTCCACCTATGCAACAATGTAACAGAGCCTGACACATTGCAGATAAACCTGCTGAGCTCAGGCATCCAGATGCACAAACAATGCGACATCTCCAGCTTTACTATAATGGAGGAGGAAGAGGAGGAGGAGGGATCAGAAGAATGAGAAAAAGGAAGGGGAAAATAAAATAGGAAAAGACAGAAGATGAAAAAAAGGAAGAGAAATTAGAAGAACAAAAAGGAAAAGAAAAGGAGAGGCAGAAAAAAAAGAGGAGTAAAAGAAAGAGAAGAAAGACAGTTGGAGAAGATTAGGAAACAATATAATAATGAAACATTTAGAAGTAAAGATGAAAGAATAAAAAAAAAAGATGAATGAAAAAAATAAAAAAGAAAGAAAACAAGAATGAAAAACAAGAAAAAAGGAAGTAGATGTGAGAAAAAAAAATCCATTGTTCAACCAAAATATTTGACACAAATTGAAGTAGTGTAAGAAAGATGCCCCGGTGTGATATAATGAGGTGCCCGGAGGACGCCCCCTGCACACACCGGCGCCCGCTGACACATTGACACCTGCAGCCGATTCTTTTCATTGCCAATAATGTTTTCTTTTCTAATTCTAAATCCTATAAACACGTTTCACCCTGAGAAACTTGGACTCACACAAGCCTCGACATCTACTAACTGCACCAAATGTCACATCGCACACTGTACAAGCCTCGATGCTTTCCCAATAAATTACTTTCATTGCTACAGCAAACCCAAATCTGCGAGGTGATGTGATGTGGAAAACAGTGACATTTGATGTTGAAATTTGCTGTCAAATGTTGCCGTCGTTCACGTGCCCCCTTGTTACACACATTCGCTTTGTGCAATGACATAGAAGATCTTGAAGCTGGTTTAGCAGCAGGAGAATTTGTGGTCGGAGAAGACATAGCATGGGCTGTGCCTGGTATTTATGGCGCCATTTCTGGAAAAAAAGCAAACCTGTAATAATACAACCCCATTAACTGTTACAGACTTCACTGCTTGTTTCCAAAGGTTCTGCCACTGGCCCATTCAACTAATGATACCTACGGTGCTTGTCTCACCACATTGGGTAGAATGGATCCCTGTTAGATCTCCTAGGGAGCAATTTGGTCAAAATCCAATTTTAGTAGTTCAGTCAGGTCCCCTAACTCCTATCTCACCTGGTGAGGTGGCTATAGCTTCCAAGCGGAGGGTGAATAGAGAGGTGGCTGCCCATGTTCCTGCCTCTCTCTTCATTCACTTCTACAGGAGTTAAAGAAACACACCGCTCCAGTCATTCTCCAGCTGGGGGCGGTGTAATGGGTGTATATCTGTGCAGTATATACAGTCAGGTCCATAAATATTGGGACATCAACACAATTCTAGCATCTTTGGCTCTATACACCACCACAATGGATTTGAAATAAAACAAACAAGATGTGCTTTACCCGCAGACTGTCAGCTTTACCTGCAGACTGACAGCTTTACCTGCAGACTGTCAGCTGTAATTTGAGGGGATTTACATCCAAATCAGGTGAACGGTGCATGAATTACAGCAGTTTGCATCTGTGCCTCTCACTTGTTAAGGGACCAAAAGTAATGGGACAATTGTCTTCTTCGCTGTTCCATGGCCGGTGTGTGTTATTCCCTCATTATCCCAATTACAATGAGCAGATAAAAGGTCCAGAGGTCATTTCCAGTCGGCTATTTGCATTTGGAATCTGTTGCTGTCAACTCTCAAGATGAGATCCAAAGAGCTGTCACTATCAGTGAAGCCATCATTAGGCTAAAAAACACAACAAACCCATCAGAGAGATAGCAAAAACATTAGGTGCGGCCAAAACAACTGTTTGGAACATTCTTAAAAAGAAGGAACGCATCGGTGAGCTCAGCAACACCAAAAGACCCGGAAGACCACGGAAAACAACTGTGGTGGATGACCGAAGAATTCTATCCCTGGTGAAGAAAACACCCTTCACAACAGTTGCCCACATCAAGAACACTCTCCAGGAGGTAGGTGTATGTGTGTCAAAGTCAACAATCAGGAGAAGACTTCACCAGAGTGAATACAGAGGGTTCACCACAAGATGGAAACCATTGGTGAGCCTCAAAAACAGGAAGGTCAGATTAGAGTTTGCTAAACGACATCTAAAAAAGCCTTCACAGTTCTGGAACAACATCCTATGGACAGATGAGACCAAGATCAACTTGTACCAGAGTGATGGGAAGAGAAGAGTATGGAGAAGGAAAGGAGCTGCTCATGATCCTAAGCATACAACCTCATCAGTGAAGCATGGTGGTGGTAGTGTCATGGCGTGGGCATGTATGGCTGCCAATGGAACTGCTTCTCTGGTATTTATTGATGATGTCACTGCTGACAAAAGCAGCAGGATGAATTCTGAAGGGTTTCGGGCAATATTATCTGCTCATATTCAGCCAAATGCTTCAGAACTCATTGGACGGCGCTTCACAGTGCAGATGGACAATGACCCAAAGCATACTGCAAAAGCAACCAAAGAGTTTATTAAGGGAAAGAAGTGGAATGTTATGCAATGGCCGAGTCAATCACCGGACCTGAATCCGATTGAGCTGCATTTCACTTGCTGAAGACAAAACTGAAGGGAAACTGCCCCAAGAACAAGCAGGAACTGAAGACAGTTGCAGTAGAGGCCGGGCAGAGCATCACCAGGGATGAAACCCAGCGTCTGGTGATGTCTATGCGTTCCAGACTTCAGGCTGTAATTGACTGCAAAGGATTTGCAACCAAGTATTAAAAAGTGAAAGTTTGATTTATGATTATTATTCTGTCCCATTACTTTTGGTTCCTTAACAAGTGGGAGGCACATATGCAAACTGCTGTAATTGCCTGCACCGTTCACCTGATCTGGATGTAAATCCCCTCAGATTACAGCTGACAGTCTGCAGGTAGAGCTGACAGTCTGCAGGTAGAGCTGACAGTCTGCAGGTAAAGCTGACAGTCTGCAGGTAAAGCTGACAGTCTGCAGGTAAAGCTGAGAGTCTGCAGGTAAAGCTGACAGTCTGCAGGTAAAGCTGACAGTCTGCAGGTAAAGCTGACAGTCTGCAGGTAAAGCTGAGAGTCTGCAGGTAAAGCTGACAGTCTGCAGGTAAAGCACATCTTGTTTGTTTCATTTCAAATCCATTGTGGTGGTGTATAGAGCCAAAAATGATAGAATTGTGTCCATGTCCCAATATTTATGGACCTGACTGTATGTTCTATTTGTGTATTTTATGATTAGTTTATGCTTCAGAGCTGCTCTTCCAAAGGAAAATGAGATCAAGGACTATAATTGGCCATTTTGGAGGCTATGGAGGGTCCTCTTTGGTCACACAGTCACCCAGCCTGTATACACAGATGCCTTCCCGCTGTCTCTTCTCACTTTCAAGTCTATCAATCTCATTTCGGAGCCAAGTATAGACATATTCTAAATTTATATGAACAGACATATGGATGCGAAAAGCACACTGATCATTCGTCTGCTTTCCCCATCCATATGTCTATTCCGCAAAAAGATAGACTATGTCCTCAAAATGCAGGCCACGGACCCATCGAAGACAATGAATCCACAAATAAAAAGCAGGCAGCACAAGGACAGCATCCGTATTTTGGAGATCCGTACTTTGCAGATACGATGTGTGCACGGAGCCGAATACTGGATACACTTTACAACCGGTAGATTTCCCATCTGAGACGGCAGATTAGAATTGAATTACCTGAGGCCACAATGAGCCAAGGTGCAGTTGCTTTGCTGGATACGCTCCCGGAATTATAGGGATTCTCAGACATCTGCAAGTGGAAGTGTAGGGAGCAGAACGGCTGCGGACAAAAAAGATTTTAAAAATGGCATAAAATAATAATAAATCTGTTAACAGCAGCTTGTTGACAGTTTCCACATTTATTTATTTTTTACAATGAGCAAAATAAGCTTAAAAAAATAAGAAATAAAGATAAATTACAAATAGAAGTTTACACTTATTGAGTAGAGTTTAGTTTGACTATAGGGTGGAAATAACCGGCATAGTCAAACCGTCTGAATAACGTAAAAACCTACTAGGGTACTGTGGATATTAAAGAGCTAACGAACACATCAGATATACCGCCCGTTCACAGCAGCACAAAGTAAAGTACTACTACTACTAATAATGAGACAAGATCAGTCAACAGCATCTTGTTGGCAGTTTCCACAAAACAAAATGGGAAATTACTTTATGAATTGTGTCGGTGAATGTGTGTTCTTAATATGTGTAGTACTGTGGGGAATAGGGTAAAAAATGGCCGCAACGAACATCCATATTCCCTGTCAGTCCCTGATGGGGCAACCCCTTTAATTTTGTTACATTTAAAGATGAAAACTTTGAAAACAATAATAAAGCTGATTTAGAACTGACCAGCAGACAGTTGATTGGATTCCCCTTTAAATCAATGTCTGGTGCGGGCAGCAGGCGCCAGTCCCGGCCCTTGTTGTAGGTGATAAAAGTCTTCACATGTTCATCAACCTTTTTGTTGGCAAAGAACACCCCATTTATCCCAGCTACCTAGGAAGAAAGATCAGAGAAGCCATAGATGAGAAGAATGAGAGAGGCGAGAGTCACTCAGCAAAGGCAGAGGCTGATGGGTGGATGCCTTCCATGAACTATGATGTTTCTCATCTCTCCTGCTCTGGCTGCATGCTTTTTGACCCATGTGGCTTGTTCTGGTCAGTTCTACAGACTCAACTCTGCTATTCTGGCTGCAATCCAACTCTGTTATGCCTCTGTGTTGTGCCTGAACTTTTCAGCCTTGTTTCACAACCAAAGGACAGGTTAACTCTTTCTTGTCACTGGACTCAATTAATTAGCAAAATTTTCCATTGGCCGCTTCTGATGAACTCAGCTACTGTATTTAAACCCTGATTGCTATGGGAGTCCCAGCATGATGACTGCTCCTGGTTCCGGTCCCATTCCTGCCAGGTATTAGGTTGTACTTGCGCATTACTTTTGTCACTAAGTTCCAACTCTGGTTTTGACTCCTGATCTCATCTAAAGCCCTGTTTTACCTATGGCTTCTGTTCCTGTTGCTGTGTTCATGCTACAGTCCAACTGCAAGTGACTAACGTTCCAGCTTGGGTTCCAGTTACCACCTGTGTCCCACTACGAGTTGGTGTCTTGCTACTCGCTACCAACCTGTGGCTTGCTACCAACTAGCAGCTTGCATCCTGTTACAAACTCAACTCTAGTATTCCACAGATGTTAACACAACACTACTACACAGTTAGGAACTCAACCTCTGGGACCTTCACCTATCTCAAGAATGGAACCTCCGAAGTGAAGGAGAAGAGTCACACACGTGCAGCCACCCCCACCAGCATTTATTTCTATGGGACTACTGAAAACAGTGCTGGCTCAGCTATCTCCAGCAGTACAATAAAAGTGAATGACTTGAACTGTAGGCCCTTCATTCAATTCTAGAAAACCCCCCCCAAAAAACGCTTTCTCAGCTATTTTCTGAACTCCTATAGAAATGAATGGAGTGCATGCTGTGCATTAATTTTAAGTTGCCCGTTTTAGAGATGGATAGGGTCTCAGAGGTGGGACCTGCACCTATATGACTGTGATGGCATCAAACTCTCTTATGAAACAACCCCTTTAAGGTAAGCTATCATCCTGAAGAGGCCACGGTCTAAGAGGTAACCCTGGATCATATATTGATGGCTTAACTAAGGAAAACCATTGAGGGAAATTCTTGGGAAAATCACTTTATGTGAGAACCTCAGCTCTACTCCGACTGCTTATAACTTATCCTTCAACTACATGCTATAAAGCATGCTACTAGTTCCTCACCCTACAACCTAACACGGTCTTCTCACTCTGCATTGTCTGTGAGACAAGACAATAGGTTGAGGAGAGATGCATGAAGTATTGGCATCACTAGCACCAGGGGCACCTACCATGGGGCTTTTGTCTGGTGCCACTTGGTGCAAAAAAATCAACACAGTTAATTGCATCAGCGTCCTCCTCCTTTGCCCTTACCCATGGTGCCCCAGATATCTTCAGAGCCTACCTGGCATGAAGTGAGCATACAGTTGGCTGAATAAAGGTTATTTGGTGAATTCTAGAGATGAAACCACAACTGATTCTACAATAGTCATGACCTTAACTAAGTACCTCATAAAGGTCGATGACGATGTTTCCTTCGAGGCCACGACTGCTCTTGACGTTTTCCAGCGCAAGTGTGAAATAGACGCCCCTCGTGTCTGAGATGTAAAGGTTGTAGGTCTCATTCTGGTTCCACTCTTGAACGGCAGCAAACACCTGTTTTTCATCGGTGCTGATGATATGCATGTCCTGCAATTAAAGAAGAAGAAGACGATCACCGACATAATAGTGGCCAATACATTGCACATGTTACTGTGACAGTGTAATGGTGTGTGTTACCAGAACAATCACAGTACAACATCAAGCACTTTACCTTTGGAAGAGAATATTTTGGAAGCTTAATTTGAGCAAATGCTTCCCGCTTGTACGATACAAAGTAGCTCGCTCTTCCACCGGAGGTTGCCTGAAAAGTGACATGAAAATGGATTGATGTTAAAATTGTAACAATTAGAAATAATGATTAATAGAAAAAAGAACAGTCTGATAGTAAAGCAACTACGGGAACCAAAGACTATTCGGCTAATCATTTAGGTCCATAGTCTTGTGCAGTAAATAAATGGCAGTATTATAGTAGTTATATTCTTGTAAATAGGAGCAGTATTATAGTAGTTATATTCTTGTACATAGGAGGCAGTATTATAGTAGTTATATTCCTGTACATAGGAGGCAGTATTATAGTAGTTATATTCTTGTACATAGGAGCAGTAGTATAGTAGTTATATTCTTGTACATAGGAGCAGTATTATAGTAGTTATATTCTTGTACATAGGAGCAGTATTATAGTAGTTATTTTCTTGTACATAGGAGCAGTATTATAGTAGTTATATTCTTGTACATAGGAGCAGTATTATAGCAGTTATATTCTTGTACATAAGAGCAGTATTATAGTAATTATATTCTTGTACATAGTAGCAGTATTATAGCAGTTATATTCTTGTATATAGGAAGTAGTATTATATTAGTTATATTCTTGTACATAGGAGGCAGTATTATAGTAGTTATATTCTTGTACATAGGAGCAGTATTATAGTAGTTATATTCTTGTACATAGGAGCAGTATTATAGTAGTTATATTCTTGTACATAGGAGCAGTATTATAGTAGTTATATTCTTGTACATAGGAGCAGTATTATAGTAGTTATATTCTTGTACATAGGAGCAGTATTATAGTAGTTATATTCTTGTACACAGAAGCAGTATTATAGTAGTTATATTATTGTACATAGGAGGCAGTATTATAGTAGTTATATTCTTGTACATAGGAGGCAGTATTATAGTAGTTATATTCTTGTACATAGGAGGCAGTATTATAGTAGTTATATTCTTGTACATAGGAGGCAGTATTATAGTAGTTATATTCTTGTACATAGGAGGCAGTATTATAGTAGTTATATTCTTGTACATAGGAGCAGTATTATAGTAGTTATATTCTTGTACATAGGAGGCAGTATTATAGTAGTTATATTCTTGTACATAGGAGGCAGTATTATAGTAGTTATATTCTTGTACATAGGAGGCAGTATTATAGTAGTTATATTCTTGTACATAGGAGCAGTATTATAGTAGTTATATTCTTGTACATAGGAGCAGTATTATAGTAGTTATATTCTTGTACATAGGAGCAGTATTATAGTAGTTATATTCTTGTACATAGGAGCAGTATTATAGTAGTTATATTCTTGTACATAGGAGCAGTATTATAGTAGTTATATTCTTGTACATAGGAGCAGTATTATAGTAGTTATATTCTTGTACATAGGAGCAGTATTATAGTAGTTATATTCTTGTACATAGGAGCAGTATTATAGTAGTTATATTCTTGTACATAGGAGCAGTATTATAGTAGTTATATTCTTGTACATAGGAGCAGTATTATAGTAGTTATATTCTTGTACATAGGAGCAGTATTATAGTAGTTATATTCTTGTACATAGGAGCAGTATTATAGTAGTTATATTCTTGTACATAGGAGCAGTATTATAGTAGTTATATTCTTGTACATAGGAGCAGTATTATAGTAGTTATATTCTTGTACATAGGAGCAGTATTATAGTAGTTATATTCTTGTACATAGGAGCAGTATTATAGTAGTTATATTCTTGTACATAGGAGCAGTATTATAGTAGTTATATTCTTGTACATAGGAGGCAGTATTATAGTAGTTATATTCTTGTACATAGGAGGCAGTATTATAGTAGTTATATTCTTGTACATAGGAGCAGTATTATAGTAGTTATATTCTTGTACATAGGAGCAGTATTATAGTAGTTATATTCTTGTACATAGGAGCAGTATTATAGTAGTTATATTCTTGTACATAGGAGCAGTATTATAGTAGTTATATTCTTGTACATAGGAGGCAGTATTATAGTAGTTATATTCTTGTACATAGGAGCAGTATTATAGTAGTTATATTCTTGTACATAGGAGCAGTATTATAGTAGTTATATTCTTGTACATAGGAGCAGTATTATAGTAGTTATATTCTTGTACATAGGAGCAGTATTATAGTAGTTATATTCTTGTACATAGGAGCAGTATTATAGTAGTTATATTCTTGTACATAGGAGGCAGTATTATAGTAGTTATATTCTTGTACATAGGAGCAGTATTATAGTAGTTATATTCTTAACCATATTTCTTTTTATTGAAAGAAAAAGCAGAGGCTAACGCCCATACATGACTGCATCACATTGACAATGAATCACAATATGAGTCCCACATTTACATCATGCATAGACATCACATACAATCACAATTATCAAACATAAAATAAAATTCAGTCAAGGGGTGGGAGACATAGGTGGGGAACACATAAGAGGGGAAGGAACGGGGGAACAGGGAAGTGGGAGAAACTGCTCTGTTAAGCAAAGTGTCTGTATGTTTTCCATGGAGACCACAGTTTTAGGAAGCGGGAACGCGAGTTAGTTTCCCAGTGTGCCAGCTCCTCAAAACGGTAAATCTGGTCTACCTTGTCCGTCCACATTAGGGTAGTCGGGGGAGAATCATTTTTCCATAGAAAAGGAATAAGCAGCTTAGCTGCTGTGAGCAACATGGTCGGGAGGTTATCCTTGGCAGGGGTGAGGGTTGTATTGGGGCACCATAACAAAATAAGTTTAGCATCCAGAACTATCCTAGAGTTGCAGATTTGGTTGATCAATGGCTCAATTGATCTCCAAAATGTCTGAATTTTCCGACAGAACCACCAAATATGCGACAGGGAACCAGTTTCCAAGCCGCACCTCCAACAAGCTTCTGGAACTTCCGGGTTCAACTTGTGTAAGAATTCAGGTGTCTTATACCATCTACTGAGTAGTTTGAAAGAATTCTCCTGAATCCTCACACAGCGGTTAAAGCCGTGTGAATGTGCCAAAATAAAGGCTCTTTCCGGCTCCGTAAGGCACAAAGAGAGCTCCCTCTCCCAGGAGGTTAGGAAACGGAGCTCCGGGGGGAGTGAGGAGAGTATTTCTCTATACATCTGAGATAGCGGTCTAGTGGCAGGTTTAGTGGCCATGACCTTCTTCTCAAGCCAAGATAAAGAGTTGTTAACAGGAAGGGACCTAACACCCCCTATAATATCTCTCTTAAAGTCAGCCAGATGGAAAAATGGCGCAGTCTTGACCTCGGGGAGGTCCAACAACAGATCCAAATTCAAGCTGCCATCCGGTAATAGGACATCCCGCAGAAACTTGCCAGCGAGCCTAGACCAAATACCGGAGGGGCCTAAGATGGATGGATGGAAGTAATTTTGTAGTAGTTGAAGTGGCATACCTGGGTTAGGGAAGTTGAATGTTTGAGATTGAACCATTTTAGACCACTCTACCAGCATACCCTTCCAGACCAGGGAGGATGCGTAATGGTTAGCCGAAAAGGCTCGGACCCCCCACAAGGTGAGCTGATCCTGATTAGTGAGCAGCGCAGACTCCAGGCGAGAGCAAAGGGAGCTAGATTGACAAGACATAGCGGCTACGCATCTACAGAGTTGTACAGCAGTGTAATATACCTTAATATCTGGCATCCCGAAGCCTCCGAGCTTCTTATCCCTAGTGAGGACTGAATAGGCAATACGAGGAGATTTGCCATTCCAGAGGAAGCGTGTGAACACCCGGCGGACTTCTGCGAAATATGAGTTTGGTAACCAAATAGGGAGGGTCTGTAGCAGATATAGGAATTTGGGGAGGATAAAGGTTTTAAGGTAATTTTTCCTACCAACCCAAGATACGAAAGGTAGTTTCAGAGTCTGGAGGTGGGTACGAACTGATTGAAGCAGCGGCGTATAATTGAGTGAGGCCAACTCCTGGATATTGGCCGATATGCGAGTCCCCAGGAACGTAATGTCCCTGGTAGCCCACACAAATGGAGTATCGCGTTTAAGCGTATTAATCACAGCTTGGGAGCATGAAATATTTAGTGCCATAGACTTCTCATAATTAATTTTAAAATTAGATATGAACCCAAAGTCCTCAAATAAATTTAATAACTTAGGTAGAGCTTCTCTGGGGTTAGATGTTATAACCAAAAGGTCGTCCGCAAATGCTGCAGTAACATGGGTGCCGGCGCCCACTTGGAGGCCTTTTATATCTGGGTCCGCCCTAATCTTACACAGAAGAGTCTCCATCACCAATACGAATAGTGCCGGAGACAGGGGGCACCCCTGCCTTGTCCCATTAGTGATGTGAAATGGAGGGGATAATGTACCATTAACTTTGACCACGGCAGAGGGGGCCGAGTATAAAGTGTAGATGGCAGCAATAAACTGATCAGAAAGACCAAACCTCGACAGGGCCCGAGACATAAACTGCCAGCTGACCCTGTCGAAGGCCTTCTCCGCATCAGTGCTCACCAACACTAAAGGTTTCGCAGATTTCTTGGCCTTGTGTATAAGGTGAAGAAGCCGAATCGTGTTTTCCGACCCCTGTCTGCCGTGGACAAAGCCCACTTGCTCTCCATGGACAATGTCGGGAAGTACACCCTGAAGTCTGGTAGCTAAGATTTTCGCCCACCACTTCACATCAGTATTGAGCAAGGAGATCGGCCTATAATTACTGCAGCAAGTCGGGTCCTTATTCTCCTTATGCAGGACTGTAATGTGCGCCAATAAGGAGTGAGGGGCAAGGGAGCCTCCAGAGAGGAGATAATTGCACAAATTCTTAAAACGGGGGATTAAGAGATCCTGGAAGGATTTGTAGTAAATGATGGAAAAACCATCCGGGCCCGGGCTTTTACCCGAGGGGATGGACATGAGCACCTTATGGATTTCAGAGTCAGTAACCGGTCTAGTTAAGTGGGCCGCTTTTGTTTGGGATATGGAAGGAAGGTCTAGAGACTGTAAAAATTTGTCCGTGGCGTCTGAGAGGTCACCAGGGGTGGCCCCGTTAGGGGGAGGTAGATTATACAGAGCCTCATAAAAGGCGCAGAAAGCCTTAGCAATATCAGGGGTGGATTTATGCACCTTCCCGTTTGGATCTTTAATAGAGGAAACAAAGGAGTCAGAGAATTGCTTCTTAACTATGGCCGACATCAATCTGTTTCCTCTATTTCCATGGGCGTAGGCCTTAAACCTAGAACGCAGTACCAGCTTTGCCGAAGTGATATTCAGCATATTTTTTAGATGTGTCCTAGCTTCCGTGAGTTCCGCTAGGGTATGAAGGGCCTGTGATTCCTTGTGCGAGGATTCAAGGCGGGCAATTTTCGTCAATAGTGCATCTAGAGCCTGCGTCCTCCGTTTCTTCACATAAGCCCCTAAGGCAATGAGTTCCCCCCTTAACACTACTTTATGAGATTCCCATAATATGGAAGGGGAGGGAGGGGAGTCGGGGGTATCATTTAGCGCGAAAAACTCAGAGATGGAGGCTTTAATCTTACAAGCATGAGCGGGGTCTAGAATTAAAGTGTCATTCAGACGCCATAGACGTTCTTTTTTCTGTGGGCCAGACAGGGAAAAGTGGATGATAACAGGAGCGTGGTCAGAAAGTGTAATGGGGCCTATACGAGCCCTGGAGACATTACGCAGATGTGACTCAGAGAGGAATAAGTAATCTAACCTGTGAAAGGAGGCTTTGGCATGGGAATAATAGGAAAAATCCCGACCGTTGGGGTTTAGTGAGCGCCATACATCTAAGACCTTCAGTTTCTTCAGAGAGATTTTCAACCGTCTCAGGAGCCTATAAGAAACAGAAGGTCTGCCTGTGGAGGTATCAATGGCAGGGTCTAAGGCAACGTTGAAATCGCCCCCTAAAATGAGCAATCCCTCTGTGAACGAGGAGAGAAGGCTTAAGGTTTGAACGAGCCATGGGACTTGGCCTCTATTAGGGGCATACAAATTGGCAAAGGTCACAGGAGACTCACCCAAAACACCCTTTCACGAAGATATATCTGCCCTCTGGGTCCACAGTAGTAGCAGAGTGTTTGAAGGGGAGGCTTTTGTGCACAGCTACACTAACCCCCCTGCTGGCAGTGCTATAGGTACTGTGGAACCATTGGGCAAACTTCCTAGGGGGAAGGTTAGGAACCTTACCCGATTTAAAGTGAGTCTCCTGTAAGAAAGCCACTGAAACTTTGTCCCTCAAAAGGAGGGAGAGAGTCTGGGACCTTTTGCATGGCTCGTTCAAACCATGTACATTTAAAGAAGCAACTACAATAGACGCCATTGCATTAGTAAATCACACAAATGCCTACACAGAGTGACCATGGAAATGCTTAGTAGCACCCAGTAGTTCAGAGCAGGGAAAGGGAAGGTAGAAAAAGGGGATAGACAAAACACGACAAAATAATGAAACAGTAAGAAAACAAACCGGTAATCAACCAGCACAGAAAACATGAGATCTAAAGAGAAGTAAATGCTTCACTTATCGTCAGCCCAGACAGGGTTGAGCTGACGAGGGGGCAAGTAAAGCACCTTGCGGTCTCTAACAATGGACCAACAAAAATATGTCCAGCACCGGGAACTCGCCGGTCCTTGCCCTGCATAGGGGTAGCGATACCTGCAACAGCAGGAACAATGTCCAGGAAAAATAAAGGAAAGTCTCCTAATCGTCCTGTCATGGTAAACAGAGCAGTAAACAAAGAACAGCAGAGGAGGAGAACTCCTACATATAAAACTGAGAAACCTGAGAATGAAAAACAGTCACCTCCAGGCCTGGAGAGAGCTAGCAGGAACCACATGGGTCGTCATGCGTTAGAAAATGGCGATCAGGTGGGGCTCCTTTCCATCCTGCCCCTTCCCAGACGATCAGATTTCCCAGCCGAAACCTTCTGCCAGTTAGCAGCACGAGGTGGAGCTGGTAGGGGCCCATCTTGGTCGGCCGGGAGCCAGGAAGGGATGTCAACCGGGGGCACCCCAAGCGCTTCCCAAACCGAGGCCAGATCCTGAGGAGAACGAACGGTGAGTAATTTACCATTTCTGGAAATCGCCAACCCGAAAGGGTACAGCCATCTGAATGGAATCGATGATTTCTTCAAGACATCCAGAAGAGGCCGCAGCAGGCGCCGTTTGGCCAAAGTGGACGGAGCCAGGTCTTGAAACATCTGAATCGGTACGTTGTCGTACTCCAGGGCTTCCGATTCCCGCTGTTTCTGTAGGAGGGCCGCAGTGTCGACAAAGCTCAATAAGCCGCAGATCACATCCCGCGGTGGTTCCTGCGGCTTTGGTCTAGGGCGCAATGCCCTGTGTATACGCTCGATCACTATTCCGGCCGCCCTCTCTGCGCCCAGTAGGTTTGAGAATATTTCGCGCGCTACTGACGGCAAGGCCTCTACCGCATGCGATTCAGGTAGGCCCCGTATGCGGATATTCCGCCTGCGACTGCGGTTTTCCTGGTCTTCTAGTTTCAGGAATGCATCATTCAATAAGGCCTTGTGGGCCGCCAATACATCTGCGGCTTTACTTTCGTACATCATGATGTCTTCTTGAGCAGACTCCAGGGAGACGACTCTCTGGCCTAGATGCTTCAGGTCATCTTTAATGTCAGATAAGCCTTGCTTGAGAGGTGAGAGAGCTGAATCAAGGACTCTCTTAAGGGTCCGTTCAGAAAGCGGTGGGTCGCGTGGGCGTCTATCTGAGATATCAGAGCCACTTCCCGCGTCCGAGAGGTCTCCTGCATCGGAGTCGTGAGTAATGGATGCCGCCATGTTAGGGCCTCTCTGCACAGCAAGCCTCGGAGTTTTCCTGAGGAACTTTTCCATTTCTGGCTGCTTGGAGCGTAGTGGGGTCGTCTCTGAACTGCCTCTGGACTTGTCCTTGCCAGTCTTCCCCATATTAGTGCAAATTATAGCTTAATTTAGGGCAAAGGAGCCGGAATGCTGGAGGAGCTCAAGCTCGTGCGGCCATTCAGCAGCGTGGCTAGGCTCCGCCCCATAGTAGTTATATTCTTGTACATAGGAGCAGTATTATAGTAGTTATATTCTTGTACATAGGAGCAGTATTATAGCAGTTATATTCTTGTACATAGGAGCAGTATTATAGTAGTTATATTCTTGTACATAGGAGCAGTATTATAGTAGTTATATTCTTGCACATAGGAGCAGTATTATAGTAGTTATATTCTTGCACATAGGAGCAGTATTATAGTAGTTATATTCTTGTACATAGGAGCAGTATTATAGTAGTTATATTCTTGTACATAGGAGCAGTATTATAGTAGTTATATTCTTGTACATAAGAGCAGTATTATAGTAGTTATATTCTTGAACAGGGGCAGTATTTTAATGCATTCTACAGTAAAGGCCCGCAGCACACACAGAAGGCAGTTATTGTATAGAGAATATACAATCTTTAATCTATTTCGAAGACTGGTGTAAGTAGCCTTCAGAATAATAAAAATAATATTTGGTAAACTGTATATGTTTCCCTGGGGTCTGTGCACTGAGAATGAAGAGGTTATGTAATGATAGCACACTGCCTAGTCCTCCTATTGCGCTATCTAATCTCACAGATTGCCCTGCCTCTCTGCTGTAGTGACATTGCTCACATTAAGGATAGGCGCAGTAATGCACAGCATTAACAGGGAAGATGTGTAGAAATGTACAGCATCTCCCCTCGTGTTCACACCACCCCCACACTTTAGAGTATTTCTCCTGGCGTCTGCAGAGATTTAGAAAGCATCCTGTGTAATTCTGGAGGACATTTCCCTGTGTTGTGTCTGATAACGCTCTTACTGTATGTCTGGATATAATGGCGGGCAATAAAACTGATCTATTTGCTGTAAGGGGCAAAAAAGAAAGAAACGCTGAGCTCACACATGACATAGATATTGGTCCTCAGACGGAAAGGACAAGGGGCCGCTCGCCCTGCCAAAGACGAAGCCGACTCTAAGATTTGATTATTAGACTCTACACTAAAAAAATGGAGCAATTGCGACGATTCTGGTGACACATCGTGATGGAGAGGGGAATATCTGGTAACAGCTGCTTCGTGTCATGACCGCCAGGAATCAATTCCATTAAAAGAGAAACATGCTCTGCAGTAATATCTTGTCGCTTAGGGGAGAAAACAGGTATTATCTATGATATTGACAGAAGACGAATAAAGAACAATACCACCTGCTGTAATGAGGAAAAGAATGACTTGGAGGAACTGGCAGAGGTTCAAGGTGCTGATGAATGGAGCCTCCTGAATTTCAACGTTTGCCCGCAGCTGCTTTGCAAAGCACACGGGGAGATGGAGCCGGTGGACGAGACTAAAGTTTCTGTAAGTTACAAGGTTCAGCGCAGGTAACATCAGCGATAGGAATAGGCCTGACGTAGGGGGTAAAATATCCCAAATCTTCTGCTGTAACATTGTAATAGGCACGAGGGGCTGCCCTAAATAACAGTCGTCTGATGGGACCGTCACCGATCATGAGAACTGGGGTCCCAAGTCTCTAGAGTGAGTGGAGTGACCGTCGTGCTCCTGTGATGTCACCCCGTATACAATCTATACAGCGAGCACCGTACACAGCCGTCTCCATCAGAGAAGAGCAAGGTATTTCAAAATTCGATTTGGTCGCTTCACCGAATAAAAATAAATAAATTAGTTTTATGACGAATTACTTTGTTGCGAAGTGTATTTCTTTGTAAGTAGTGGGTGCAATGTCTGCACCGCTCCCCGTTATTGTACCCCCTCAAATTCCGTGTTCATCGCAGATCGCGACATCTGATAGTAACAACACAGTGTAAAATAAAAAACAAATCAACTCCATCATACTTACCTCATGCATTTCATCGCGACGAGCCGGCCGAAGACATCCTGATTGAAGATTGAGCGCGAAATCTCACTGCAGCCCATGATGACGTCATCATGTTAGCCAGCGCGTTGACTTCATACGTCACCGCTCACGGGATTTCGTGCGAGACCTTCAATCAAGATGCTCTTCGCGCTCAAACGGGTGAGGTAGGTAGGATTTTTTATTTTATTTTTTCACCGACATTCAGGGAAAATCGATTAGTTCCCACGAAGCACAAGGAAATTCGGCTTTTCGGCAAATCAAATTTTCCCTGAAATTCGTATCGTGGACTTCGATTGGCTCAACACTAGTCTCCATCAGTGGTATACATGACTCTGATTGGCGGGGTCCCTGTGGTGGGGCTCCTCTTGATCCAGCTCTAACCCTGCGGATATTCTGGAGCAGCCCCTATAAATTTATGCCGGACAGTGTAATAGGAGCACTCATTGGGCCGTCGGCTAAAATTCTGAATCCCCCCCCCCCCAAAAAAAATTTTTTTAATTAACGGAAGGTGTAAGTTTATTTCAATGCATAAAAAATTAGTGCAAGAGCAACACTCGGCTGTGGGACGTGGTGCGGTTGTGTACACACCATGTGTATTTGCCCTAGACAAATCTGATGTGGCTTTAGTAGATAATTTGTGGCAGAATTGTATTGTTTATTTATTTTTATGCACTTATATAGCGCTACTATATTCTGCTTTACAGACATTATCATCCAACTGTCCCCCAGTGGGGCTCACAATCTAAGGTATTGTCCAGTGGGTATGTATACATGCTCATGAATCAGCTGGATTAGTAATTCATTGGAGTTCATTTGTGGCTTTTCAGCGTGGATTCTGCTAAACTTGCTGTAAATAAATTATGCGGCAACTTCTTTATTTTGCACATGCAGAATGCAAGAATACATGGGTGTGAGTAATGCCTGAAAAACTGCCCTCCTCCCAAAATTTAAGCATGACTTGGTCATTAAAGAGCACCTTTCGGTAGTCTCAATCTCATTAAACCATACCATGTTCTAGGGTTGATCCTGCTGGTTAAAATGATATCTGTCTTGTGAAAATTCATTCTTTCTGCAAATGAAAGCTTCAGTGGACCGAGGGGTGGGACCAGCACTGGAAAGATAAGGTGCACCAAAGAGCGAGGCCCCACCCCTCAGTGCACTGAAGTCGTCATCTGCATAAGACATGTCTTTCTTTTTTCCTCAGGAATGCCACAAGTGATTTTTTTACAAGACAGGCGTCATTTTAGTCAGCAGGATCATCCCTACCAAAAAGCATGCCTCGTATAATAGGGTTGGTCCAGCTGACAGTTGCTCTTTAAAGTAGAACTCCCACACAAATGTTTATTCTCTGACCTGTTAGAAAGGTGCATTATGTAAACTGTAGTGAAGGTAATCTTCTTACCAGTGACTGTATTTGTGAGTTTTCCCCTCCCTTCTGATCCTCAGCTGTGTCATGTGACTCACGTGAAGACAGTTTCTCTATGTATTCCTATAGGAGCCTCAGTGTCAGTCAATGTTAGGAATGAATAGAGAAGTAACTGACTTCCTGTCCTGTGTCAGTTGGAGATCAGAGTGCTGGTCACATGACACAGCTGAGGATCAGAAGGGAGGGGATAACTCACAAATACCGCATATGTCCAAAAAGGTCGGCACTGCTCGAATAGTTTGGCGGTGCACGTGTCTGCGGGCAGGAATCCCAATAGACAATTCGTGAAGAACAAGACCGGCACTCGCACTGATGAATAATCTTGCGAATGTATTCAGTCACATATTACATCATCGTGACGCTATGATGTAATATGTGACTGAATAAATTTGCAAGATTATTCATCAGAGCGAGTGCCGGTCTTGTTCTTCACGAACTCACAAATACAGTCAGCGGTAAGAAGATTACCGCCACTATAGTTTATATCAGGCATGCTCAACCTTGCAAAACCACAACTCCCAGCATGCCCGAACAGCCTACAGCAGGGCATTGTGGGAGTTGTAGTTTTACAACAGCTGGAGGGCCGTAGGTTGAGCATGCCTGGTTTATTTCATGTACCTTTCTAAGGCCAAGTTCACACTTCAGTTACTTGGTCAGTTATTTCCATCAGTTATTGTGAGCCAAAACCAGGTCTGGGTCAAAATCTCCGAGCAGGTACAAACCTTTCCCTTACACATGATCTCCGTGGAGGCTTCAACTGATGGAAATAACTGACCAAGTAACTGAAGTGTGAACCTGGGCTTACAGGTCAGAGAATAAAAATTTTGTGGGAGTGCTACTTTAAGGGGTCAAATTTTAAGGACTTATAGTTGAATATCATATCATTGACCCAAGGATCATTCATGTAGATGCTACAAATCTCTTGCTTTGATCTTGAAGACAACAAGAATCGGCAGTGAGTTATACTCTGGGTGTTTAGTGACCTTGTCTTTGTGTTTTTATCCTCTTATGCCTCATACAACAAAGCACAAGGTCAAGCCTGAGAGTTATCCGCCCGTCGTCGGCTTGATGTCACAATAAATCTTATTCACCCCTCTGGTTTTCAGCACATTTGCTATTGTACACGTTAAGCTGTAGTTACTGTAGAGTCATGTTTAGACTTAAAGGAAATCTCTCAAGCAAAAAAAAAACACATATGTAGCCGTTCCTACAACTGGACAGAAGATAAAGAAAACACGAAAATAAGATTGACTATTAAAAAAAAAAACACCAAAGACACAAAAAAGACAAGTTAACACATTTTATGATCTAATGACTAATATGAGTTAATATGAGGTACCAGCATATTTAGGCATCTGTGTTGGTCCCATGTTCATATGCGCCCGCATTGCTGAGAAGAATGAAATTGTAATATATGCAAATGAGCCTCTAGGAGCAACGGGGGCGTTAGGCTACTTTCACACTAGCGTTCGGGTTTCCGTTCGTGAGCTCCGTTTGAAGGAGCTCACGAGCGGACCCGAACGCAGCCGTCCAGCCCTGATGCAGTCTGAATGGAGGCGGATCCGCTCAGACTGCATCAGTCTGGCGGCATTCAGCCTCCGCTCCGCTCGCCTCCGCACGGACAGGCGGACAGCTGAACGCTGCTTGCAGCGTTCGGGTGTCCGCCTGGCCGTTCGGAGGCGTGCGGATCCGTGCGGATCCGTCCAGACTTTCAATGTAAGTCAATGGGGACGGATCCGTTTGAAGATGCCACAATGTGGCTCAATCTTCAAGCGGATCCGTCCCCCATTGACTTTACATTGAAAGTCTGGACGGATCCGTCCCAGGCTATTTTCACACTTAGCTTTTTTTTGCTAATATAATGCAGACGGATCCGTTCTGAACGGAGCCTCCGTCTGCATTATTATGAGCGGATCCGTTCAGAACGGATCCGCCCGAACGCTAGTGTGAAAGTAGCCTAACCGTTACACCTAGAGGCTCTGCTCTGTCTACAACTGCCTGCACTTTGATTAACAGGGCCGAGCAGTGAAAACATCATCACATCTAGTGTTGATATTCAAATTGGCACTTCGAGAATTTGCAAATATTTAGAATATAGTGATATATATTCGGAATTTTGAATATTCGAGATTTTTTTTAAATCGGTACCCATGATCCCTCCCTGCTTCTAGCTTGTGGGCCAATGAGAAGGCTGCAGTATCTTTGACTTTAGGAGCAGTGTTGATTGCGAATTTTCGTAATGCTAATTTTTATCGCGTATTATTCAATTGTCGATTTCCGCAATCAAGAAAATAATGACTCGAGATAACGAATTCTCGAATTCGCGAATATATGGCAAATATTCGCCCAAATATTCGCAAAATATCACAAATTCAAATATTGCCCCTGCCGCTCATTACTACTAAAAACATGATTCCCCCCTGCTTCTTGCTTGTGGACCACTGAGCCATTGGCCCACAAGCAACTTAAGGCGGGAGGAATCATGACTTTAGATGGGAAAAATGACGAATATTATAAAAAAGTAATATATAGCACTATATCGAATATATTAGTTTTTTCGAATATTCTTAATATTCTAAAGCAAGAATATATAGCAATATAGTGAATATTCCCCCAAAAAAATAGAGCAATTTAGCTAATATAGTGCTATAATCTTCTTTGTCTAATAGTTGTCATTTTTTTCTCATCTGTAGTTCAGATTGGAAAAAAATTACGACTATTAAAAAAAAAAAGATTATAGCACTATATTAGCTAAATTGCTCTACATTCGTTTTTTTTTCCAAATATTCGCTATAATGCTATATATTCTTGTTTTAGAATATTACGAGCATTCTAAAAAATGAATATATAGCACTATATCGAATACATTAGTTTTTTTGAATATACGTCTTTATTTTCTATCTGAAGTCATGATTCCTCCCTGCTTAAAAGCAGGGAGGAATCATGACTTTAGATGGAAGAAAAAGACGAATATTCAAATTCTAAATAAATTCTAATAAATTCTATAGTGCTATATATTCATTTTTGACCCACCCCTGTATTGATTGCGTAATATTAGCATATTACGCGATCATTACCTTTAGTAAAAAAAATTGGAGAATATTACGAATATTCTAATTCGCGAATATTCTATGAATATTCTACAAAATATTCGCAAAATATCGTGAATTTGAATATGACCCCTGCCGCTCGTCACTAATCACGTCTGTCCCTGATGTCCTAAAGTCAATCAAAGTGCAGAGGGTGCGGCAGATGCAGACAGAGCAGAGCCTCTAGGTGTAGCGACAACGCCCCTGTTGCTCTCTAAAGGGTCATTTGCATATATTAAAACTAATTTTTTGTTAGCAATGCAGACAGATATGAACATGGGACCAACACAGATGCCTTCAGCTGCCAAGGGCACATGTAACAGGTCAGCCGGTGTCATAGGGACAGATCTGCTGACAGAGGCCATTTACGGCTAGTTTCACACCTGCGCTGTCCTCTCTGGCAGGCTGTTCTGGCACAGAGTGCCAGGAATCGGCCAGACACTAACCATTGCATGCAACATTTTTTATCCGACCAATTCCCGGCATACGTATTTGCCAGGTAGAGGCCGGACCTGATTATAGCCAGTACATTCTGGCGGCAGGACCCGGCAGTGATGGACCAAGAGAACTCCATCAGGCTGTTTTATGACGGAACAGGCTGTCAGAGTAGCCTAAGACTTTTCTATTTGACAACATTCTTACTTTACAGCATTTTTTGGGGGGACAACCTTTGGCACAACAGTTTCTATAGTGGTTAGCATCATTAGTGTGGATGACACCTTGACAAGACTCTTGGTTCAACTCAGTGACTTCTTCAATTGTCTTTGTGGTTTTTATGTGGTTTTGTTCCTTGATGGCTCATAAGAAGAGCCACCTCATGCACTACTCGAAAACAATCTGATGATGCAATTTTGTTAGCTAATCCAACAGTCAGTAGCTGGGTACCTGAATCTTCCATGTCATGCTTGAGGCTTACTGTCAATTAATTTCTCTCGGTCCACAACTTGATTTTGGAACACATTGGTCCTCATTCCTTTCCATCTTCTTGGCCTTCACCGTAATATGATTTTGCTGGCTGTATACATAAGATCAATGCTGCTGGATACAATGTAATTTACATGGGGGAAATAATGTCTCATAGATTGGGCATGTTGGAAATAATGTCCCATAGAGTGCGCATGTTGGATTCCTTTGGCATCTAGAGGCAACTTTTTCCTGCCTCCTTTTGGCAGTAGACAAGTCAATCGGAGCCTAGATGTTTCTAGAGAGCTTGTGGGGCTGTGGGCCAAAGAACATTTAGTTGGCCAGATTGATACAGAACAATCCATCTGAAATTTATTTCAGCATGAATTTGAAGATAAGACCCAAAAACATCAACAATTGACACTGGCACAATGTGTGAGAAACAAGGTTCTTTTTTGGGCTGCACCAATGACTTGATCTGTCTCTTCCGTTTTTGAATTACTACTCCCTACTTTGACCTCTGCCTGTTTACTTAGCCACCTGAATCAAGGACTCTGGCTCCTCATCTTCTTCAGAGCTATAGTCTTGGGTAAGATCCCATGATGCTGTCTGTTGCCCTGGTCGGATTACTACGGTGGCATATGGGCCACGGGTTCCCTCAGCAGGAGTGAACTCCACTATCTTATTAATGTACAGGCTGTGGAGCCAACTATGGAGCTCTCTGCGTTTCACAGATCGGCAGTTAACGTAATAATCCCGGTCAGTCTCTAAATCAAGGATGAACCCAAAGCCACCTTCTTAGCAAAAGGAGAGAACCTGATTCAGCCTTCTTACCGGAACCGGGGAATTGTCCACTGGCTCCTCCAGGAGTTTACCAGTGATGCCCTCATTGTACTTTTTCCCAGGCGTGAGTCTGTGGTAGACGCACAATTTTTATTTTAGCCAACAGCTTAGTCCACAACTCGGCATGGGAAGTCGCTGGCCATTTCACTGTCACTTGGTCCAGACTGGACCTTTCAGCTCGGCTGTTTGAAATAGCTGGCTTGACTGGAGATGGCTGACCTGAGGTATAATTGTGCGGTTTGCATGGGGGTCTTCTCCTCTCTCTCCAATACGATTCCCACACATTTTGGATGCGGACGTGCAGCTCGTGCTCCTCATATATTGCGGTAGGAGTCCGACAACCATGACGGGAGTGGTGAGGGTCTCTGTCTCCGATTTCCTGAGCGCGGCTTCTGGAGTAAAGCCTGTGCTTGCCTCCGGTGCTTGCACTGCCTCCATACTCGCTTGGTGTTTTCATTGGCCATGCTGCCTCTTCTTTCTCCATGGCATACTCTCGCGTCACTTCAACGTGCACACGTCACGCTCCTTTAGTGCGCTGGGCCCGCCTCCTAGGTCTGTATGCATGAAGGCGGGGGGCATTATCGGCTTCTGATGTCCAGCAGCAGGGTAAGAAATACAATGCAAATTAGGTTACTTTACATAATAGGCTTGGCTTAGCTTTTTCCGCTTTGGAGCGGGTGTAACACAAAGTTCCGTCTCTGGAGGGGGTGTCTCTACAATTGATGGCGCAGCAAATATACCAAGAAGCTCCCTGGCGGACATTTTGAGTTCAGTGCAAAAGTCCATTCACTGACAGCAAACTGTGGTAGTGACACAGAAACATGTGATTTTTCAACTTTTAACAAAGTGATTTAATTGCAGGTAACTTGTAGCATACGTCCAAGCAATTTTAAGCAATTTAAACAGTTCTGCAGCCCAATAAAAGTGTTTAAAGTTTGCACTGTATTAAAGCACATTGACAGTCTCTCGGGCAAACAAGTGGGGCTTATTCTCATAAGGCAGTGGCACAAAGAATTTTGTGTCCTGTTCTTTATATAGTTCGCATAAGGAGCAGAGGATTTTATATTCTGTTCGTGACGCCAATACTGTGTAGAATGCCAAACTACAGTGGAAAACACATGGCTTCACGATGGGCCGATGGGTGCAATAGTTCATGTTCTCACGGTTAGCAGATGCCTCCCTGGGCTGGCATACAGTGGATGGGAAGACAGCAAGAAATCCTCCGGGGCACTCTCAGCTGCAGGAACACCAGCCAGATGGAAGTTGAGGTGCCCTTCATAGTAATTGGTGTTAGGTGCTTTTGCGGCTGGGCCCCTGGTTCGTGACACCAGCACCATAAGGTGCAAATATTAAGAGTAGCAGTAGTAAGAATGAAAAGGTTTTTATTACTTATGCTTTTTGTATAGCATAAGTAATAATAATTTGACTTGTAATCCTATTATCAGGTAGTAGCAGTTGTTAATGGAGGGATTCTTCTAATGCTGATACTCTACAGGCAAAGTGAAAATTTACTTTAAGTTCCAACTCTAGCATTCTGGTACTGGATATGATATTTGCTTACTTGATATTTTGAGTTTTCCAATAAGGGTGTCGCCCTCGCGGCAAGCAAGCACTTCTGCTTCATTATTTGCAGGATACTCTTCTAAATTGCAAAAACAGGAAAAGGCAGCTCTCACATGTGTCTCCTTGCCACGAGCACAGACATAGCCCGTGGATTGCACTATTAGTAGAACCTCGAAAAAAACGTTGCAGGTCCAGCTTTAGTGTGCAAGGTAAGAAACTTTATTCCAGCGGTTTGTACAAGTGTATCCGTGTATTGGAAGTTTAAAATCGCTGGAATACATTTTCTTACCTTGCACACTGAAGCTGGACCTGCAAAGTTTTTTCGAGACTCTTCTAAATAGGTTTAGGTTTTTCCACTATGACCCGGAAGGCTTGTGTAGTGGATAAGGACAATTCTGCGCACTAACTGTACATTTGTGTCCAGGCACTCGGAAAGCTGCTCTCAGGCACTTGTGCTAATGAGGTCCATAAGCTCGGTTTAGTTGTTACTCTCACTAGTCTCTCCCCATATCCAGACATAGACTTACTGCCTTGTGCTTTGCTGCTGTAGATAAATGTTAGGTGTACTCCCTTAGCCTGGCCAAGACCAAGGGGTAGAAATAGTAGACTACACGTTGGATGATGCTTGTTCCTCTCCTCCATGAACTTGCTTCTCCTCCTCTCACTAACTACTAACTAACTAACTTTTTGTCCAGACACACCCAAGCTACATATATTATGTGGTGCCAGCACCACCTAGGGGAGATTGGGTGTAATGACATTGCCAGACAGATAATAGGAAATACCATACAATGCAAATATATAAATATTCAGATGTTTAAAGTGTCCCATTTACACACATATGTGGGACGCTGCACTACAATCATTTACATTTTTGCCTTCATTGAAAACTGCTATGCTCCCTATGGATTCTAGTCTGACAGTATACCGAGATGTTGATTCTTGGTGAGTGGGCAGACAGGGACACAGTGTAGCACAGTCAGATGTGAGACCAAGTTGAACTTGAGGGTATTGGAAGCAGCTTGACATCTATGCAAAAGAGACTTTTATTAGTTTGATGAAGTCTAGGCTTCTACCATTCTTCAACCTTAAAGCCAATGTCCAGGTTCTTTTCAGGTTCAGGTTCTTTTCCACAGCTGCACTTGTGGAAAAATTCCTACTTTTCTGCTCCCCACCACTTTGCTATGATTCTCAGCCTCTCTCCACTGGTCTTCAGGTCCTTGTCTGTTAACTTCCAAATGGAAAGGATCATGTGCACCACTGCAGCCAATGATTGGCCTCAGTAGCCTTAGTAGTGATATGTCCTCAAGTGGTACATCACGGGTGGGTCATGTGCCGCTTGTGGATACTCCACTGCTGAGGTCAGTCCTTGGCAGCATCAGTGCACATGACAACAATTACATGGAAGTTGACAGCTGGAGACCAAAAGACCAGTGAGGATAGCCAGGTGAGTATGGGGTTTTCCCCGGGTACAGCTGGCTGGAGTGCAAAAAAAAAAAAAAAAAGGACAATGCCTTTAACCCAAAAAAGGAGGTGTGGACCAGGTTGTCGTCTCCAAAATAGTCTCCAATAGAGTCGGATCAGCTGTAAGCAGGCTGGGCTACATTTGCAATCAGGACCGAACAGGCTAGGCAAAAGGCAGGTGAATGTCGTATCCGAGATTATGATTGGAAGACAGTGTCAGAAGGTTTGGGGTTGGTACATGAAATGCTATCATAATCAGTCAAACTGGGTAAAATAGAGGGAAGAATCGGAAGCAAAAAAAAGCCAGGAAACTCATCACGAAGGCTGATATTCAAATACTGGAAGACGGCATGATTCCTTTTTAAGGACCCAGAAGACTGATGGCACAAGCAGCGGTGGGTCCCTATCCTGTGAATGGGGCCACACAGCAGGGACAGTAATCGAAGTAGAGTGCACTAGCAAACCATCATCACATGGTGATGGCCCTTGACAAAAACCTTTCGCTATGTTGCTAGCTATTGATGACATTGAATAGCATAGAAAAGACACTTTCTTGCAGGATTAAGAACAGGTCACATTAAACTCCACATTCAAGCTTAACCAGCACTGGTAATATGGAGGTCCAAGTGGTCTTCATACATGATTATGTTAATCCAGCAATAAAATTGTGATGCTGCACATTTCCAAAAATGTTTCATTGTCAGAAGAGTAACATCAAATATGCCATAGGGAAAATGATTACCTCAATTTGTACCCATCCCCAATTAAGCTCATGCTCCAATTTATGTCTCAGACATAGGGGCCAGGATAACACTTCATATAACTAATGTGTTTGTACAGCAAAGTTCTCCCCCCTATAATTCCTTGTAATGTAGTTGGTTAGTGGTGCATAGTGGTACTGTCACGGCTGAGGATGGGGGAAACCCTCAGCCGTGTGATGCCAGGTGATGTTGTGGCTACTCGGCCATGAGAACAGGATAGGGAGCAGGTCACCTCCTCACGCATCCCTAACCTGACCCTAACTCCTACCTGCATGGGCCGACCTTGATGGTAGGAGGACCCATGCGCAGGAACCTCGGAGCCCTGACTTACCCTCCGCAGATTCCTGAGCTAGGAGCTGGGTAAGACGACCTACTCCTCCTAGGCACGGAGGAGCAGGAGTCTCAAAATGGCCAAGCTGTTGGGAAAAGGGGAACACAAACAGCTTTACGGGTATGGCAGGCGAACTAGTAGTTCCACCAACCTGCCACAGCCTTGCTGACTGGATCCCTGTGCAAACAGGAATCCAGAACCGTAAGCTGCACAAAGTCACAAGGAAGGTCCCAACAGAACATCACATACAACATCACACACAAGAAGACATAAACATAACGACAATATCTTTATGACCACAGGGGTGGCTCTCACTGGCAGGTAATATGCACAGGAGGCTGCTCCAGCCAAGCATGACTAAAGCAACCTACTGAGCCATGCCAAACACCAAGGCTATATAGGCCAAGAAGCCACACCCCACAGTCGGACACACCCGGTGACATCACACACACACTGGGAAGGGAGTTAACCCTTCCAGCACCACAGAGGGGAAACACACATAAAGGGGAAGTAACCAAACAAAGAACACACTGTGGCTGTTGCCGCAGGCAACGACTCGGGTGGCAGCCGTCCTTGGAGACAGCCCGAAGGCCGGGACCCTGCCACCACATGTACAACATACCAAACGTTGCCACGGGCAGCCACAGTAAAGGGAAAGTGTCAAAGTGCACACCAGACAACACAAAGTGCACACCAGACATACAAACGTGCATACACACACGCACACAACTCCAAGGTAACCGCACACATAGCTGTTGTCTGCGGCAACCGCACTTGAGGCAAACAACATCATGCCTCAAGCTGTGGTTGAAACAACTACCCAAACCGCGGGCAACTGTATGCGGCTCCCAAGGAGTCACGGCCATAACCGTGGCCGTGACACTCCCACCCCTCAAAGCCCCCCTCACCAAAAAAAAAACACGTGAGGGACTCAACACAAGGGGATGGGAGAAGGGGACGTCCACTCTCAGACACGGTTCCCAAAAAGCCGCTGTCAGCTGCATCCTCTCCCAGCACACAATACAGCCAGTCCGACGAGGCCTGCAGCCCGCACCAGCGACACAGGGGAGAGAACCACTGAGAGATGGACGAGGGGACTCTTCACTCACGCCCCCACTCCAGTCGCTGCCAGCAGACACTCCTAACCAGCACGCAGCCGGACCACTTACGGAGTGCTGCCAGCAAACGACCAGAGATGGGAACATGGAGAGGGACGAGGGATCACCAACACGGACACGGAAGGTAAGGTGGCGGGGAAAAAGCCACAAACCGTGCCGTTAACAGTGATCCCCCCGGAACGCTCTCCCTCAGGAGAACGCGCATGCAGGCCACAAGGGGATGGCACTGCATGCTGCACCCTCTTTCGAAGGTGTGCACCCGCACACCAAACAACACCCGCACACCAAACAACACCAGGGTGAGGGGATAAAAATAACAGGGGACGCCAAACGAACACGGTGAGGAAGTGGCGGGGAAAAGCCACTCACCGCGCCGTCAGCGGCGAAACCCCCATAACGCCCTCCCTCCGAAGAGCGAGCATGTACCCCTTCCGCAGACGGCGGTACATGCTTCACCCTCTTTCGAGGGAGCGCCACGTGAGAAGCCTCTGTGGTCATACTGTCACGGCTGAGGATGGGGGAAACCCTCAGCCGTGCGATGCCACGTGATGTTATGGCTGCTCGGCCAGGACAACAGGATAGGGAGCAGGTCACCTCCTATAGCGTCCCTACCCTGACCCTAACTCCTATCTGCATGGGCCGACCTTAAAGGTAGGAGGACCCATGCGCAGGAACCTCGGATCCCTAACTCACCCTCCGTTCGGTTCCTGGGCTAGGAGTCAGGGTAAGACGACCTACTCCTCTTAGGCACGGAGGAGCAGGAGTCTCAAAATGGCCAAGCTGTTGGGAAAAGGGGAACACAAACAGCTTTACGGGTATGGCAGGCGAACTAGTAGTTCCACCAAGCTGCCACAGCCTTGCTGACTGGATCCCTGTGCAAACAGGAATCCAGAACCGTAAGCTGCACAAAGTCACAAGGAAGGTCCCAACAGAACATCACATACAACATCACACACAAGAAGACATAAGCATAACGACAATATCTTTATGACCACAGGGGTGGCTCTCACTGGCAGGTAATATGCACAGGAGGCTGCTCCAGCCAAGCATGACTGAAGAAACCTACTGAGCCATGCCAAACACCAAGGCTATATAGGCCAAGAAGCCACACCCCACAGTCGGACACACCCAGTGACATCACACACACACTGGGAAGGGAGTTAACCCTTCCAGCACCACAGAGGGGAAACACACATAAAGGGGAAGTAACCAAACAAAGAACACACTGTGGCTGTTGCCGCAGGCAATGACATGGGTGGCAGCCGTCCTTGGAGACAGCCCGAAGGCCGGGACACTGCCACCACATGTACAACATACCAAACGTTGCCACGGGCAGCCACAGTAAAGGGAAAGTGTCAAAGTGCACACCAGACAACACAAAGTGCACACCAGACATACACACACGCACACAACTCCAAGGGAACCGCACACATAGCTGTTGTCCGCGGCAACCGCACTTGAGGCAAACAACATCATGCCTCAAGCTGCGGTTGAAACAACTACCCAAACCGCGGGCAACTGTATGCGGCTCCCAAGGAGTCACGGCCATAACCGTGGCCGTGACAGGTACCTGGTGTTCCTGAAGTATGAAGTAACTGTACTGCACACTGAAGACCTTAGGGAGGTTAGAAAACATCTAGGCATGTAACAAAGAAGCTGCATTGAGGGTGATATCAACGTGAGATGTGTCTTTCTAGCACTACCTCTCTGTATCATATGGATGGTCGATGTGGAGCTCGCTTATTTGTTCGCGCCTTTGGTGACTGTTACTTACTTTACTCTGTATGTTATCTTCTTTATATATCTTTTATCATAGCTTTTAGGTGTGTAAACTTTTATGCACCTAAGTCGTGTAAAGTCTCACAGAAATACAGTATACAAATAAATAACTAACAATTTTATAATATATCATTTTTACTAAAATATCTTTTACAATTCAAGACCCAAGGCCCTGGAAGTCTGCCCCTTTAATGCCCCCTGAGATCCAGGTGGTGTCTTTTTCTACATCATTGCGAGTATTTGTCAATGCCCAGCCGCACGAGCCGCAGTATTGTAATAAAGATAATGTGAAAGGCTATATTAATGCATTTCGATTAAAAATACAATTTAAGGAAAAGTAGCCAAAATTGTAAATCCTAGGATTAGTATGGCTTTTCGACTAAATCCCGTGTTTTAGTGCAGATTTAATGAATGTCATCCAATTATTTGCTCAGTGATCATCAGTTGTGTTCTTGCAAAATTATCTAGCTTTTCGCCTGCTAATGACTTTCTCATTAATCTAATTTTCTGGAATTTTGCTTTTACGGGTTTAATTGGGCCTCAGGCCAAGGGGAATGAATCTTTCTGGACAAATCTGTTTGCCATTACACACTTCTGTCTTTCCAAGATTATTCTGTCACAGTTTCCGAGCTGTTTTATCTCCACTTTTCAAGTGCGAGCAGACACAGTCAGAATTTTGTTACTTGGACGACCAATGAGCGATGGTTTCTCAACGGTTTGAAGGTGATTCTTAAAACTAGCAATTAAATTTTCAGCTGTCTCCGAGGGGAATCGGCAATATATTTACAAGCCTGCTTCAGCGTGATTTAATATGGGCGAGACACAAGACTCGTGAACCACTGAAAATCATTATGGTAAATGACCAATTCAACTCCAAACTTTTTGAGAGATAAATAGTGAATGCAAATTAAAATATTCAACTAAAAGAAGTCAAGTAATCCCTCAAGGCACACGACCCTATGCTGTATATTACTAATATGGATTTATTGACAATAGATAAGACAATAATGCATCTATAAAAAAAAAAAATCACATATAGTGGAACAAACTAAGAATATAAAATAAAATCATACTATATTTTTAGTTTATAATTTTATATTTTTATTATTAGTAATATATATAGGGTCATGTGCCTTGAGTTGATTATTATAATTTTGCGAGACTAGAAGGCACATAGAGCGGTGTGTCATATTACTCGGCACAGAGGACGATCTACTATTTATTAACTTTTTTATATTTTGCTTTTTTAATTTTTTTATTTTGGAATTTGGTAGAGTCGCTGTGTATTATTTTTATGATTTGCTATGCTTAATGTTTGAATGCAAATTAAATAAAAGAAAAAAAGAAGGAGAGCAGAATGTGAATTGGGAAATTTAGAGACAAGTCATCACCTTGATCACTTTGTCGCGATCCTCTTTCCCTGGTCAGTTTTTGTAGTGTGGCCAGGGCATTTTCCTGCTGAGAGAGGGCACTGCCATTAGGGGATGTCACTGAAATTAAGGGGGGTACTTGTCTATACAATGGTTACGCAGGCTTTATGTGTCACATCCACATTGATGCCAGGACCCAAGGATTCCAGAAAACATTGCCTAGAACATCACACTACTTCTGCAGTGCTTGTCTTACTCCAATGGTGCACCTGGTGCCATCCTCTTCACCAGGTAAGTGACATACACACACTTTGTCATCCACATAATGTAAGCATGATTCCCACAGTGCACCTGGTGCCATCTCTACCCCTAGTAAGTGACACAAAAGCACCAGTTTCATCCGCATGATGTAATATGATTCATCAGACCTGGCAACCATCTTGTATTGCTCCAAGGCTCAGTACCAAATGGGCACTCTGATCAGTTTTCATCTACACAGCCCCATACACAGGAAGCTGAGATGGCCTGACATCACCAGCAGTAATGTTGTCGGCCATTCACTCTACAGTAACTCTACAGTAACTCTTCTGTGGAATCGAACCATGCAGCCTAGCCTTCACTACTCACATACATCATTGAGTTTTTGGCATGCTTGACTCTGTTGCCAATTCCCTGCTTGTCCTTTCCTGGACCACTTTTGGGTGGTACTAACCATTGCCTGCCAAGAGAATATCACAAGACCAGCCATTTTGAAGATGCTCTAACTAGTGTGGAGCAACCATGCTCGGCCAAACATCAGTTCGGCTCGAGCATTGCAGTGTTCGGCCAAATGCTTCATGTATGATGCTCGAGTCAGTGTATTTAAATCCAATTTAGCCTCTATTTCTGAAAAGTTTCTGCTGGAATTTGAACTCACAACCTTCTACATTAAAAGCAAGGACTTTAACCACTCAGCTATAAAGCTGAATGATAAACTGTGTCAGAAAAACCTCATAGTAGTTTGTCATGTAGTAAGTATCATTTCATATTTCACTGCAGGTTAACATGTAGCTGTATAGTGTAGTGGTTAAGATTCGTGGCTTTAATGTAGCAGGTTGTGAATTCAAATCCCAGCAGAAACTTTTCAGAAATAGAGGCTAAATTTAATTCTAATATATATATATATATATATATATATATATATATATATATATACAGTACAGACCAAAAGTTTGGACACACCTTCTCAGTCAAAGAGTTTTCTTTGTTTTCTTGACTATGAAAATTGTAGATTCACACTGAAGGCATCAAAACTATGAATTAACACGTGGAATTATATACATAGCAAAAAAGTGTGAGACAACTGAAAATATGTTATATTCTAGGTTCTTCAAAGTAGCCACCTTTTGCTTTGATTACTGCTTTGCACACTCTTGGCATTCTCTTGATGAGCTTCAAGAGGTAGTCATCTGAAATGGTCTTCCAACAGTCTTGAAGGAGTTCCCAGAGATGCTTAGCACTTGTTGGCCCTTTTGCCTTCACTCTGCGGTCCAGCTCACCTCAAACCATCTCGATTGGGTTCAGGTCCGGTGACTGTGGAGGCCAGGTCATCTGGCGCAGCACCCCATCACTCTCCTTCATGGTCAAATAGCCCTTACACAGCCTGGAGGTGTGTTTGGGGTCATTGTCCTGTTGAAAAATAGATGATGGTCCAACTAAACGCAAACCGGATGGAATAGCATGCCGCTGCAAGATGCTGTGGTAGCCATGCTGGTTCAGTATGCCTTCAATTTTGAATAAATCCCCAACAGTGTCACCAGCAAAGCACCCCCACACCATCACACCTCCTCCTCCATGCTTCACGGTGGGAACCAGGCATGTAGAGCCCATCCGTTCACCTTTTCTGCGTCGCACAAAGACACGGTGGTTGGAACCAAAGATCTCAAATCTGGACTCATCAGACCAAAGCACAGATTTCCACTGGTCTAATGTCCATTCCTTGTGTTCTTTAGCCCAAACAAGTCTCTTCTGCTTGTTGCCTGTCCTTAGCAGTGGTTTCCTAGCAGATATTCTACCATGAAGGCCTGATTCACACAGTCTCCTCTTAACAGTTGTTCTAGAGATGTGTCTGCTGCTAGAACTCTGTGTGGCATTGACCTGGTCTCTAATCTGAGCTGCTGCTAACCTGCGATTTCTGAGGCTGGTGACTCGGATGAACTTATCCTCCGCAGCAGAGGTGACTCTTGGTCTTCCTTTCCTGGGGCGGTCCGCATGTGAGCCAGTTTCTTTGTAGCGCTTGATGGTTTTTGTGACTGCACTTGGGGACACTTTCAAAGTTTTCCCAATTTTTCAGACTGATTAACCTTCATTTCTTAAAGTAATGATGGCCACTAGTTTTTATTTACTTAGCTGTATTTTTCTTGCCATAATACAAATTCTAACAGTCTATTCAGTAGGACTATCAGCTGTGTATCCACCTGACTTCTCCACAACGCAACTGATGGTCTCAACCCCATTTATAAGGCAAGAAATCCCACTTATTAAACCTGACAGGGCACACCTGTGAAGTGAAAACCATTTCAGGTGACTACCTCTTGAAGCTCATCAAGAGAATGCCAAGAGTGTGCAAAGCAGTAATCAAAGCAAAAGGTGGCTACTTTGAAGAACCTAGAATATGACATATTTTCAGTTGTTTCACACTTGTTTGTTATGTATATAATTTCACATGTGTTAATTCATAGTTTTGATGCCTTCAGTGTGAATCTACAATTTTCATAGTCATGAAAATAAAGAAAACTCTTTGAATGAGAAGGTGTGTCCAAACTTTTGGTCTGTACTGTATATATATAGTAATTACACATTTATTTTGTGCCAAACATTTTTTGCAATTACAAAAAAATATATAAAGTGTATAGATTAAATTTTGCTGAAATTTTTCTATTTTTCTATTTCTGAAACTTTTCTGCCAGGATTTAAACTCTTAACCTACAATATTAGAGAAAATAACTTTAACCACTATGCTCTACAGCTACATGTTAACCTGCACTGAAATATGAAATGATACTTCTGCTGTATAGGAATACTTACCACATGACAAACTACTATGAGGTTTTTCTGACATAGTTTATCATTCAGCTTCATAGGCGAGTGGCAAGCTCCTTGCCTCTAATGTAGAAGGTTGTGAGTTCAAAACCCAGCAGAAACTTTTCAGAAATAGAGGCTAAATTAGATTAAAACACACTGGGTGTCCCCAAGCTATATATGGAGTCAGAGCATGGACTCCCTCACTGTACAGTGATCTTCTGTATAGAACTCAGTCGAGCATTGCAAAGTGTTCTACCCGAGCACTTTGGTGCTCAATCAACACTAGCTCTAACCCAATAATCTATACATCAGAATTTGGTCCTTGCTATATTCACTCTAATCCTGACTCCAACACATGAACCGCCACAATGGACTGTACTTGCTACCGGATATATCTCATTCCCTTACAGGGGCCATGCCATAAGATAATTATTCTTATTTACTTCACATGTGAAGGCTGATGGAGTGGAAACCGAGGGTGTCAACCTATAATGGAGTCTGTCAGATTTCAATGTGGTGTTCACCATTTAGACAGGGAGAATAACAATGCCTGCTATGCTGGTTTCCCCATCACGCATGATGAAACCTGGATCCTCGGACATAACTGTGAATGCAGTCTAGTAAAATTGCAACAGGAAAATCTCCATAAGTGCTTATGAGGTTATTGGCCAGATGATTACATGGATCATACTGGAATCCAGGCCTCTTTCATTGTGACTCTTCATGCAGCTCTGAATGGGAAACAGAGAACACATCAATCTTGGACAGTTAAGCTCATTGCTATGACCCCGATGATAAACCATCAATCCCTCGAAAATGCTAATTCAAGTCGATCAAATTCCAAGAACAAAGAAGTCTTTGAAAATCCAAAGTTTTCAAGCCTAATCCTTAAACATTTTTGTGCTAACATCTTCCTAGGTCCTTAATATTTCTGTTCTCTTTAATATTTATAGACACAAAGTTGCAAGTAAGTTGCTGAATGGTTGAACTCGTGTGAGGACAAAGACAGGAATTTTCCCTCACAATGAGTTGGCATGGAAAAGCAGACAAAGTAAGAGGTAAAGTGAATAATTTCCCCTGACGCAGACAAGTTCTCACTGAATTAGGGAGAAGCGCTGATTTGTGGTCCTCATATTTTACTATCCCCTGGAAGATTTCCCAGAGAGCATTCTAGTGTAGTACATACAGCGTAAACCTTCCATCAGGACTCTCCAAGACTTGACAATGAACACATCCCAGCCAACAGGATCCGGGATCTGCGCTCCATGCTCAGATGGATATTACTTACCTGTATGACCAGTTTGATCAAGCTTATCATTAAACATCTTCATACTATTCATTTTATAATACGCTTTTAATGTTTGGCTCGATAGTCTTTAGATCAGGCCAACGCTTGCTCTGATGAGTTGTTCTTTTAGTCATTGATCGCCAAGATAAAATCAATGGACGCTAAGAAGTTAGAAGTTAAAAATAAATTGTGTGGATTGATTTCTCCTAAGAACCTCGGCTTCTCAGAATTAAAAATGAAAAAGAAAAAAAAAGAAGAGGATCAGGACATGTAAAAACGCAACAACCTATGGCTAGTACAAAAATTCTTAGGTTTGGTTTTAGAATGGAGAAATGGAGAAGCACAAGGAAGAGACTGCATGCCAAATGTTGTTACAGGAAAATTAAGATTTAAGATACAGTGTTATTGATTTTTTTTTCTACATTCTGATTTTTTCATGTGAAGTGTTAGGACAGTCGCAGACACTGTTTTGGTAAGCATGGTTTTAATATGTTTGGGCCACTGCAATGTGAATAAGCCTACCAGTGGCCCTCCTGGAGGTTCATGCTCCAGTCATGGTCCACAAGTGTCCCTCTCTGAATATATAGATTGTGCAGCCAGTTCACCAGTACAGGGCTCCGCAGGGGAGGGGCCACTGTTGCCACAGGGAGGGCTGAAACATGATTCCTGCTTCTGTCAACCCTCCCCTCTCCCTCTCAATAGATTGCTCATAGAATACAGAGATAGAATCATACGAGTCAGCGACTCAAAGAGAATCTGTCTATGACTGTTTGAGCTGCTTCGCATTTAGCTGATGAAGCAGCATCTGTGTGTACGAACAGTCTACTGTCACAGATTGTTGGAAGTCCTGCAACCTTCAGTACAAACAGTTGAACCCTTCATTAACCTACACCACCAGGAATGGTACTGTTAACCTCATCACAGCCCTTGACCACCAGGGTTTCCCCCACTCATTAATCTCTTCACTGCCCTAGCCTACCAGGAATATTATCACAAACCCAATTCCCATACCTAAACCACCAGGGATAGTATTCAAAGGAAACCCAAACAAACATGGGGAGAAGATGAAAACTCCTGCACCTCGCTAAGAACTAAGCTCATCATCTGGCAGTGCAGGGGATATCCAGACTGATGCAGCACACATTGGTCTTGATACATCTATCTTAGTCAACACTTCTTTTGACTTTTTTATTATATTTTATGATTTTTTTTGTATAACAGTCCCTTATTTTTAATTGTTTTTTTCTTTCTTTTTCTATTCTATTTCTTTACATTTTTATCTGTCTTTTCTTCTTTTTACTTCTTTTTGTATTAAATGTAATGACTTTTTTTTACCAATCCTCCCTTCTTTGTACATTTTACTTCTTTTTACTTCCTTTTCTCTTTTTGTATTACAGTTTATTGAATTTTTTTTATCAGTCTTCTTTTTTCTTGTTTATACTTGTTTGTTTGTATTATACTTTGAGTTCTTTCTTTACCAGTCCATTGCCTTTTCTTTTTGTATTATATTTTATTAAATTTTATCTGTCCTCTTTTCTTTGTCCTTGTATCACTTTTGTTTGGGGTACATTTTATTTATTACATGTTTATTTTTAATTATATTCCTTTTTTTAATGAAAATTTCTACAGAGTTAGAGTAAATATATCAAATGACATTGTCCTCGTGGCGCAAAACAAAATATACACAGCGGATCTAATTTTGTCTCGCCTATATCTAGTTTAGAAGAAGATGAATATTAAGTGGCGAAATGAACAATACAAGCTTTGAAAACCCAATTATCACTGTGTATCACACCTCCATGAGATGACACCAAACAGGGATGTTTTACTGTTGTCACATTCCAAACAGCAATGATTTGTCACAAAAACAACAAATAACTGTCTGGGGAGACACTGTAATTATTCAATCAATCAAAAACGTGTAAGTACATTCCAGCGCCGCTCTGGAAATATCATACGCATAAATAAAATGTCCACTCGCACCTCATAATTTGTTCTGTCGACAGATAATACATGCATGCATACGTGTCGGTATTCATGTGCATTAACTTGTATGTATGCATGCATATTTTGCTATGTATACAGTTGCAAGAAAAAGTATGTGAACCCTTTTGAATTATATGGATTTCTGCACAAATTGGTCATAAAATGTGATCTGATCTTCATCTAAGTCATAACAATAGACAATCACAGTTGCTTAACCACCTCCCGACCGCTGTACGCATATATGCGTCCGGGAGGTGGTTGCTTTATTCCTCCTGGACGCATATACGCGTCATCTCGCTCACAGGAACGGAAGGTAAGCGAGTGGATCTCCAGCCTGCCAGCGGCGATCGCTCGCTGGCAGGCTGGAGATCCGAATTTTTTAACCCCTAACAGGTATATTAGACGCTGTTTTCATAACAGCGTCTAATATACCTCCTACCTGGTCCTCTGGTGGTCCCTTTTGTTAGGATCGACCACCAGAGGACTCAGGTAGGTCAGTACAGTCGCACCAAACACCACACTACACTACACCCCCCCCCCCCGTCACTTATTAACCCCTTATAAACCCCTGATCACCCATGATCACCCCATATAAACTCCCTGATCACCCCCCTGTCATTGATCACCGCCCTGTCATTGATCACCCCCCTGTAAGGCTCCGTTCAGACGTCCGTATGATTTTTACGGATCCACGGATACATGGATCGGATCCGCAAAACGCATACGGACGTCTGAATGGAGCCTTACAGGGGGGTGATCAATGACAGGCGGGTGATCACCCATATACACTCCCTGATCACCCCCTGTCATTGATCACCCCCCTGTCATTGATCACCCCCCTGTTAGGCTCCATTCAGACGTCCGCATGATTTTTACGGATCCATGGATACATGGATCGGATCCACAAAACACATGCGGACGTCTGAATGGAGCCTTACAGGGGGTGATCAATGACAGGCGGGTGATCACCCATATACACTCCCTGATCACCCCCCTGTCATTGATCACCCCCCCTGTAAGGCTCCATTCAGACGTCCGCATGTGTTTTGTGGATCCGATCCATGTATCCATGGATCCGTAAAAATCATGCGGACGTCTGAATGGAGCCTTACAGGAGGGGTGATCATTGACAGGGGGGTGATCACCCTGATCATCCCCTGTCATTGATAACCCCCCTGTAAGGCTCCATTCAGACGTCCGCATGCGTTTTGTGGATCCGATCTATGTATCCATGGATCCGTAAAAATCATGCGGACGTCTGAATGGAGCCTTACAGGGGGGTGATCATTGACAGGCGGGTGATCACCCATATACACTCCCTGATCACCCCCTGTCATTGATCACCCCCCTGTCATTGATCACCCCCCTGTAAGGCTCCATTCAGACGTCCGCATGATTTTTACGGATCCATGGATACATGGATCGGATCCACAAAACACATGCGGACCTCTGAATGGAGCCTTACAGGGGGGGTGATCAGTGACAGGGGGGTGATCACCCTGATCACCCCCTGTCATTGATAACCCCCCTGTAAGGCTCCATTCAGACGTCCGCATGTGTTTTGTGGATCCGATCCATGTATCCATGGATCCGTAAAAAATCATGCGGATGTCTGAATGGAGCCTTACAGGGGGGGTGATCAGTGACAGGGGGGTGATCACCCTGATCACCCCCTGTCATTGATAACCCCCCTGTAAGGCTCCATTCAGACGTCCGCATGTGTTTTGTGGATCCGATCCATGTATCCATGGATCCGTAAAAAATCATGCGGATGTCTGAATGGAACCTTACAGGGGGGGTGATCATTGACAGGGGGGTGATCACCCTGATCACCCCCTGTCATTGATAACCCCCCTGTAAGGCCCCATTCAGACGTCCGCATGTGTTTTGTGGATCCGATCCATGTATCCATGGATCCGTAAAAATCATGCGGACGTCTGAATGGAGCCTTACAGGGGGGTGATCAATGACAGGGGGTGATCAGGGAGTCTATATGGGTGATCACCCCCCTGTCATTGATCACCCCCCTGTCATTGATCACCCCCCCCCCCTTGGTACGGCTCCATTCAGACATTTTTTTGGCACAAGTTAGCGGAAATTTTTTGTTTGTTTTTGTTTTTGTTTTTTCTTACAAAGTCTCATATTCTACTAACTTGTGTCAAAAAAATAAAATCTCACATGGACGCACCATACCCCTCACGGAATCCAAATGCGTAAACATTTTTAGACATTTATATTCCAGACTTCTTCTCACGCTTTAGGGCCCCTAAAAAGCCAGGGCAGTATAAATACCCCACATGTGACCCCATTTCGGAAAGAAGACACCCCAAGGTATTCCGTGAGGGGCATATTGAGTCCATGAAAGATTGAAATTTTTGTCCTAAGTTAGCGGAAAGTGAGACTTTGTGAGAAAAAAACAAAAAAAAATCAATATCCGCTAACTTATGCAAAAAAATAAAAAATTCTAGGAACGCGCCATGCCCCTCATTGAATACCATGGGGTGTCTTCTTTCCAAAGTGGGGTCACATGTGGGGTATTTATACTGCCCTGGCTTTTTAGGGGCCCGAAAGTGTGAGAAGTCTGGGATCCAAATGTCTAAAAATGCCCTCCTAAAAAGAATTTGGGCCCCTTTGCGCATCTAGGCTGCAAAAAAGTGTCACACATGTGGTATCGCCGTACTCAGGAGAAGTTGGGGAATGTGTTTTGGGGTGTCATTTTACATATACCCATGCTGGGTGAGAAAAATATCTTGGTCAAATGCCAACTTTGTATAAAAAAATGGGAAAAGTTGTCTTTTGCCAAGATATTTCTCTCACCCAGCATGGGTATATGTAAAATGACCCCCCAAAACACATTCCCCAACTTCTCCTGAGTACGGCGATACCACATGTGTGACACTTTTTTGCAGCCAAGGTGGGCAAAGGGGCACATATTCCAAAGTGCACCTTTCGGATTTCGCAGGCCATTTTTTACACATTTTGATTGCAAGGTATTTCTTACACATTTGGGCCCCTAAATTGCCAGGGCAGTATAACTACGCCACAAGTGACCCCATTTTGGAAAGAAGACACCCCAAGGTATTCCGTGAGGGGCACGGCGAGTTCCTAGAATTTTTTATTTTTTGTCACAAGTTAGCGGAAAATGATGATTTTTCTTTTTTTTTCTTTTTTCCTTACAAAGTCTCATATTCCACTAACTTGCGACAAAAAATAAAAAATTCTAGGAACTCGCCATGCCCCTCACAGAATACCTTGGGGTGTCTTCTTTCCAAAATGGGGTCACTTGTGGGGTAGTTATACTGCCCTGGCAATTTAGGGGCCCAAATGTGTGAGAAGAACTTTGCAATCAAAATGTGTAAAAAATGCCCTGCAAAATCCGAAAGGTGCACTTTGGAATATGTGCCCCTTTGCCCACCTTGGCAGCAAAAAAGTGTGACACATCTGGTATCGCCGTACTCAGGAGAAGTTGGGCAATGTGTTTTGGGGTGTCATTTTACATATACCCATGCTGGGTGAGAAAAATATCTTGGTCAAATGCCAACTTTGTATAAAAAAAATGGGAAAAGTTGTCTTTTGCCAAGATATTTCTCTCACCCAGCATGGGTATATGTAAAATGACACCCCAAAACACATTCCCCAACTTCTCCTGAGTACGGCGATACCAGATGTGTGACACTTTTTTGATGCCAAGGTGGGCAAAGGGGCACATATTCCAAAGTGCACCTTTTGGATTTCACCGGTCATTTTTTACACATTTTGATTGCAAAGTTCTTCTCACACATTTGGGCCCCTAAATTGCCAGGGCAGTATAACTACCCCACAAGTGACCCCATTTTGGAAAGAAGACACCCCAAGGTATTCTGTGAGGGGCATGATGAGTTCCTAGAATTTTTTATTTTTTGTCGCAAGTTAGTGGAATATGAGACTTTGTAAGAAAAAATAAAAAAAATAAAATCATCATCATTTTCCGCTAACTTGTGACAAAAAATAAAAAGTTCTATGAACTCACTATGCCCATCAGCGAATACCTTAGGGTGTCTACTTTCCGAAATGGGGTCATTTGTGGGGGTTTTCTACTGTTTGGGCATTGTAGAACCTCAGGAAACATGACAGGTGCTCAGAAAGTCAGAGCTGTTTCAAAAAGCGGAAATTCACATTTTTGTACCATAGTTTGTAAATGCTATAACTTTTACCCAAACCATTTTTTTTTGCCCAAACATTTTTTTTTATCAAAGACATGTAGAACAATAAATTTGGCGAAAAATTTATATATGGATGTCGTTTTTTTTGCAAAATTTTACAGCTGAAAGTGAAAAATGTCATTTTTTTGCAAAAAAATCGTTACATTTTGATTAATAACAAAAAAAGTAAAAATGCCAGCAGCAATGAAATACCACCAAATGAAAGCTCTATTAGTCAGAAGAAAAGGAGGTAAAATTCATTTGTATGGTAAGTTGCATGACCGAGCGATAAACGGTGAAAGTAGTGTAGTGCCGAAGTGTAAAAAGTGCTCTGGTCATGAAGGGGGTTTCACCTAGCGGGGCTGAAGTGGTTAAACTAATAACACACAAAGAATTAATTGTTACCATGATTTTATTGAACACACCATGTAACCATTCACAGTGCATGTGGAAAAGTATGTGAACCCTTGGATTTAATAACTGGTTGAACCTCCTTTGGCAGCAATAAATTCAACCAAACGTTTCCTGTAGTTGCAGATCAGACGTGCACAACGGTCAGGAGTAATTCTTGACCATTCCTCTTTACAGAAGTGTTTCAGTTCAGCAATATTCTTGGGATGTCTGGTGTGAATCGCTTTCTTGAGGTCATGCCACAGCATTTTTAAGCCATTATGTTGTTGATTTACTTCTATGCTTTGGGTTGTTGTTCTGTTGTGACACCCATCTTCTGTTGAGCTTCAGCTGGTGGACAGATGGCCTTAAGTTCTCCTGCAAAATGTCTTGATAAACTTGGGATTTCATTTTTCCTTAGATGATAGCAATCCGTCCAGGCCCTGACACAGCAAAGCAGCCCCAAACCATGATGCCCCCACCACCATACTTCACAGTTGGGATGAGGTTTTGATGTTGGTGTGCTGTGCCTCTTTTTCTCCACACATAGTGTTGTGTGTTTCTTCCAAACAACTGAACTTTGGTTTCATCTGTCCACAGAATATTTTGCCAGTACTGCTGTGGAACATCCAGGTGCTCTTGTGCAAACTGTAAACGTGCAGCAATGTTTTTTTGGACAGCAGTGGCTTCCTCTGTGGTATCCTGCCATGAAATCCATTCTTGTTTAGTGTTTTATGTATTGTAGATTCGCTAACAGGGATGTTAGCATATGCCAGAGACTTTTGTAAGTCTTTAGATGACACTCTAGGATTCTTCTTCACCTCATTGAGCAGTCTGTGCTGTGCTCTTGCAGTCATCTTTACAGGACGGCCACTCCTAGGGAGAGTAGCAGCAGTGCTGAACTTTCTCCATTTATAGACAATTTGTCTTACCGTGGACTGATGAACAGCAAGGCTTTTGGAGATACTTTTATAACCCTTTCCAGCTTTATGCAAGTCAACAATTTTTAATCGTAGGTCTTCTGAGAGCTCTTTTGTGCGAGGCATCATTCACATCAGGCAATGCTTCTTGTGAAAAGCAAACCCAGAACTGGTGTGTGTTTTTTATAGGGCAGGGCAGCTGTAACCAACACCTCCAATCTTATCTCATTGATTGGACTCCCGTTGGCTGACACCTCACTCTAATTAGCTTTTGGAGATGTCATTAGTCTAGGGGTTCACATACTTTCTCCACCTGCACTGTGAATGTTTACATGGTGTGTTCAATAAAAACATGGTAGCATTTAATTCTTTGTGTGTCATTAGGTTAAGCAGACTGTGATTGTCTGTTGTTGAGGCTTAGATGAAGATCAGATCACATTTTATTACTAATTTGTGCAGAAATCCATATAATTCCAAAGGGTTCACATACCTTTTCTTGCAACTGTACATGTTTGTACTGTAGTTAACTAGGATGGGAAAGAACAATGCATCTGGATATGATATGGATAGTTTAAAGGGGTTTCCAGGATTCGAAAAACATGACTGCTTTCTTCTAGTGACAATGCCATGCCTATCCATTGGTTGTGTCTGGTATTGCAGCTCAGCTCTATTATCCTTTAAATGACTACCCACTGTTGGATGGTGCAGGCTTTCAAGCTGCAAGAACTCCCTTTGGTGTTTCTGCAATAACGCTCTATCTTCTGCAGTTTAGCAAGAGCAGGTCAGATCCACGACTGTCAGAGACAACCAGGAACCTCAAGCAGAAGACTGACGTAGTATGCAGCTGCTTCTGTCTTCTCTTTTCAAGGCTATGTGGCACTGAATATGCGCTATATCTGCTTCTATGGAACCTAATGATGACGTGATCACATAATCATGGCCAGGCAAGATGACTATGCAGGGGTCTGGCCCTGTCAATGTCACGACCATGGTCATGGTCGTGACTCCTGAACCGCATGCTGTTGCCGGCGGTTTGGTTTCGTTGTTCAACCACAGATGAGGGCCGCTAGTATGTTGCATCACTTGTGGTTGCCGCTGGCAACATGTTATTTTGTATGTCGCAGTATTGCAGCCTGAGCTGGTGTGCTAGGCTGCTTGCTGCTATGTGCATGCGTTTGGACCTGGCAACCTCTCTTTATAGGTGTGCCTTTTATCGGTGTGCACGGGGTGTTACATGTTTTGTGTGCACTTTCCCCTTTAAGTGGTTCTCTTCCCTGGTGTGAGAAGGGTTAATTCCTTCCTAGTGTGTGTGCACTGGGTGTTTCTGAGTGTGGGTGTGGCTACATGGGCTTTAAAGCCTCAGTTGAGACCTGATGTCTGAGGGGTACTCCATCCTTGTAGTAAGCTGGAGGCGGCCTCCTGGTCTCTAATACCAACTGCCAGTGGGGGCCACCCTTCTGGTCATAACAAATACCATGTCTGATGTTATGTAGATGTTTATGTGGTTGCTTGTTTATTGCACCTTATGGTTTCCTGGTTTCCCGTGTGATGTGTGGTGTGTGCTGTGTCCTTTCTGTTATTGTGGACAACAGCACTTGTTCATGGGTTCCAGGCTGTGTGTCTGTGGTAGGTAGGTGAGGTTTTAGTTTCCACGTACCTGCCATTGCCATAAGTTGTATTGGTTTCCCCTTATTTACAGCTTGGCCATTTTAGGCTCCTCTTTCTCCATGTCCAGGAGGAACAGGTAGTCTACCAAGCTCCTAGCTTAGGGACCTACGGAGGGTTAGTAGGGACCCAAGGTTCCGGAGCATGAGTCCTCCTACCTTCAAGGTCGGCTCATGTCGCTAGGAGTTAGGGTCAGATTAGGGAAGCTTTAGGAGGTGACCTGCTCCCTTATTCTGTCTTCTTGGCCGAGTCGTGACTACTAGCATCAGGCATCACACGGCTGAGGGTTTTCCCCATCCTCAGCCGTGACAGTCAATCAAGAAAGAGAGGGAAGGGCTGGCAGAAGAAGCAGGAGGAGCAAGGGTGTACAGAGTTGCCTGGGCCCACCTTTGGGAGTTAGGGACATGGTAAAGCATGCTTGTGTCCTGACGGTCCTGAGGTAGGGTGGGTGGTCCACTTTCCGCCCCCAGGCCACAGATTGTGCACCCCTGTTTTAAGTGTAGAAAGCCCATGGAGATCTATCCACACTAGATTCCAGGGTATAATTGCTGCCAAAGTCTCCTTCTACTCTACAATAACTCAAAAGGGAGTGAATACTTATGCATCAGCTTTTACGACTTGTAATGATTGTAAATAATGCATTGCAGCTGCAGAGAGTTGTTCCATTTTGACAATAAAAAGTATTTTCTTGACAAAAAGCATTAAAAAGCCTCATTAAATCCTCATCAATTCTGAATAAACATCAAAGGACAAGAGCGGGTGAATAAATTTTTTAGGCACAGCATATTTAGCATGAGTTGGAATGGAATCAATGAGAGGGATGCTGCTTGTCTAGGAGGTAGGTTCCATTTTATGAGGCCTTATTTGATCGCCCTTCTGATCTCCGGCACTTGGCCCCGCTCAGTAAACTGAATAGACCCATTGGGACCTTTGAAAAGTTTCCATCTGGGCATCAGTGCAGCAATTCCCTAGGAATATAATGGTGGCAATTACTTCAGACTGCAGGATGAAAGGGAACACGCACAGTGGTGTAAACTGCAAGAAATAGAAGGTCACAACGCGTTTCATCTCTTGGTTTCATCATTGTGGCTACCGACCTGAATATGGATGCTTTGGGAAAAAATAAATTGTATTCTGGAAATCAGTGACCAAAAATATAAAAAGGAAATCAATTTGGTTTCTCATTTGGAGTAACATTAACCACTTTATGAACTAAAATTAAATCTAGACTTCAAAAATATTTTTTTTTTTGCGCCAATCCAAATTACCTTGTTGTAGTAGGACTTTATCTTCACTTTACTGTGTTATTACATTGCAAACCGGGGGTATTACATAGAGGTAGGGCGTCACATTTATGGCCCTGGTCCTGAAGGGCTGAAAGGCTCCTTTGTCACATGAGAAGACATCAGCATTAAAAATGGTACATGGTAGGTAGGGGGACCCCATAGTCTTAAGTTGGTCCTGTGATTCTGACAACTATACGAAGTACAGAGGGTTCTTGCTTCCATGACCCATCACATTAAGTTCTTTAAGGGTGTTGTCTAGGATTTTAATATTGATGACCTATCCTCAGGATAGGCCATGAATAGCTGTTCGGTGCAGTAACCAGCTCTATCGACTTCACAATAGGTGGAGCTGTGTAGTTTCAACACTGGAGGTACTCTGAAATAACTGGACTGTAGGGGTGTGAGGTGTCGGAATTCCTTAATTTGATATTGATAGCCTATCCTCAGGATAGACCATCAATATTAAAATCCCCAAATACCCATTTAGGGATCAAACTTCTCCCCAAATCTCCTCTGACCTCTTAGGTAAGGAGGACTTACAGTACCTTCACTAGTAATCGTTAGGAGTTACTCCAACCTAATCCCATAGACTCTCCACATGACATTATACCTAATTTACTGGATGCCCATATAAAATAAATAAATTCTGCAGAAAGGATAGACAAATCTCCATATATCAGGACCCACTCCATGGGAAACAGTCTACATACAAAAGAGTCAATGCCACAGGTGCAGGCTCCACAAGATACCATCTGCCTCATTAGATTACACCAGGATAGGTTAATAGCAAGTCACCAATAGAGAGCCTTCAAAAGAGTTGGTTCTTTAATATTACTCTATCCTTTCTTGCACTGACATTAATTTGGGGTATCATTTGGGGAGTTCTCCTTTCTGACTTAGGCTTTATTCATACTGTATGTCAGTGTTTTGGTCAGTGATCTTCATTAGTTACTGTCAGCCAAAACCAGGAGAGAAGGCTACACAGAGACAAGGTCTATAGGAAAGATCTGCACGTGTTCTGTGTTTAGGCCAGCACCAAGTTTTGTCTCGCCATCACTGATGGAAATCACTTACCGAACACTGACTGTGTGAATGAGTCCTGTTCATGTATAAGACTAGATAAGTTATGAATATACCTTTACTTAGTTTCAACCTAAGTTCCTCATTTACGTGTAGGTCATAGAGTAGTGAAACCTGCAAAAATGAGAACTGTCTCTGTAGTCTATTTTGATGTCTCTTCCTTTTCTTACCAAATCTAATAGTTCAACAATATCAACATTTTTCACTCAACGCAGTTTCCATTTTTGCTTTTTTCTTAGTGCATTGTGCCGGACAAGTTGGCTAAAAGCTATGTTTTGATGTTTCATCTCTTAATGACTTAGATGGCATGTTGTAATGGCCTTTGCCTTATGAAGTGAGTCTGCTACCTTTTTTCTTGCAACAGCCCTCCACTAAGTGCTCCACAAGAGGAAGATGAGATGTCTTTTGAAGACTTTCACTTTGAGATGTTTTGCTATGTACTTTACTTTCTTTTAGCCACCAAACATCTGCCAACAATACCTCGGGTGATGTTCCCTCTACCTCTTCCATCCTTATCACACTCTACCCTAACATCAAAAGCTGCAGCTACAACGCATCATGGATGCACAAAATGCCCGGGGTCTTAACTCATCTTCTATACTGTAGAGAAAGAATAGAAATATGGATTCTGGATTTTGGCCATTTTAATGAGCTCCCGTAACATATGGCACTTAATGAAAGACTCACACTCACCTAGTTCCCAATCTATCGGCACCCTGGCCCCATTCGGCATGTTCCAGTCCCTGGCTATTTTACTTCAGGCTGGGTTATAGATGGGGTCACATGCACTGCTGAAGACAATAACGGATCTCAGCAGCGATGTGTCCCCAAGCAGTGGAGACAGGTCAGAAAATGGCTTGAGCGACTCTCGTGACCCAGCTCGAAGTAAACAAGCCAGGGACTGGAAGATCAAAGAACATAGCCAGGATACTGAATGAGGCACCAGATGTGTATAATTCTTTCATTGAGCACCACATGCTATGGGGCTAATTAAAATTGGACCAAATCCTGAAAAACCATTTGATACTCCTAGAAGAGATGCATTTTGTACATAAGAAAACATCAAATTATGAATTATGAAAGGACTTTGATGTTATTACTTCGTAAGGGCTCCAGAGGAGTCTCCATAGTCATGGCCAAGCATCTACTCTTTTTGCAGAATCTCTTAAATGAAATCGATGGACATGACTTTTTTTTAATCAAGGGTCAACTAGCCAAAATTTCTGTGACCACAGACAACCAGGGACAAGCACCATGGATTTCATCCACCCTTTTATAGAAGGCATCCTTATTTTAGGAGGTGACCTATTTAGTATGTTCTTCTTGGACAGTGTTCAACTTTTCTACACAAAGCATTTCCTTTCCTACCTTGCAATGAAAATTAAGATACCTTGCAAAACTTGACATCAGTAGACATATGGAGACAACTGCACCCATCAGATCTATAGAACACACACTTTGCTGTGCCCCTCCTCCTTTAATGCAGGGACTCCTTCACTGTTGCCAATGTCTTTGACTTCTATCAAATGCAATGTTGTAAATGTACTCACAGCCCACGGCCAGACTGCATGTACATGACACACTTTCCCCAACAATTCACATCTTGAGTGGAACCAGATAGGGTTGTCTACTTTCCATTGTCCTGACAACTTTTTGTACCAACTATGGAACTGTATCACAGCTGGGTTGAAAAGCAACCCACCTCACCTCACTGCTACGGCATGTGCCACTTGGGAAAACATCACCACTAAGGCCAGTCTTGGCTGCAGGGGCGAATGTGACCCCATTCATATGAATGTTGACAAACGAGGACCAGAAGTGTAGACAGATTGGGTGCCAGGGAGAAGCAGGCAGCGGGTAAAAAGTATGTTTCTCTAAGCAAGTCAGAAAGGGAGAATATGAGATTTAAAAAAAAATCCTTGATGACCCCTTTAATTCAAGCCATGAATGAACAGGTACTGAAGTGAGTACTGATCATTGGCTGCATCGGCAAATGTTCTAATAAGTATTTTGTGTAACCCAAAAAAGAAATTCCTATCAACCTTGTAAAACTTCAAAATGAACTTGACTACAATGGAATAACTAGGAAACGTTCCCAAATCTAGACTTGACACACTTCAAGCTCAAAATTTTCAGATGATGTAAATAAAAGAAAAGAAACACAGTAGCTCTACCAGCCTAGGAAACAATGGCATGGTGCACAACCCCACGGCAGACCCACCGTGCAGATAAACTACGTGTTCCTTCTTCAGTTGTATATGTAGGTAAGTAAGCCTGGCTTGTTGTATGGCTTCTCATGTAGTTAGGAGATACTTTGCATTCGTACAGAATCTGGCGTCTCAGGACCATAACTAAACTCTCAGTTGCGCTGTACCTGTATCGGTATGCACGTTGACTCCCTGTGTGGCGTCCCACGTGGTCAGGAGATATCGCGCTCAAACGCATTTTGGAATTCCTGAAGAAGGAACACGTAGTTCCGAAACGTATTTGATACAAGCTAACTGCAGCGAATTGACCATGTTCTTTAGGGGTACCGTACCCCCGTGACAGCTCGGAGATTCTAGAGCTGTTTACACTTCGAAACTGGCGTACTAATCTCTCTGCGGCTATTGAGCGCGATATATCCTCCCTTCTGGTCCTCAGCTGTGTCATGTGACCAGCACTCCAACTGACACCGAACAGAAAGTTACTTCTCAATTTATTCCTGTTAGACTGACATTGAGGCTCCCGTAGGAATACATAGAGAAACTGATTATGTTATTAAGAAAGTAAGAATGCTGGTCACATGACACAGCTGAGGATCAGAAGGGAGGTTATAACTCACAAATACAGTCACTGGTAAAAAGATTACCTTCACTACAGTTTACATCATGCACCTTTCTAGCAGGTCAGAGAATACATTTTTTGGGGGATTTGTTAAGTTACCCTTCAAGGACCATAGCAAATCGATTTACAAAATAATGCTTCACCTCCTCGCAGCTGCGAGAATCACTAGACTTCAATTGCTCATTGGATAAATAAAAGATGTCAGCTATAAAACGTCATAACTAGCAGCCCGTCAGCAATTCCACATCTGATGTGTCCTCCTTCCACACCCGTCCTCTTGGCTCGACATTACTGTGTACCTTTATCTACTCCCCCATCTGATTTACAAGATCACTTGGAGAACGTTGGTTATGATGACTGGGCACCTGGCTGTTGTCCTGTTATACTAAGAACTGAGAAACTCCAGACTTTGATCTGTTAAAGTGAAAACCTAGCAGCCAAAAATTTATTGTTGTGTCAAGTATGTGAGGGAGCCCCCAGTCATGTAATAATGGGGAACCAGGGATTTCAGATTTATTCAGAAAGCATGGGCATTTGTCTAAGGCTTTCCCATGATGTTTTCTGTTAACCTTCAGGTATTCCATAGCATCTACTGGAGCTTATCATTATAAATAGGAAGTGGGTGTCCAGAACCGTGGACCGGACTCGGAGCAGCAAAAATAGGAACTGCTGGCAAGTATATTTCTAAAGAGAATATCATAGGAAATATGAAGGAAGAGCAGTGCTAGGACCTTCCACCTCAAGGAAATCATCATGCAAAGAACTACATAACTGTGCTCTCCTTATTGGAGGCCATCAAAAAGGAGGGAGAGGGGCTTTGTTAAAGAAGGGCACTAATAAGGAGAGGGTACAGGGTAAATGCTGATGTAACTGCAAGACTGAGAAGTCCAGCAGACCAGACTGCCGGCCTAAGGCATACCAAGCTTGGCACATATTTCTTGGTCTCAAATAATCAGACATTGATGCGTCCAGAAGAAACACAGCTGAAGGTTGGAGGAAAAGGCTTTCTATGCTGAACATGTGGATTCTGCCATTTTAATTAAATAAAAAGCTCAAAAATAAAAAAAATGTGTTAACTCAATTATCGGGAGACGAGTTTCCATCACTGCTCATTATATTTTCTAATTATCAACATATCAAAGCACTGATAGACGATGATTATAGCGGATGCACATATGTACTGCCTGCGTATAACACACCTAGTCCAAACTCAAAAAAAGGTTTAATTCTATCCCCCTTCCACAATACACCCTCCTAAGGGTGCTGGATATTCTTCCCAGATGTGGCTGGCTGCCAGAATGACTCCAGAAAGAACTACTGCCTCTCCGGCAGCACATGACTCCACTGTAAGAACAAAGTCGGCCATGATCACATCCATATACGTCTTACACCCATATACAACACTAATATTCTACCTCAATCCACAACATCATCCATATCTTACCTCCATATACAACATCCAACACCCACATCCATCACCTACATTCAACACCCATATCCAACACCCATAGCATAACCAGCACTTATATATTACACCCACATCCAACATCCCTATTTTACACCCATATTCAGCATCTAACTCCAACTCCTACCCTTGTTCACCACCGATATTCACCACCCATTTCCACTTTCCATATCCAGCACCCACATCCATCAGCCATAGCCAACATCCATGTATTATACCCTTGTCCAACATGTGTATCCAATACTCATATCCTAAATCCATACCTAACTCCAACATCCAACACCCATTTCCAACTCTCATATCCCACACCTGTATCCAACCTCCATATCCTACGCCAATATCCTACACTCTTATCACTCATGTACAAGTAACTGCTCCTTTGTGTGAGGTGCTGTATTTAATACTAGAAGGTGTATTACTTTTTATTATACTGTATATTTTTTGTCGAAAACTAGAAGCAAGCCAACTCGCATTGCTTTCTCCTGGCTATAGGTCCTGCTGTACGATAACATGATCAACAAAGGGACATTTAAAAATACAACAGATGTAAAAATGGGGCTGACGAAGTTGCGGTGTTTACAGGTGGAGGGGCTGCGTGGTGCGGAGGGGACCTGCAGCAATACAATTTCCTGAAGCTCCTGAAGACAACACTCATTTCAACCAGTTGGATAAAGCATGTTTCATCTACCTTTGCCCCACGTCATACATGTCCAGTGTGTCGCTTCCCATAGCCATGTGCATGAGGCTGAAGAAGCGTGTTCGCATGTCTCATGGAGAGGGGGAGTCTTCGGGCTTGGAGAAACCACTATATAACGAGTCCCTATGTTCTGCTCTTACCTGAATGAAGACATATTCATCTTGTACCACCAAGGAATTGGTATCGATAAAACGGGAGAAAGGGCCAGTCTTGGTCGTCTCCGCACATTCTTGGATCCTGCAGGTTACATAATGAGCATCTGTAAAATAAAGTGGGGAAAAACAGCACATTAGGGCTCAGGGTCAGCAAAAATGGTGTATTTTACACAGCCTCTGCCGCATGTAATTCCATAGAATAGTCAAAAACATTCCCAAGGGCAGCATCTTTTCCATTTTTTTCCATTGTAGATCATGTATGAATTGTAGTAGTTTCTATGACAGATTCTATGCAGAATCCACCAAGTGAGGTGAAATATTTGAAATGTATCTGTATAGCGCCATCTGCTGCATTTATTTTTTACTTATTTATCTGTCCATCTCACTGAGGTGGACACACATGCTCAGTTCCTTCCTTCAACTTTCTGAGCTGTGATAGGGAGAAAGCTTCAGCAGAAAAGACATGCCACCTGAGCAGCAGCAGAAAGGACATGTCCCTGAGCTGCTAGTTTGATATAAATAGTAGTACCGTAATTCGAACAGGAGATCTCTGGACCCATGTGAGGTGCAGGGCTGGTTCTAGCTTTGTTAGAAAGAGGTTGTCATGTACTTGACTATGTATGATTTGTCATGTTTTACATCAGGCATGCTCAACCTGTGGCCCTCCAGCTGCTGTAAAACTACAACTCCCCCCATGCCATGCTGCAGGCTGATAGGTGTAGTGTGGGAATGTTGGAAGTTGTAGTTTTGCAACAGCTGGAGGGCCACAGGTTGAGCATCCCTGTTTTACATAAGTCCTGACATGTCACATTTAATAGTTGTAGCTAATTTCTGTACACTTCCCGAAGTGTCTCCTGCTTCGTAATGTTTTGTGATGTTCCTATGAGCGATGCTTTATTGACCGTATGGGTTATTTTTACTTTTTTTCTTTCTTTTTTTTTTTTAACTACAAGTATATCAACTCCCCTTTAAATATCATTGTTATGTTTCTAAAATAAGTAATATGTAATAAAAAATAAACTGATTAAAAAAAATCACAAAGTGGTGTCGCCATACGTAAGAAAACTTTTAGTAATTCCTAAAAAATTAGCTGGAGATATTTCCCAAAGAAAGTGTATGTCTGGTAATGAACACTTGGACTTGGTGGACTCTGTTATGAGTAGTTCCATACTGATGGACCTTTCTACTGTGCACCACCCACATGTAACCTAACTGGTCATTTCAAAAATGGGTGTTCAAAGTGGACATTTTCTTGGTAGCATGACCAATCATGATAAACAGTGGCATGTCCAGCCTCATGACGGTCCTCAGGTGTGTTTGGGTAGAAGGTACATGTCCTTGATGTCCCAGGAGCAGAACTCTGTTCATCAGTATGTTTTTGGAGACTGGGAAGAAACTGGAGCATTCAGAGGAAATCCATGCAAACACACAGAGAGCATACAACGTCCATGTAGATGTGACCATGGATGGGCTGGATCTGAACTGAGCCATCGAGCCATCAGTGCTAACCACTGAGCCACCAAGCTACTTCTACCGTCAGCAAAGTAATGGCCAGGATCGCTGTTTTCTCTGATCCCAATCATTTACCACAGTCCCAATAGGTGCAAAGTTCAAACCACCAGATAAGCAGAAATACTATAGGTTAAAGGAATTTTCCACCTGATAAAGTGATGGAATATTGTTAGGATATGGCTTTATCTTGTAATCAGAGGACAGAGCACCCCACCCCCACTTCACCGATTCAGAGAATGAAAATATGAGGCTGTGTTGGAGTTAAGGGGCTAAACCAAGGCTTCGACCATCAAATTCTACAGATCTGTAATATGGTGCCCATAGGTATATTATTTACGAGTGATATGAAGGGGAGAATGGAGCCCGTAGGGTGGTGCAATGCTGTATTGCTGCATTTGGACAGATTCCCAGGGGATCAGATAGATATTGAGGATGGGGGGGTGGGATGTGCCCCATGGAGGTGTCTGATGTCCCCTTCCCTTCAATCCTAGGTGCATAAACTTTCACAAGTTCATACACATGAGCCATTCATCCCTTGCCATATTATGGAGGTATTCTCTGCTAGAATCAGTACTCACAAAAGCACAACAAAGGCGCCACATAGAATGCCTATGGGTCCTTAGTACAGAACCATTGGGACCTCACATGCAACGGGAAAAGGTTCATATACTGGTCTTTACAGCACATATAAGACCTAAGTCCAAATATGACTCAATGTGGTGAGACAATAGCATAAACTCCATCAGTGGCAATTAGTTCAGCTCTCGAAAGAGGGGGAGTAGTCCACAGTACAAAGGGGTTATCCCATGAAATGAAAATCATACATAGTCTAGAAGAACATGACAAAGCAAGAACCAGCCCTGTACCTCACAAATCTCCCCATTCATTGCTCCAATTGTTCTGCCAAATTTATTTCAGGCTGGCAGCTCAGAGGGCATGCCCTTTTTCAGGGATATGTACTTTTGCTGCAGCTAGTGGCAGTTGAAGGATAAAACTGAGCATGTGCATCCATCTCAATGAGCAGGAGAAATTTTTTTTAGAAAAATTGCAAACAGCAGGTGGCGCTATACAGTTAGATTTCAGTGAGTAACTCAGTAGCTCTAATACATTTTTAATTATATGCGATTACAAAAGTATTCAGATTCAGGTGCTGGTTTGAAAATCAAATATTATTAATGGGACAAGCCCTTTAATGGAGTCGTAGTGTCGCCTTCATTCTTCACTTATCTCCTCTCTCCTCCGGAGCCTGGGTCTATTTAACCTCCTGGTCTTCAACAACTTGAAGCGCTGAAACCATAAACTAATCACGTGGCCCAAATAACTGAGAAATGTCTGGTTGCACTTAGGATTTTAATAACTCACAAGCGACTACAACACAATTAATGGGCCTCACATGGACGATATCAGTAAAGTGCTGCCCGGTGAAAATACAAGTATTTGGCTTTTTTTTACTTATTTGTTTAGTTATTTATTTATTTTTAACTTACAACGAAGTGAAACACTGCAGCATCATATATAGGAAGGAGCCAAACCCAAGGAGGTGCAAGTGCCTTCCACGGGGGTCTCAAGGTTTGCATAGGAAGTATGGAGCTCATAGGAAATTCTTGAATTTTTGCCTCTGAGGTCAGGTATGGGCCTGGTGACTGGTGAAAACCTAACTCTGGGTAACGTGGACATGTATCTAGGCTCCACCTAAGTGAACGTCAGAACCATACCCTTAAGAACAGCTTGACTTATGATTATCCATTTGTAGTGTCCTGGAGCAGAAGTACTGTGAAGTCTGGACATTTGTGGACATTTTCTCCTGTTTCTCCTGTGCAAAGTTATAAACTTCTTACTTTATTTCACTTGACAGAGTTAACTTGCACCGTTTAATACTGTATAACTGCATGTTATATGATTGTGATATAGGTCTTGTTCATTTGCACAGTATTTGCAAGGCTCTGTGGAAAGGGTTAATGAATACTGAGAGACTTTTGGGACTTTGCCACAGCTGCCATAGGGTTTAAAGAAAAGCATGTTTTGGAGGTAAAAATCCAGACGTTGTTTACTACCAAAACAAGACAAGCCTGACCTTTTGAATGTCTGGCTTTAGCTCTGTTGTTATGTCTGGAAACTTGTTTTTGTCTGGAAAAACTGCTCTGTCATTGCCATTCAGTATCATTGAATGTAAGTTTATTGTATTTATTTGTGCAGTTATTCCACCCCACCCCTCCCACTAGAAGGTTCCAGTCTAGCTAGAAATGGTATATAAGGAGAGCAGTCAGAGCTCCTAGTGTTGCAGTTAGGGACCAGTGCTTGTCGGGAGACTCATGCCAGTCTGCATGAGTGACCAGAAGAAGATGCTTAGATGGGGATGCTGAGCCACAGACCATTTGTCTCCAACCCTGTGACCAAGGAGCAATCCAGACTACTGAGCTGCAGACTGTGGGCCTTTGACAAAGGTACCAGCTTTTTGAAGAGAGAGGGACTGATAGCTTAGACCTTTCCTCAGCATCAAACCCTTCTTCTGCCAGAGAGGAGACTTGAGAAGCTAGCCCTATGTCTGTACTGTTTTGCACCTGAATTCCTCCAGAAGCACACTGGTTTACTGCAGACCCTGACTCTCTGGACTTATTTCCCATTGGGGTGCACCACGCCCTAATATCCCTTCTGGAGAGCATCAAAACGTGGTGACACCTCAACAGTGTCCAAGTGACCCAGCATAGCGCTCGGGCCACCCCTAACCTGGCCGCTGCACGTTTACTAATCTTTACAACACTTCACAGATACTCAGGGGGGCAGCTATAAAGGTTACAGGGGTCGCCGTAGCATCTGGGCTTTTGTGCCCTGGGGGACACCATAATCGTTGCACCCTCCTATAGCTATACCCTTTGGTACTCTCTGTGCTACTACTGCTTATATACACTGTGGAAGATATGTGGTTACTCCTGTGGAAAAGACTGCAATGCCCATAATCAGACACCGATTGTAGCATAGGCAAAAGGGGCAATAGGCGAGGACCTCCAGCACGTTCCCACCAAGTGTGGTGCCCTGAAGCAAAGGTACTTTAGATTATGGGACATTTGTGGACATTTGCCCATGTTGCTACTCACTACTGCAGCAACTTTAGTGTGCACTTGAAACGGTTAACTTGCAATGTAATTTACACCATTGCATACAGGTATACTGTTTTATTGCATTATATCTGTACTTCACTATGGAAAGGGTTAATGCACAGCCAGCTAATACCGAGAGCCCGTGGGACTTTCTACCTATGCACTAAGAAGTTAGAAATTGATTGTCCACAGTTAGTATAAGGGACTATGCACAAAAAAAAACAAAAAAAAAAAAAACACTGGGGCACATTTACTAAAGTGTTTGCACCTGTTTTTAGTCTAAAAAATACTGTTTTTGAGCTCATGCACACGGCCATCACCATTTTTGTGGTCAGCAAATTGCAGATCTGCAAAACACGGATACTAGCCATGTGCATTCCACATTTTGCGGAACTGAATATTCAGCCCTCTATAAAACCATTCTATTATTGTCCGAGTTTGCTTTGTGATACATTTGGTGGTTACTTGTAACCCTCGAAGGTGACATTTAGTCTTTCCAATAGACTTGTATTGAAACTCTCCAACAGACTGAAGTTGCAAAATTGTTTCTGTTTAGGCTTTGCTTCTTCACTCCACCCCTCCCACTAGAAGGTTCTAGTTCAGTTAGAAACTGTATATAAGAAGAACAATTAGAGCCCCTAGTTGTGTGCAGACAGGGGCCAGTGTTTAGCATAAGAGACACTGCTAGATTGCATGCGCGACCAGAAGAAGACACCAAGAGGAAGGATAGTCTGCCACAGACCTTTAACTACAGGGCTATCATCCCTTTGGCCATGGTACCAGCATTCTGAGGGAGAGGGACAGGTAGATCAGGCCTTTCCTCTGTCTTTCCACAGAACCTTTTTTCCCCCGGAGAAGACTGGAGAACGTAGCTTAGTTCTTTGCCTGTACTGTTTTGCACTTGAGAGTCCAGGGGACCCAGTGTAGTGTTGGGACCACCCCAAACCCTGCCACTGGACAGGCATGTTCAGTTTTGTACTTCCTCCCTTGTGGTTCTTCACAAACCTTATGTCTGTGGCAGAGGTTTTATTCATGATCTATATAGGGATATAACAGGGGAACTGTATAATTAATTTATTTAGGCATTCCAAATAGCGCACGTGAGCACTGTATGCGAGGTACTGTTACTTCCTTCTACAAATAAAAACTATACGTGGGCTTGTGAACGGATGCCCAGTGCTCTCTATAGATCTTGTCTTGGTCCATAATGCATTAAACCAGACCTCAGTGGCAAGCAAAAATGATGAGTGCAGCTTTGTATTTTACTAGAGCATAAGATATGATCAGGAGCGTAACTTAGAGCTCAGGAGCCCCAAAGGAAAAAGTCCAGCTTGGCCAATGTCTCCTCGCACTCTCCTTCTGCATCCTGTCTGCAACTTTTTAGCAGCATTGCCGAGATCCTTATCGATTTAGTGTTAAAAGTTACGTATTCTCTGATTGGAGTCGTCTTTAATCCACTTGGGCTGTGGGTCCTGATACGGGGTTCACATTAGTTAGTGGATACTCCTACTACACAGCAGCACCACTCTAAGCAGTGGTAGGGCTGCAGTATCATGTCCAGTATAGCAAAGTTGCCTCTTCTACATAGATATTCGCTATGAGTAATCCTTGAAGCTGACCCTTCTGCAATTTTCTCCTTCTTTCACTATATAATGACCTCCTACTACTTTTGGTATTAAAAGCTTATCTCCTTTCTGACAATGGGGGATACCTGTCAGACAATGCATCCTATTCCTAAATCTTCTTCTCCTGCCTCCTCCGCTACTGTGTCTCAGATTTATGATACTTTGGATGCCATCAAAGGAAATCATGAAGGAGATCAAACAAGTACAATAGGCTTTAGTGTGGTAAGCTGTCCATTGGGTCCCCCTAGTTCAATGGTGGCTAACCTATGGTATAGGTGCCAGAGGCGGCACCCAGAGTCCTCTCTGTGGACACCCTGGAAAAAGTCTCTGGTGTACCGATATGCCTTAGACTTTTCCTGCCATTTATCAGCGCAGGGCACACTATGAACAACACGAGCAGTGCATTGAATGTAGGCAGGCTATTATAGCGTAACGTACATGGTGGAGGATATACTATGGATAACGTACATGGAGGATATACTATAGATAGTGTACATGTAGGATATACTATGGATAATGTGCATGGAGGATATACTATAGATAGTGTACATGGAGGATATACTATATTGAACTGTAGTTCTCAGATTAAATTGCAGTGTTTTCACTTTTTTACGATAAGTTAGTGGGTTTTGGGTTGCAGTTTGGGCACTCGGCCTCTAAACGGTTCGCCATCACTGCCCTAGCTCGTGGGCCCAGTCGTCTGCTGCCACCCCTATAGTTAAGCAACTGGATATGATGTCCGTACAGCACAAATACAGAAAAGATAATGCAATGTTTTCATAGATTTTAACTTCGAAAGCATGTTAAAAATGGAAGCTAGAATGGAAATAGAGAAATGTAGCAAAGTTGAGGCAGATTATGAGGCATAGAAAATGCAGCAATGGACATACCGTACTGCTTGGAAAAGCTATTAGTGGGGTTTCAGCTGCTTGGAACCGCACGTATCCTAGGAGTGAAGGGGCCACAGCTGATTTAAGGCTGCAGCCCCTTCACACTTCTCATGTAGGCAACTGTAGCAAACCCCCATTCACAGGATAGACACAGGCCCCAGAAGTAAGACCCCCCCAATAATCAGAATCGTATGCCATATCCTAGCAATCTACCACAAGGTACAGTAATACAAATGCAAATTCAGCTCTGCTACAGATGTAGCAAATGTTAAATATACAGTTACATCAAGCTTTAACTTGACTTTTTGGCTCTTGTTGCGTTATGTGTCAATGTAAAACTTGATGCAACTATGTTTTTAACATGTCATGATTGTCAGTAGGTTAACGTTTTCTATATCTGTAGGACTCCGAGTGTGCTAAATTCCTACTGACTATTAAAAGGGTTACATTTGTTTGCATCAATTAAATGCGCTCTCCTGAAGTTGGCGTTTTCATGGCGCACTCATCGTCCTAACCCCAGTGACGCAGATCCACAGCAATGAGTCTTTTATCGTTCAGGTTTGGCATGAAATCAGCCCTCGCCATCTTCATAAGCTTTTGTTAATTACAATCCAGGGTCTCATCTGAAATAAACGTATGAATTGTTCTAAAGTCGAAAAGACGAAGATCAGATAACTGCAGCGCTAAAACCAATTCCGGATCTGAACGCCTCTGATGTCTGGAGTATCATAAAGGGGTTGAGTTTATGGAGGTGGAATATTGCAGCTTGTTAAACTGAGATACTGCACTGCAGATGTGCACCATCATATCCTCTCCACCCTCGTGTCACCCACCACCACCACCACCAGTAACATGCATCACAGGTCCCCATTACTGATTAGAAGCAGCAGTGTATGAGAGCATCTCATGGACCTAGCATCCACTGAGGAGGACAGGCTCCACCGCAGCTCATAGTCCTGGAGGTCATCAGATAAGGAGCTTAATAACTGCATATCTGCTATACAGTCACCTAAGCATCTCCAATCAGTAAAGCCATAGGTTAAAAATAAACAGAGTATGAGAAATCTTAAAGAAAACTCAATGTTCGTATCGGGGATGGAGACTCTTAATGAGGTTCTTGCCTTGGACAATCCCTACCTGCTAGAAAGGCCATTTGACAATAAGCTGATCAAGTTTCTCTTTACTATGACCCTCAGCAATCAGCTGAAATCCTTGGGAAAACCTTGCAGAAAGTGTTTAATTTCCCTGCAGCACCCCCACAGGAGAAACTTAGTACTGCAGGAAAGCTTGTCTAATGAGCCATATAGTTCCTGAGTTATGTGTCAGTCTGGATATGTTTCTTGAGTTCTGTGACCTGCCCTGGTCATGTAGTATGCTTTGATTGAACCTGCTTAGATTCTGTCTGTGTCCTGTGTTGGAGCTTTATCTGCCCGGTCTCTCAGGTTTGTGACTGAATTGTTCTGGTTCGATCCATGTTCTGAATTCTGATCTAGTTCTATATGCCTTTACCCTGTGTCTGTGCTATACATTACTATATACCCTGTTTGCTTGACCTTGTCTTGGATTTGTATCTGCTCCTCTAGAGTCTGTGTGGAGCTTAATCCGTCTGTCTGTGTGTGCCGGCTTCACCCATACTTCTGTAACTGTTGTGTCTGAATCATGTCCTTTAGCGTCTTGTGCTTCTTTCTGCCTAGACGTCTGATGACTTCTGTGCAGTATCTGCTATGTCTGTCTCTACAAGTCCCTGAGGTCTGTCTGTCTGGTTCTTAAAGTCTGTCTGAGTTCCTGATCGTTCTGTGTGCCAGTGCTCAGTGTTTTGTCGCATGCCTGTATCTGCCTTGAATTCACCTGTATTCAGCCTGCTTCTGAATTGGTGCCTCTGATGCTTAGTGCACTAGTGTCGCTGATCTCCATGGGTCAGCTGCCAACTATTGCAAGAGGTAGCAGCCTGGTAGATCCCATACAGCAAAGTTTAGATGCCTGTATAGGGGTTAGAGGGTGAAAACCAGGCTACTGCCAGTATAACAACCTCAGATCTCGCCCAGTGGCAAACTGGCTAGTTGGCACAGTGGTTTCACAACCATTGTCTGTCTGTGCCACCTGTCTGTAACACATATACAGAATAGCAGCTCATGCTTCTACCACCATAACACCTACAAGTTGATCATTACATATCTAGGGGCCTAGAAAAATTCACAAACTCAAGTCCAGAACCCCGATCAGCAAAGAGTAAGAAATGTGCAAATCAAGGCCACAATAAGCAAGCAAACCAGTGATTGTAAAAATGGCCAAAAAAACTTCAAGAAACTTATCGTCTACAGGTCAGTGCAGAGAGAATACAGACTGGTCCAGATGCTTAGTGACCGCAGTCCAGAGGTAGAGTCAGGAATCCATGGACAATCCTACAGACTGCGGGAGGACAGACTACGCCAGTGGTGTAACCAGGGTGCCCTGTTGGATGAGCCTGACTTTCAGTTACAATGCCATAAATGACCAGCAATGGGAGCACCTACTTCCAGAACCCCTCTGACCTCATCCTAGACTTCAGTTTTATAGAAGGTGAGACTCTAAATTCTGATGAGGGATGATCGAACAAGTGTAAAGTAGCTACACAATATGCAACATCACCAAAAGAGAGGACAGCATGCCATTGACCAATAGAGACCTGAGCATCATGGGCCCTTTTACCCCCTTTCCTTAATAATATTGCTGGAATAGATTCCAAAAAGTTTCTGTAGTTGAAGAACAATAAATTCAACACAAGGAATTCTGCCATAGACACAAAGACCTTAAGATTTTCCCTGCTTTTGTCAAAACCAAGTCTCAAACAACCATGCCACTAAACTACTGTATGAATCTTTGCTTCATGCGGTGCCAAGACCAAATCTCCATACTCTTCTGGACAGCTCATGTGTTGCTCACTATACAGATTATGGTCTCTATTTGGAAAGGCTGAAGTCTTTTGGGACATTAATATTGTGTGCATTATGTATTGTTCATCCTCTACTTTTGGATCCATTCAGAAGGGCTTCAATTTGGTTATGAGAGGTTCATTACTGCCAAACTAAAAGGATAAAGTGTGTATTTCTTGATTATTATTTCATCAATGCTTCCAGGTAGCTAATTTGCTAGGTAGCAAAACTTTTGAATTATTTTATATTTTTGGCTTATGGATTGGCCTCCCAAGTGTCTGTTCAGGTTCCAGCAGTGCTGTTCAAGGAGAGAGACGCTGCAGAGCCACGCCCTCCCAGTGAAGTGGCTGTGATGCTCTGCTTCTCCCTGCAGCGCATGTGCACTAAGGGGAATAGGCAGTGGGCTGATATACAGCCCATCTGTCATATTACCTTCATTTGTTTGGTTCCCGACCTATTGTAGAGTCAGTGTCACCGCCAGTTATGTGAGAAGGTCTGGCAGACGTTCTTTGTTTTAGTTTCACTTTGTCATATCCTTTCCTTCTCCCAGGTGTTACCTATTTAGACTAGATGTCTCCCTTTATATTCCCTCCCATACTGCCTCACTTTGCGGTTTATACTACTTCCTGGATGAGGTGTTCACTGCTGGAGGCTGCTGCTGCTGTTTGCTAAGATAAGTCTTTTTCTTTATTTGCGTTTCCTTGCTGGCTTGATTCTAGGTGACCCTGACTCCGTCCGTATTAAGTGCAGGGAGCCAGTGGTCGTGTCCCCTCACTATTATAGGGTCTTCAGGTGTCATACAGTCTTAGGTACGTGGGCATGCAATCGTCTACTATTCAGACCCTTGCATGGGCATAGCAGTCAGGGAGAGCTCTTAGGCTTTTATAGGGCTCACCCATATGCTCCTTAGTTTGGGATCAAGCGAGTCGGATGTTTATTTAAAAGTTCCAGCTATCTGCAACATCATCCGTGACAGTCAGGTCACAAGACCACTCAGCTTCTGGTCCAGGTACCTGGCTCTCTATTTAAACCCCTTATTCTATGAGTAACATTGCCAGTGATAGCTTTGTTTGGCTCACTAGCCAGGTTTCTTGTTCCCTGTTCCTGCATTTGCACACTGATTCCTCTGTACTTCTGACCCCGGCTTGTCTTCTGGCCACTCTCTGTATCACATGTTTGGTATGGTGCAGCCCATCTGGTTCTTATCTCGGCTTGTCTTCAGAATACTCTCTGTCGCTTGTTTGGTACTTCATAGCCCATCTGGTTCTGACCCATTTCTGTACGACTTTGCTTTTGTGTTTGTTTATCTGTTGATGTTTGTCCGTCTCTGCACTTATTTATAGTAGGGACCATAATCCAGTTGCGGTTCTGCCAAGTAGGTCTTATACTGCAAGTAGGTAGGGAAAGTGGGTTGTGTTCCAGGTTAGGGCTCACTGTCCTTGTCTGTCCCTACCTACAGGTGTTACATTATCACTGGTCTAAAAAATAATAATTCTGGGTGACCTGCTCAGTTCTGAACGCCATGGCAATGTTGGCCAATCAGATAGAGGGTATTGCGAAACTGGTTTGTGATATAGCAGAGAGAGTCCAACAGCAAGAGTCCCTACTAAACCAGCCCCCATACCCCACACCCCTTGCTACAGATTTGCAACTAGTAGAGCCTAAGGTTAAGCTCCATGACAGTTTGTCTCGTGACCATAACAATTTTGTAACCTTCAGTGAGAGCTGTAAATATTATTTTTATCTTAGGTCACACTCATCAGGTATGGAAGCACAGACAGTAGGCATCATTATGTCTCTTCTTCCGAGGAACCCTCAGGAGTGGGCCTTCTCTCTATCGCCCAACTCTCCTGAACTATTTTCTGTTGACCATTTATTTTCCACTGGAAAACTCTATCCTTGTCCGTCTTCTTTTCCCTCTGTTCCTCAAGCCTCTATGTCCAAGGTGCCAGTGGAGTCCGAGGAGCCCATGCAAGTGACTACCATGTCTTCTCTGCAACGGAAGGAACGCCGCCTGAATAATGGCCTTTGCTTCTACTGCAGAAGACCTGCAAATCAACTGCAATCTTTTCCTTCTAGGCCAAAGTTGGGAAACTTCAGCGTCTGAGTGATGATCGGGGAGGCCACTCAAATGCACGGGTATTTCTCTAAAAGACTGACTTGGTTCTACTGCCTGATAATCTGTCATCACAAGGAAGGTCTGTTTCTGGTTTAGTGTTTGTGGATTCAGGGGCTCCAGCTAATTCTGTTCATTTTTATTTTTTTGTCATCCTTGGGTCTTGTAGTATGTAAATTATCAGAACCCATTCTGGTTTCTGGGGTGAATACTACTCCCTTAGCCAGAGGGTTTATTGAGTATGAACTGGTTATGAAGATTTGGTCTCTTTATTCTGAAAAGTGTTCGTTATATGCCATGAAAAATTTGTCTGCTGATGTCATCTTGTCCTACCCTGATTGAGGGCGCATAGTAAAATAGTGGAGTTCTGGCGAATTAGTAAAATAGTGTCCTCAGTGTTGTAATCATTGCTTATCTATCCAGATCTCTGGTCTTGAACTAGAGGAAGGACCACTACCTGAGTTTATTACGGACTTTCAGGATGTGTTTTCAAAAAAGAGGCCTCTGAAGTCTTGTCCTCTTATCACGAGCCCTCTCATTGTGCCATTGAACTTTTCTCTAGTGCTAGATTTCCAAAAGGCCACATTTTTTATCTTTTGGGGCCTGAAAGGCAGGCTATGAGAGTGTAACTACCATAGCTGCAGACCATGCAACTGCTATGGGGCCACGGGCAGGAGGGGGCCCAATTGGGATAATCTCCTCTTCTACTGGGGATAAAAACTTGGTCAGGACTCTACCCTCTAAAGGAACAACTTTTAGCAAATGAGGCAGTGGAAAAAATGGCCCAAGGGTCATTGAAAGGGGTTTAAGCAGAAACCTTTCTGTCCTGTGTGGAGGGCCTGGTTTGATCCTTGCTAGGGGGCTCTTACTTCTCTATGTACTCCACTGGGAGCTGGATTCTTTTTTGTGAATAAAAAAGACGGTGGATTGCGCCCCTGTATTTATTACAGAGACCTTAATAAAATAACGATCACAAACCAGTGCCCCCTACCTCTCATTCCTAATCTATTCAATCAAATTGTCGGGGCTCAGTGGCTCACTAAAGTCGACCTTAGAAGAGTCTAAAAACACGGAAGGGGGACAACGATGTTCATTACCCTTGAAGGGTATTTTGAATACCTTGTGATGCCCTTTGGGCTGTGTAACACCCCGGCTGTGTTTCAAAATCTCATAAATTGTATTTTCCAAGAGTCCCTGGGTCAGTTTGTTGTTGTGTATTTCAACAATATTTTTATTTTATCTCCTGACTCCTGAGTGGTCTTCTCATGTTATACATGTGAGAAAATTCCTAAAAAAATGATAAAATATAAACTGTTTGCTAAGCTAAGTAAATCTGAATTTGGTGTAAGAGACGTTTCCTCCCTGGGTTATAACCTCTCGCCCTAAAGTGTAAGCCGTAGTTGACTGGGCTAGGCCTACTTCTCTTAAAGACCTTCAACGATTCCTCAGTTTTGCTAACTATTATAGATTTTTTTTCAGTAACTGCCAAGCCTTTGACTGGCTTAACCTGGAAGGAGGTGGATCTGCTCCATTGGTTCCCTGATGCTCTGTCCACATTTGAAACACTGAAAGAAAGGTTCATTCATGCACGCATACTTATTCAGCCTGATGTCACCAAACCATTTATGTTGAGGTTGATGCTTCTGAGGAAGGGGTGGGTGCAGTACTGTTTCAGGGGTCATCTTCCTTAACTAATCTTTAAGCATGTTTCTTGAGAAAATTTTCCTCCGTCGAGAGGAATTATGATATTGCCAATCGGGAACTGCTGGCTATCAAATAGACCTTTGAGGAATGGCGGCAATTCTTATAAGGGGCTCATCACCATATCATTGTACTTACGGATCATAAGAACCTGATATATCTGGACACTGCTAAGCTCTTAAATCGTAGACAAGCACGCTGGGCCTCGTTCTTCACCTGGTTTACTTTTATTGCTACTTACAGTCCTGGATCTGGTAATGTGAAAGCGGATGCTTTATGACGCACGTAGTTTTAGTACTTGTGATTCTATCAGTACTGAACCTGGTAACATTCATCCTCCAGGTATTGTCATTGCTGCCGTTAGTCCTGATCTTGCCAGGATTTGGCTGCCAGTAATCTTCCCTCTGGTAAATTGTTTGTTCCTCCAAATCTTCACCTTAAAGTTTTGGAGGAATCTCTTTGTTCTGTACTTGCAGGTCATCCAGGAATTGTTGGGACTAAACATGTGGTCTCCAGAGCCTCCTAGTGCCCTACTTGGTCATGAGATGTGGTTGCCTTTGTCTCGGCATGTGATGTCTGAACAAGAGACAAGGTACTCAGGAGATATCCTGCGGATCTGCTTTGCCCCTTGCCCATTCCACAGACCACATCTCAATGGATTTCATTACTGACCTTCCGCCCTCCTGGGGAAGACGGTCATCTGGGAGGTCATTGATAGGTTCTCTAAAATCTACTTCCTGACAATAAAAAAATTACCTACCTTGTTTGTCAACAATATTTTCAAATTACATGTCATACCCGGGTCCTTTGTCTCAGATAGAGGAGTTTGCTTTGTCTTGAGATTCTGGAGAGACTAGTGATGAAACACTCCTTCTGCATCCATTTCCATTCCATCCTGACACAAATAGACAAACTGAAAGGGTCAACCAGGTTTTGGAGCAGTTTTTAAGATGCTTTGTATCTGACTGTCAGAACAAGTGGAAGAGAATTTTGTCCCTAGCAGAGTTTGCTTTCAACAATTATGTCAGCTCCACTAGTGGTATCTCACCTTTTTGTTGTAATTATGGTTTTAATCCACGTTTTTCATCAGTTTCTGGGTTAAGCTCTGTGAATCCTGCGGTGGCTGCTATCATTAATGATCTGTGCACAGCTTGGGCTCAGGCTCGCAAGAGCCTGGAAAAAGTTCAAAGCATTCAGTATAAACAAGCCAATAAAAAGCATTCTTTAGGTCCAAACGTCATTTTGGGAGAACTTGTCTGGCTTTCTACAAAAAATTTGAGTCTCAGAGTACCATCTGGTAAACTTTCTCCTAAATTTATTGGTCCATATAAGATTACATCTATAATAAACCCAATATCTTTCAGCCTTCTTTTACCATCCTCCTTCAAGGCACATAATTTTTTCCAAAAATCACTACTTAACAAATACATTACCCTGGTGGTTCCTCCACCTAAACCTCCTGACAACCTCCAGTTGTTATCCAAGGCAAATTTTGAGTATGAGGTAGAGACGATTTATGATTCTTATTGAGTTTAGGGCGGGGTGTAGCTAAAGGCTCATGGGCCCTGGTACAAGAGTTCAGCTTCCTCCCCACCCCTCAGTGCTTTATGGCCAGAGGCAGGGAGGCACCTAGCCTTTCTGCTGCCTAAGGCAAAATTTGAAACGTCCTCCCCCATGCCAAATTCTCAACCTAACCCATTCCCTCCAGTCTTTCTGTTAAAGGGGTTCTCCTCTTTTTACACTGATGACCTATCCTCAGGATAGGTCATCAATATCAGATCTGCCGGGATCCTCCGGCACCCCCGACGATCAGCTGTTTGAAGAGAGGGCAGAGTTCAGATAAGAGCTGCTTTCTCTGCTCTGTTCACCTGATCGCCGTAGCATTTGCAGTGATGAGCAGGTAAAAAGAGCAGAGAAGGCAGCGCTCATACAAAAAAAAAAAGCAGGACAACCCCTTTATAGACATACTTGGAAAACATTACATACAGCGCTACAGAACATACAGTGTCATACAGCGCCACATATGTACCTCTTACATTCAGTGGTGTCTCCTCTGATGTAGATATTCTCTTTCCTCATCTTCAGCCGCGTCTTGTCTCTGCAGAGTTTAACAAACATACATCTTACTTTCCTACTTTTACATCATCCTCCTCTTCTCAACACCCCATCCTGCCCCCCCATACTATCCTTCAGAAACAGTCCCCCTGAAAATACTGCTACCACACAGTGCGCCAGTACAAAATAAATACCCTGTTACCTTTCAGATTAGACGTCCATATCAAACCCCAGTTGAGACCCCCCACATCTCAGACTAAACCCCTTTTAGACCTTTGTCAGACCCCCATTAGACCTCCATGTCAGACCCCGCCCTAGTATCAGACTTCGGATAAGATCTTCATTAGACCTCCAGAGCCCCCATATAAGACCCCTATTAGACCTCCAGACCCCCATTAGACCTCAGACCAGAACTCCAGACCCTCATTAGACATCCAAACCCCAATATCTAACCCCCATTAGACCTCCAGACCTCCAATAAGACCCCCATTAGAGTTGCAGACACCCAATCAGACCCCATTAGACCTCTCTACACCCCCAGTCACACCCTCAATCAGTCAGACCCTCAATCAGACCCCTCAGACCCCTAATCAGACCCTCAATCAGATGCTTCAGGCCCCCAATCAGACCCTTCAGGCCCCTAATCAGACTCTTCAGACCCCTAATCAGACCCTTCAGGCTCCTAATCAGACCTCAGATCAGACTATAAAATAAATAAACAAACTTACCTCTCCTCTACCTACTTGAGTTCATTAAGGACTTTCAGGATGTGTTTTTCAAAGAGGCCTCTAAAGTCTTGTCCTCTCACCACAAGCCCTCTCATTGTGCCATTGAACTTGTATAATCAGAAAAGAATAGAACGTTCTCCAGCATCCATCAATGTTGATCGTCTTTATTGTAGATCGGTATAAAAATACATACTTCAATCTTCACCACCCTCCACCACAGGTTAACATGTTTCAAACTCAGAAGTTCTTAATCATAACCAGGTTATTTTTCAAGAGTTCCTGGGTCAGTTTGTTGTGTATTTCAACAATGTTTTGATTTTATCTCCTGACTGGTCTTTTTATGTTATACATGTGAGAAAAGTCCTCCCAAAATTTAGAAACTATAAACTGTTTGCTAAGCCTAGAAAATCTGAAGTTTGTGTAAGAGAAGTTTCCTCCCTGGGTTATAACCTCTAATCCTAAAGTTTCTGCACAGACCCCCGCTAAAGTGCAATCCGTAGTTGATTGGGCTAGGTCTACTTTTCTTAAGGCCCTTCTACGATTCCTCGGTTTTGCTAACTATTAAAGAATTTTTTTTCAGTTACTGCCAAGCCTTTGACTGGCTTAACCTGGAAGGAGGTGGATTTTCTCCATTGGTCCCCTGATGCTCTGTCCACCATTAAAACACTGAAAGAAAGGTTCATTCTTGCACGCATACTTATTCAGCCTGATGTCACCAAACCATTTATGTTGAGGTTGATGCTTCTGAGGAAGGGGTGGGTGCAGTACTGTTTCAGGGGTCATCTTCCTTAACTAATCTTCAGCCATGTTTCTTGAGAAAATCTTCCTCCGCCGAGAGGTATTATGATATTGGCAATCGGGAACTGCTGGCTATCAAATAGGCCTTTGAGGAATGGCAGCAATTCTTATAAGGGCTCATCACCAGATCATTGTAGTTATGGATCATGAGAACCTGATATATCGGGACACTGCTAAGCTTTTGAATCCTAGACAAGCACGCTGGGCCTCGTTCTTCACCTGGTTTACTTTTATTGTTACTTACAGTCCTGTGTCTGGTAATGTGAAAGCGGATGCTTTATCACGTAGTTTTGGTACTTGTGATTTTATCAATACTGAACCTGGTAACATTCATCCTCCAGGTATTGTCATTGCTGCCGTTAGTCCTGATCTTGCCTCTAAAATACTAAGTTGTCAGGATTTGGCTCCCAGTAATCTTCCGTCTAAATTGTTTGTTCTTCCAAATCTTCACCTTAAAGTTTTTGAGGAATCTCTTTGTTCTGTACTTGCAGGTCATCCAGGAATTGCTGGGACTAAACATGTGGTCTCCAGAGCCTACTGGTGGCCTACTTGGTCATTAAATGTGGTTGCCTTTGTCTCGGCATGTGATGTCTGAACAAGAGACAAGGTACTCAGGAGATGTCCTGTGGATCTGCTTTGCCCCTTGCCCATTTCACAGGCCACATCTCAATGGATTTCATTACTGACCTTCCACCCTCACGGGGAAGACGGTCGTCTGGGTGGTCATTGATAGGTTCTCTAAAATGTGTCATCTACTTCCTGACAATAAAAAAATTACCTACCTTGTTTGTCAACAATATTTTCAAATGACATGTGATACCCGGGTCCTTTGTCTCAGATAGAGGAGTTTGCTTTGTCTTGAGATTCTGGAGAGACTGGGGATGAAACACTCCTTCTGCATCCATTTGCATTCCATCCTGACACAAATGGACAAACTGAAAGGGTCAACCAGGTTTTGGAGCAGTTTTTAAGATGCTTTGTATCTAACTGTCAGAACAAGTGGAAGAGAATTTTGTCCCTAGCAGAGTTTGCTTTCAACAATTATGTCAGCTCCACTAGTGGTATCTCACCTTTTTATTGTAATTATGGTTTTAATCCACGTTTTTCATCAGTTTCTGGGTTAAGCTCTGTGAATCCTGCGGTGGATGCTATCATTAATGATCTGTGCACAGCTTGGGCTCAGGCTCGCAAGAGCCTGGAAAAAGTTAAAAGCATCCAGTATAAACAAGGCAATAAAAAGCATTCTTTAGGTCCAGACGTCATTTGGGAGAACTTCTCTGGCTTTCTACCAAAAAATTTGAGTCTCAGGGTACCATCTGGTAAACTTTCTCCTAAATGTATTGGTCCATATAAGACTATATCTATAATAAACCCAATATCTTTCCGCCTTCTTTTACCATCCTCATTCAAGGTACATAATAAATCACTACTTAAGAAATATATTCCCTTGGTAATTCCTCCCCCTAAGGCCTCATGCACAAGACCGTTGTTCTGGTCCGCATCCGAGCCGCAGTTTTTGCGGTTCGGATGCGGACCCATTCACCTCAACAGGGCCGCAAAAGATGCTCGCATCCGGTGTCCGCATCCGGTGCTCCGTTCCGTGGACCCGCTAAAAAAATATAACATGTCCTATTCTTGCCCGTTTTGCGTACAAGAATAGGCATTTCTACAATGGCCCGCCTGTTCCATTCCGCAAATTGCGGAAGGCACACGGACGGCTTCTGTGTTTTGCGGATCCAAAATTTGAGGATTGCAAAAAACGGAACGGTCTTGTGCATGAGGCCTAAACCTGCTGACAACCTCCTGTTGTAATCCAAGGCAAATTTTGAGTATGAGGTGGAGACAATTCTTGATTCTCATTGAGTTTAGGGCGGGGTGTAGCTAAAGGCTCATGGGCCTTAGTACAAGAGTTCAGCTTTCCCCCCCACCACCACCTTCCCTCAGTGCTTTATGGCAAGGGCCAGGGATGCACCTAGCCTTTTTGCTGCTTGAAACGTCCCCCCATGCCATATTCTCAACCTAACCCATTCCCTCCAGTCCTACTGTTAAATGGGTTGTCCTCTTTTTACTACTGATGACCTATCCTCAGGATTGGTCTTCAATATCAGATCTGCCGGGGTCCTCCAGCACCCCCGCCAATCAGCTGTTTGAAGAGAGGGCAGAGTTCATATGAGAGCTACTTTCTCAGCTCTGTTCATCTGCTTGCCGTAGCATTTGCAGTGATGAGCAGGTAAACAGAGAAGGCAGCGCTCATACAAAAAAAAAGTGGAAAATCCCTTACTTGGAAAACATTACATACAGCGCTACAGAACATACAGGGTCATACAGCGCCACATACAGTATGTACCTCTTACATTCAGTGATGTCTCCTCTGATGTAGATATTCTATCCTCATCTTCAGCCGCGTCTTGTCTATGCAGAGTTTAACAAACAGACATCTTACTTTCCTACTTGTCCATCATCCTCCTCTTCTCAACACCCCCCCTCCCCCCCCCCCAATACTTTCCTGCAGAAACAGTCCTCCTGGAAATACTGGTACCACACAGATAGTGTGCCAGTACAAAATAAATACCCTCTTACCTTTCAGATAAGACCTCCATATCAAACCCCAGTTGAGACCCCCCACATCTCAGGCCAAACCCCTTTTAGACCTCTGTCAGACCCTTTATCAGACCCCCCATTAGACCTCCATGTCAGACTCCGCTCCAGTATCAGACCTCAGATAAGATCTTCATTAGACCTCCAGACTCCCCATATAAGACCCCGATTAGACCTCCAGACCCCCATTAGACCTCAGACCAGACCTCCAGACCCTCATTAGGCCTCCAAACCCCAATATCTGACCCCCATTAGACCTCCAGACCCCCAATAAGACCCCCATTAGAGTTCCAGACACCCAATCAGACCCCCATTCGACCTCTCTACACCCCCAGTCACACCCTCAATCAGTCAGACCCTCAATCAGACCCTTCAGACACCTAATCAGACCCTCAATAAGACCCTTCAGGCCCCCAATTAGACCCTTCAGGCCCCTAATCAGACCCTTCAGACCCCCAATCAGACCCTTCATGCCCCTAATCAGACCCTTCAGACCCCAATCAGACCCTTCAGACTCCCAATCAGACACTTCAGGCCCCTAATCAGACCTCAGATCAGACTATAAAATAAATAAACAAACTTACCTCTCCTGCTGTGCCGCTCCTCTCCGGCAGGCTAGGTCCCCGGCTCTCATCTCTTCTCAGGGCCAGCGCTGCAGTCACCTGACCTCTTGCAGCATCGGGTCAGAGTAAGCTCTGTAGGTCCTGATGCTGCAGGCAGCCAGGGTACAGAAGTGCGGGCCCCGGGAAGTGTGAGCAGGAGGAGGGGTAAGTACTGTAGAGCGCTCACAGCTCTTCTCTCCCCCTCCTCCTGCAGACTAGTGAGTGCATCCATTATGGAAGCGCTCACTAGTATTCCCTTTATAAGATGCAGTGCATCTTATAAAGGTAAATATAGAGCACCACTGGCAAGGGGGTATCTCTGGGGCCCCCTGGCTTAGGGACCCGGTTGTAACTGCGACCCCTATAGTTATGCCAGTGGGCTCTCTGCAGTACCTTATCCATTGGAAGGGATACAGTGCTGAAGAAAGGGCATAAATAGAGGCTCGGGGTGTTCATGATCCTCCTTTAAACAGAAGGTTTAATCTTGAATTTCCATCGAAGCCTGCTCCCCCTGTTGAGGGTCTGGTCCAGCGACATGGCTATCTATTTAAACCCCTTGTTGTATGAACCCCAGTGCCAGTGATAGTTTTGTTTGGATCACTAGCTAGATTCTTTGTTCCTTTGAGTACTTTGCTTCTGATCCCAGCTTGTCTTCTGACCACTCTCTGTCTCACGTGTTGGGTACAGTGCAGCCCATCTGATTCTGATCTTGGCTTATCTTCTGACTACTCTGTCTCTCGTTTGGTACTTCATAGCCCGTCTGGTTCTGACCCATTTCTGCTTTTGTTTTTGTTTGTTGGCGTTTGTCTCTACACTTATGTAGAGTAGGAACCATTGTCCGATTGCAGTTCTGCCAAGTAGGGCTTATACTGCAATTAGGTAGAGAAAGCGGGCTGTGTTCTAGGTTAGGGCTCACTGTCCTTGTCTGACCCTACCTACAAATCGTACATAAAGTCTGAAGTATACATTTATAAGTGTGTTTGGTGGGACAGCTCATGTTTTATTACTATGATGATCTTTTAGATGGAGTGTAGAATACATAGCCACTGGTCAATGGTACCAATGACATGTAGTTCCAAAAACAAGACTTTTCATTCCCCCCATACTTTTTAACCTTGTCATATAATTAGGAAACAGATTTCTGCATTCTCCTCCCCGCTGTTCCTAAAGATCAAAGTTTGAAGGACTTGTGGTTTGGATGAAAACTTTTTGCTCACAGAACATGTTCCAATTGATTGATCAGGACTCGGGGAAGCGCTGACAGGTGTGGGGCTGCAGAAAGCAATGGAGTAGCGGCAGGCGCGCTCTGCCAGATTGTAATGAATTTCCTGACATTTCATCTGATCTTTTCAGAGAGATGAGCGGATAGCTTCCAATTGTTACTGAAAGAGGAAAGTTTAAGATGTCCAAATAGAAAATCCAAAAACAGTGCCAGCTTCTCCGAGCTAAACACAAGTTTGTGCACATTTATCATCCACTTGAGTGCAATGCAGACTGCACTAAAATACTGCACTGAACACTTGTGAGAGTGTGAGAGGCCGGAATGAGCTGGTGCCCCCAGGGGTGCACCACCAATGAGGCCAGGTGAGGCAATCGCCTCAGGCATCACCAGGTAGGGGCAAGAGGGGGGCAATGGAAGGGCCATGGGTAATGAACGCACACATTGTGGCAAAGGGGTTAAGTTGAAAGGCAGCAGAAAGGCTAGGTGCACCCCTGGGTGCCCCATATCTACATCAAAGAGATGCTTCTAACTTGATATTTATATGGCTCAATAAACAAAAAGCACAAACTAAAAACTTGAATAAATTAACTTAATAACAATATAAGGAAAGGATTTAATTAAGTTACAGTGTATCTGCACATTTTAGGGAAGTACATGATGAAGAACCGAACCAACTGGATAGGTTGGGAATTTTGTAAAGCTGACAGGAGGAGACTGCTGACTGTTTGAAGAAGTTGCGGCGCCCACTAGAGCTCCCATGAGCGCCGTGGCTTTCTTACTGCTCAAACTCAATGCCGTCCATTGTACAGCGGCTGTGCTTGGTATCACATCCCAGGCATGTTAACTTGAATGGGGCTGAGCTGCGCCTAGGCCATGTAACTGATGAACTTGACATCACATGGCCCAGAAAGAGGGCCAAGCACTCATGGAGCTCCATGGCCTCTTCGTACAGCTGATCAGGACCACAGATGATCTCATATTGATTACCTATCCTGAGGATAGGCCATCAACGTGTAAATCCTGGAGAACCCCTAAATATAGACCTTGATCTAAACTGTTTTACAAGAAAGGGTTAAAATTAGCTGAAAAGGTTAAACATTTCTTAGTGGGTTGGGGAGGGGTTGGAATAGCAAGATGGCACTCCCTTGTGGTACCAGAGTTGCACTTTTGGTTCTAGCCTCCCCAGAGACCATCGAGCTGAAAGGATTATGACTGAGGCTGTCGATCCCGATTCCAAATTTGCAAATAGAACCTCTAGAAAGGGCTGCATGGCGCTTAGTGGCAAACGTTTTGCACCTTAGCCACTAACAGAATACTAAGAGAATCGGGATATTCTCAGATCGTGACCGGCAGGTGGGCCCTGAGGACTGGAGTTGAGGAACGCTGCTCTACAGCATGGGTATTTCCAATGAGGGGACTTCTGTTTTTGCAGAGCCATTTCTCCTTAACACCCCACTGCCTAACTATGAACGGAGATCATTTAATAAAATAAAACTTTTTAAATCTTATCTTATTGGAATAAGGCACATACAGTAGATGGGTCTAGATCAAAGGTGTTAAACATTACTCAAAGGGCCCTGGTGTCTTTCAACACTGTTTTGCACACATGGGCATGTGTTATAGCCATCAAGTGCCATGGAGGCATGGGTGACCCCTCTCAGGTCACAGATCATTCCCTCTAAGTATAATCTTTTCACAAGACAATTGAAATATCAGGGGGTAACTAAAGGGGACCCCCTCCTTCCTTTAAATGCAGCATATTTCCAGTTTATTTGTAGAAACAAACGATGGGGATACAAGTGGTCTTTCACTTTAGGTTTAGATTTTTATGTAATTTTTCTTCGGATTATGCATCTTTGTGTTTTAAAACCGAAAAGTAAATTGGAAAAATGTATGATTTTAAAGGGGCTTTCCAGGATTTTGATAGACCATCAATATCAGACTGCAGGGAATTTAACAACCCACACCCTTACTAATTAGCTCCCGCATCGGAAGTCAGCACCGGGACTACACAGCTGCAGTCATCGGGGACGGACTGGGAACTTAAAGTACTAAAAGTGGCCCCATTTTGTAGTTGAGTCCAAATTGATGGAAGGCAGGGCCAACAATACTATACTGTAACACATTATACCGCCCCAACAAAGACAAATACCACAGTCCATCACAAAATACTGCCACCTTCACTGGCCGACCCCCTGGGAATCGGCCCACTGGGAAATTTACCTGTAAGGTCTTTGGCCAATCTGCCCCGGCCAGTCATTGTATATAGGACAATAGTTATATTTTCAGAGGGGCCTCCATCATTTAGGGCACCATTACCCCAGTTTCACCAAGCATGGACTACTTGGAGACATATAAAATCAGGCGCATGTGCTGGATGAAGAAACATGAAGGAACGATTTGCAGCACATTTATTTAGCGGCGCACACTTCTGACACTGAAAATACATTGTACAGACTTACAGATCTACACATGCAGGTTTTCAGGTTTTGTTCGTAATACTGTAATTTTGACAAAAAAAGGAGTCTTTGGGAACGAGACCCGATGAGCTTATTAGTCTTCAAATTGGAGAGTGATGAGAAAAGTCACAAATTACAGCGAAAATTCAATGTCATCCTTTGAGCCAAAAAATAATGGTGAAAATTGCTTAGTAACTGTGGGCCATGTATGTCACTCTTATTACGGACACGGTAGGGTGATATTACGTATTTAGGTTTTGTATAACACTGGAACTGACATTCTTCATCTTATCCTCTAAACTCCCCTGGAAGTTAACTATGAGAATTAGCAATTTTCCTGATCTCTTTTCTGAGGCTCAGACCTTGTCCTTGGATTGTATTTGACAGATATCATGGGAATTGCTTCCAATGTATACACAAAACCTATGGCACTAATGTAGGGAAGTGGGGGCGGTTCATTGGCATGTATACGGTATTTATGTCAGCAGTCCACTAAGGTATATGGTGGGTCCAAATTAGGCTAGGGAGCATTTTCAGCAAGTCTGTCTCCGGGTGTGAACGAGGGGGGAGCTTTACAGGTGCAAGGTTTGAAGTTACATCTTGATTGTGCAGCGAGCCCCTGGGTGGGTGGTGGGGGCCAGGAGGAGCGGGATGTGGTTGTGACACTAATAGGAGTTGTCGTGGTTCCCAGTGGCTGTTCTATCTTCAGTGCTCACTGGGGCTGTGCAGTGAATGGAGGACACACCCTTTCTTCTCTTGCAGCACACCCTGGTAATGGGAGTCCTGTCTGATGGTGGCAGGGATGTCCGTGATAAATGTGTGTGGTGAGCAAGGCAGGAGGCCTGGGCCCGATAAAGACTGAAGGCAGTGCAAGACAGTGACCAGGGTTAACAAATCCAAGGCACCTTACTGAAGTAGTCTCTGCAGCTGGAGGGGGACCCTCTGAATATACAGTCACAGGAGGGGGTCATTCTGCACAGCTGGAGGGGGTCACTCTGTGCAGTCGGAGGGGGGTCACTCTGAATATAACTGGAAGGGTTCACTCAGCATTCAACTGGAGGGGGGGACTCTGAATACAGATGGAGGGGTTAAACCTGAATACAACTTGAGGGGTCTCTGTCAATACAACTGGAGGGGGTGGCGCGACACCTCCCAAGCTATATTGAAAATTAACCCCTCTGACTGTATTCACAGTGACCCCCTCCAACTGTATTCAAAGTGATCCCCTGTGACTGTATTTAGAGTTACCCCCTCCGACTGTATTTAGAGTGACCCCTTCCGACTGTATTCAGGATGAACCCCTCCAGCTGTATTCAGAGTGACCCCCTCTGACTGTATTCAGAGTGACCCCCTCCAACTGTATTCAAAGTGATCCCCTGTGACTGTATTCAGAGTTACCCCGTCCGACTGTATTCAGAGTGACCCCTTCCGACTGTATTCAGGATGAACCCCTCCAACTGTATTCAGAGTGACCCCCTCCGACTGTATTCAGGATAACCCCCTCCGACTGTATTCAGGGTGACCCCCTCCGACTGTATTCATGGTGACCCCCCGCCGACTGTATTTAGGGTGACTCCCTCAGACTGTATTTAGGGTTACCCCCTCCGGATGTATTCAGGGTGACCCCTCTGACTGTATTTAGACCTTGCGCTCCTGTAATTTGCCCACTGGCTCCTGGTATTGACCCCCTTCGACTGTATTCAGAGTGACACCCTCCGACTGTATTCAGGGTAACCCCCTCCGACTGTTTTCAGAGTGACCCCCTCCGACTGCATTTATGGTGACGCCCTCAGACAGTATTCAGGGTTACCCCCTCCGACTGTATTCAGAGTGACCCCCTCTGACTGTATTTATGCTGACGCCCTCAGACAGTATTCAGGGTTACCCCCTCCGACTGTATTTATGGTGACGCCCTCAGACTGTATTCAGGGTTACCCCCTCCGACTGTATTTATGGTGACGCCCTCAGACTGTATTCAGGGTTACCCCCTCCGACTATATTCAGAGTGATCCCCTCCGACTGTATTCAGAGTGACCCCCTCCAACTGTATTTATGGTGATGCCCTCAGACTGTATTCAGGGTTACCCCCCCTGACTGTATTCAGGGCAACATTTAGGTGCACCTGTGAAGCCTGGGCCTTATCAGCCTGTCTTGCGTGGGACTCACAGCCTCCTCCCTCCTCCCATTGCAAGCATGGCAGGTACGGTAACTGTGAGTTTGCTGCGAGTCGGACCTTACGCTCCTGTAATTTGCCCACTGGCTCCTAGTATTGCCCATACGGCACAGGTAGGTTAGTGTTAGGTCCCGAGTTACTTGAGAAACCTTGGCGCGGTGCTCTGGCTCAGATATGTCCTTCATAAAAGGATATATTTGCTAAATTCTAAATTTTAACACCAGTTTGAGGGTTTAGTCAGACTTGTTTGTTTGCATCCACAGTAGTGCACCTTCCTTATTAATGTTTATTTCATATAGCTATTTACATCCACACATTTTTCAATCTTGTGTAGGATGTCTTTTTGTGGTACTTGTGGTCCACTGCGGGCATCCTCCCCTGTATGCATTTTTGCTGGAGATCGCCATTAGCAACGGGCCACAAGTGCAGGATCTGCTCCCCTGGGTATAGTGCACAACTGAATATGGGGTTGAGCACTTCCTGCCTTTTGACACCACGACATTTTTTGTAGTTTGTATATAAAGTGGATATAAAAAGTCTACACACCCCTGTTAAAATTTCAGGTTTCTGTGATGTAAAAAAATGAGACAAAGATAAATCATTTCAGAACTTTTTCCAAATCTTTTAGGTAGAGGGAAGAAAAAATATAAAAATAAAATAATATGGTTGCATAAGTGTGCACACCCTTAAACTAATACTTTTGTTGAAGCACCTTTTGATGTTATTACAGCACTCAGTCTTTTTGGGTAGGAGTCTATCAGCATGGCACATTTTGACTTGGCAAGATTTGCCCACTCTTCTTTGCAAAAACACTCCAAATCTGTCAGATTGCGAGGGCATCTCCTGTGCATAGCCCTCTTCAGATCACCCCATGGATTTTTAATCGATTCAGGTCTGGGCTCTGGCTGGGCCATTCCAAAACTTTAATCTACTTCTGGTGAAGCCATTCCTTGGTTGATTTGGATGTATGCTTTGGGTCGTTGTCATGCTGAAAGATGAAGTTCCTCTTCATGTTCAGCTTTCTAGCAGAAGTCTGAAGGTTTTGTGCCAATATTGACTGGTATTTGGAACTGTTCATAATTCCCTCTAGCTTAACTAAGGCCCCAGTTCTAGCTGAAGAAAAACAGCCCCTTGGCCTGATGCTGCCACCACCATGCTTCATTTTGGGGATGGGGTTCTTTTGGTGATGTGCCGTGTTGTTTTTGGGCCAAACATATCTTTTGGAATTATGGCCAAAAAGTTCAACCTTGGTTTCATCAGACCATAACACCTTTTCCCACATGCTTTTGGGAGACTTCAGATGTGTTTTTGCAAAATGTAGCCTGGCGTGGATGTTTTTCTTTGTAAGAAAAGGCTTTCGTCTTGCCACTCTACCCCATAGCCCAGATATATGAAGAATACGGGAGATTGTTGTCACATGTACCACATAGCCAGTACTAGCCATATATTCCTGCAGCTCCTTTAATGTTGCTGTAGGCCTCTTGGTCGCCTCCCAGACCAGTTTCCTTCTCGTCTTTTCATCAATTTTGGAGGGACGTCAAGTTCTTGGTAATGTCACTGTTGTGCCATATTTTCTCCACTTGATGATGACGGTCTCCACTGTGCCCCATGGTATATCTAATGCCTTGGAAATTCTTTTGTACCCTTCTCCTGACTGATTATTATTATTATTAATTATTAAAGCGCCATTCATTCCATAGCGCTGTACATATGATAAGCGGTGCACATACATAATACAGACAATTGCACTAATCATAAACAAGATGAGTTACAAACTGGTACAGAAGGAGAGAGGGTCCTGCCCGTTAGGGCTTACAATCTACATGGTATAGGAGAAGGACACAGTAGGTGCGGGTTAAGTTGGTCATGGCGGTATAGAGGCAGCAGGGTCACTGCTTGTAGGCTTGTCTGAAGAGGTGGGTTTTCAGGTTTCTTTTGAAGGATTTCACTGTAGTTGAGAGTCTGATATGTTGTGGTAGCGAGTTCCAGAGTATGGGGGATGCACGGGAGAAATCTTGGAGTCGATTGTGGGAAGAGGCAATAAGAGGAGAGGAGAGAAGGAGGTCTTGTGAGGATCGGAGAGTGCGTGTGGGGGTGTATCGGGAAAGTAGCTCAGAGATGTAGGGAGGGGACAGGTTATGGGAGGGGATTGGCCTTGTATGTATTTGTTATTACTTTGAAGGGAATTTGTTAGGCAATGGGGAGCCAGTGAAGGGATTGGCAGAAGGGAGAGGCAGAGGAGTAATAGGGTGAGAGGTGGATTAGTCGGGCAGCAGAGTTGAGGATAGATTGGAGGGGTGCGAGAGTGCTAGATAGAAGGCCACAGAGGAGAATGTTGCAGTACAAGCATTTTCGAAGATTCAAAGTTAAGGAAAGCACGGATGCGGGAGATGTTTTTGAGTTGGAGGCGGCAGGTGGTGGAAAGGGCTTGGATGTGCGGTTGGAAGGAAAGGGCAGAATCCAAGGTCACTCCAAGGCAGCAGGCTTTGTTGACTGGGGAGTGTGTGCAGCCATTGATCATTAAAGATAGGTCTGTTGGGGGGGTTGAACAAGATGGGGGAAAGATTATGAATTCTGTCTTATCCATGTTAAGTTTTAGAAAGCGAGAGGCGAAGAAGGATGATATAGAAGATAGATATTGTGGGATTCTTGATAGTAAGGTGGTGATGAATAGACCAGAGAGGTAGATTTGTGTGTCGTCAGCGTAGGAGTGATACTGAAAGCCATGGGACTCTATGAGCTGTCCCAGGCCAAAAGTGTAGATAGAGAATAGCAGGGGTCCTAGGATAGAGCCTTGCGGGACACCAACAGAGAGGGCATGAGACGAGGAGGTGGTGCGGGAGTGGGAGACGCTAAACATCCAGTCTGTGAGGTATGATGTGATCCAGGAGAGGGCCAGGTCAGTGATGCCAAGAGATGAGAGAATTTGCAACAGAAGGGAGTGAGTGGTCAACAGTGTCAAAGGCAGAGGACAGGTCAAGGAGAAGGAGTACAGAGTAATGTTTTTTGGGTTTTGGCTGTTAGTAGGTCATTGGTGACTTTGGTAAGGGCAGTCTCAGTCGAGTGGTGGGGTCGGAAGCCAGATTGTAAGCGGTCAAAGAGGAAGCAGGACTGATACCTTTTAACAATGAGATCCCTCTGATGCTTTGGAAGCTCTCTGTGGACCATGGCTTCTGCTGTGGGATGTGACTAAGAACATTTCAGGAAAGACCAACTAGAGTAGCTGAACTTTATTTGGGGTTAATCAGAGGCCCTTTAAATGATGGCAGGTGTATGCTGACTCCTATTTAACAGGATTGTGAATGTGATTGCTTAATTCTGAACACAGCTACATCCCCAGTTATAAAAGGGTGTGCACACTTATGCAACTACATTATTTTTGTTTTTGTTTTTTTCTTCCCTCCACCTAAAAGATTTCAGTTTGTTTTTCAATTGAATTGTACAGTTTATAGGCCACATTAAAGGTGGAAAAAGTTCTGAAATGATTTATCTTTGTCTCATTTTTTTACAGCACAGAAACCTGACATTTTAACAGGGGTGTGTAGACTTTTTATATCCACTGTAGATATGTTTGGAAGTATATAAACTCCATATTTACATGTGCCTGATTTTCATCCACAGGCAACATTTAGGTGCTTCTGTGAGGCCTGGGCCATATCAGACAGTCTGGGGTGGGACTCACAGCCTCCTCTCTCCTCCCATTGCAAGCATGGCTGCATGCTGGGGGTAACTGGGAGTTTGCTGTGAGTCAGACCTTACGCTCCTGTAATTTGCCCACTGGCTCCTGGTATTCACCGCCTCTGACTGTATTTAGAGGGATCCCCTCCGACTGTATTCAGAGTGATCCCCTCTGACTGTATTCAAAGTGATCCCCTCCGACTGTATTCAGAGTGACCCCCTCCGACTGTGTTCAGAGTGATCCCCTTTAACTGGGTTCAGAGTGACCCTCTCCGACTGTGTTTAGAGTGACCCCCTTCGACTGTATTCAGAGTGACCCCCTCTAACTGTATTTAGAGTGATCCCCTCCGACTGTATTCAGACTGACCTCCTCTGACTGTATTCAGACTGACCCCCTCCGACTCTATTCACGGCAATTCTCTTGGACTGTATTCAGAGTGACCCCCTCCGACTGTATTCAGAGTGATCCCCTCCGACTGTATTCAGTGACCCCCTCCGACCGTATTTAGAGTGACCCCCTCCGACCGTATTTAGAGTGATCCCCTCCGACCGTATTCAGAGTGACCCCCTTTGACTGTATTCAGAGTGACCCCCTTCAACTGTATCCAGAGTGACCCCCTCCGACTGTATTTAGAGTGATCCCCTCCGACTGTATTCAGAGTGAGCTCCTTCGACTGTATTCAGACTGACCCCCTCCGAGTGTATTCAAGGCGACTCTCTTGTACTGTATTCAGAGTGACCCCCTCCGACTGTATTCAGAGTGACCCCCTTTGACTGTATTCAGAGTGACCCCCTCCGACTGTATTCAGAGTGACCCCCTCCGACTGTATTCAGAGTGACCCCCTCCGACTGTATTCAGAGTGACCCCCTCCGACTGTATTCAGAGTGATCACCTCCGACTGTATTCAGACTGACCCCCTCCGACTGTATTCAAGGCGACTCCCTCGGACTGTATTCAGAGTGACCTCCTCCGACTGTATTCAGACTGACCCCCTCCGACTGTATTCAGGGCGACTCTCTTGCACTGTGTTCAGACTGACCCCCTCCGACTGTATTCAGGACGACTCCCTTGGACTGTATTCAGACTGACCCCCTTATAGATTTTTTCATTCGGTCCCTGAAGGCATAATTCACCTTCAGGAGTCTTGGAGGCTAGCTGGGTGGAGCTGTAAAATCATGGCTAGACATGTAACCTTTTTGGGGTGACATGGTAGTGAGATTTGTCTTTGTATTTGGCTGAGACTCCTCGCATCTGCAACCACCGCCCGTCATACAGATCTTCAGAGCCGTCCCGTTGTTTTCAGATCTTATGCATATAAAATGATAGAAGCGCGCTTTATCCGATTACGTGTAAATGTCAGGCGCGCGTCTGCGCTCCGAGCAATCAGCGGAATACAATTAGCCTTTGAATTCAGCCTGCGAGTTTAGATGTTAACAGGAAGCAATTTCTTTTCTTTAGCAACTGATAAGTAGCTGAAATGGCGGGTTCCGGGCGACCTATCAGCAAATTTACGTAAGAAAATACAAGGAATGCGCAACCTCTTCAATCATTTAACCCTGTACTGCAACCTACTGTACGCATGGGACTATAGGTGGTCACATATACGGGCGGTGGATCCAGGTGAATCATTTCCACTGCGGACTTTGACAAGAACCTGAGACAAATTTCTGCCGAATTGGTGGAAAGATCTGCGTTGGTGGATTCGGGTCTCCGTTATTGAATGTGGGGTGTTTTCCAGTACGTGTGGATGGAGCTATGAAAATAAAATCCACTTGTTTTTTACAATAATTTTTTTTTTCTGCATTTAAATGTGTTGCAGAAAACCCACAGCATACATTTCAGGTGTGACGGCACCCTATGGGCACAAGTCTGGGGAGGACCTTGTCCCACCCCATATTACATGATGAATTCTGTTTAGGAGCGGCTGGTCAAGCCTATGGTCCAATCTTCATGAAGCCGGAGGTTGAATGTCGTGGACCATACATGTCCTGCTGCCAGAACCTCACCCCGGGACACAGAAAGGAGAAGGACCTCAGTGAAAGATGAGAGATTGTGAAAAAAAGATCAAAGAAAACCACAAACCAAAAAAAGAATTGGGATCAATGAGCCCCATAAATATTAGATGGGAGACCCCGGCAGTCAGCTCTGCATATGAAGAGAGGGGGCGGCTAATTATACTGGGATATACTGGACGGGGGGGCTTTGATGTCACCGGCGCTGACTCCTTTCATCCGAGGATCCACGCGGTTCATTGTCCTAATCACACCGATGTTACATGGCGTCAGATAATATCACCTTAGGAAAGAGACTTTACTGTATCTAAGCCTATTGGGTGATACGTAGAGCAACGGAGCGGGGCGCAGACAGTAGCGAAGTGAAGCTTGACTAAGGGGGAAGTATTCAGGCAGTAAAGGGTTAGTGGTGAATTACAGGTTGAGGTGTCCGCAGGGTTAAAATTAGTAGGTGGAGTTTGTAATTTGCGGGTTGTAATTCGCGGGCTGTATATTATCTGGAGTGGGGGTGGGATCTATACCAGTGTCCGGGGCATTGCGGTGAGTTACCCACCCTCTCGCCCTTGGTTTGGTCATTAGGTTTCCAGTGGTGGACAGGGTGGTGTAGTGGGGCCGGTTAATAGAGGGTCCTGGAAGGCAATACAATGTTTAAGAGGTGCATGACACGTTGGAGCGTGCATCTCATCAGGTTCGGTAAGCTGATGGCTGGGGCTCCTGTTTGGGCTAAAATGCCTACAGGGGTGGATGGAGATATAATTTGGAGGATTTGGTACCTTTGGGTCGGTGACTGCGGCCAAGGGTAAGGTGGAAATCAAGTGGAGATGTGGAGTGAAGAGCGCAGCTTGCTTGGGTTGCCTTCTAGGATTCTTTCTCAATGTGTTGGAATTTATTGTAATTTGATTTATGTGTTTATGTGTTTATGATTGTGATCACTAAAAGAAAAGTTGAAGAAGTTATTTATTTGTCTAATAAACGGGCTGCTACAGCCATTTATACCAAGACGTTGGCTTTTGAGGGTTTCTTGGGAGGAGAGGGTAGTTGGGTTGGTTGGGCAGCTGACTGAAGTAATCTTACATCCTATTAAGTCAAGTCTCAGGAGAGAACACAACAATAAATCCACCATAATAGAATGAATCTCCAGAGGCAGTGTGCTGCAGAGCCGTGTATCCAATCCTTGTGTGATACTGCCTGCTGAGAGAATGCATCTAATCCTATTATGTGTGATACTGTCTGCTGAGATATTGTATCTAATCCTATCCTGTGTGATACTGTCTGCTCAGCTGTGTATCTAATCCTATCCTGTGTGATACTGTCTGCTGAGACAATGCATCTAATCCTATTATGTGTGATACTGTCTGCTGAGATATTGTATCTAATCCTATCCTGTGTAATACTGTCTGCTCAGCTGTGTATCTAATCCTATCCTGTGTGATACTGTCTGATGAGCTGTGTATCTAATCCTATCCTGTGTGATACTGTCTGCTGAGCTGTGTATCTAATCCTATCCTGTGTGATACTGTCTGCTGAGCTGTGTATCTAATCCTATCCTGTGTGATACTGTCTGCTGAGCTGTGTATCTAATCCTATCCTGTGTGATACTGTCTGCTCAGCTGTGTATCTAATCCTGTCCTGTGTGATACTGTCTGCTGAGCTGTGTATCTAATCCTATCCTGTGTGATACTGTCTGCTGAGCTGTGTATCTAATCCTATCCTGTGTGATACTGTCTGCTGAGCTCTGTATCTAATCCTATCCTGTGTGATACTGTCTGCTGAGCTGTGTATCTAATCCTATCCTGTGTGATACTGTCTGCTGAGCTGTGTATCTAATCCTGTCCTGTGTGATACTGTCTGCTGAGCCGTGTATCTAATCCTATCATGTGTGATACTGCCTGCTGAGCTGTGTATCTAATCCTATCCTGTGTGATACTGCCTGCTGAGCTGTGTATCCAATCCTCTCATGTGTGATACTGCCTGCTGAGCTGTGTATCTAATCCTATCCTGTGTGATACAGTCTGCTGAGCTGTGTATCTAATCCTATCCTGTGTGATACTGTCTGCTGAGCTGTGTATCTAATCCATACTGTCTGCTGAGCTGTGTATCTAATCCTATCATGTGTGATACTGTCTGCTGAGCTGTGTATCTAATCCTATCCTGTGTGATACAGTCTGCTGAGCTGTGTATCTAATCCTATCCTGTGTGATACTGTCTGCTGAGCTGTGTATCTAATCCCATCCTGTGTGATACTGTCTGCTGAGCTGTATATCTAATCCTATCCTGTGTGATACTGTCTGCTGAGCTGTGTATCTAATCCTATCATGTGTGATACTGCCTGCTGAGCTATGTATCTAATCCTATCATGTGTGATACTGTCTGCTGAGCTGTGTATCTAATCCTATCCTGTGTGATACTGTCTGATGAGCTGTGTATCTAACCCTATCCTGTGTGATACAGTCTGCTGAGCTGTGTATCTAATCCTATCCTGTGTGATACTGTCTGCTGAGCTGTGTATCTAACCCTATCCTGTGTGATACTGTCTGCTGAGCTGTGTATCTAATCCTATCCTGTGTGATACTGTCTGCTGAGCCGTGTATCTAATACTATCCTGTGTGATACTGTCTGCTGAGCTGTGTATCTAATCCTATCCTGTGTGATACCGTCTGCTGAGCTGTGTATCTAATCCTATCCTGTGTGATACTGCCTGCTGAGCTATGTATCTAATCCTATCCTGTGTGATACTGTCTGCTGAGCTGTGTATCTAATCCTATCCTGTGTGATACTGTCTGCTGAGCTGTGTATCTAATCCTATCATGTGTGATACTGTCTGCTGAGCTGTGTATCTAATCCTATCCTGTGTGATACTGTCTGCTGAGCTGTGAATCTAATCCTATCCTGTGTGATACTGTCTGCTGAGCTGTGTATCTAATCCTTTCCTGTGTGATACTGTCTGCTAAGCTGTGTATCTAATCCTATCCTGTGTGATACTGCCTGCTGAGCTGTGTATCTAATCCTATCCTGTGTGATACTGTCTGCTGAGCTGTGTATCTAATCCTATCCTGTGTGATACTGCCTGCTGAGCTGTGTATCTAATCCTGTCCTGTGTGATACTGTCTGCTGAGCTGTGTATCTAATCCTATCCTGTGTGATACTGCCTGCTGAGCTGTGTATCTAATCCTATCCTGTGTGATACTGTCTGCTGAGCTGTGTATCTAATCCTATCATGTGTGATACTGTCTGCTGAGCTGTGTATCTAATCCTATCCTGTGTGATGCTGTCTGCTGAGCTGTGAATCTAATCCTCTCCTGTGTGATACTGTCTGCTGAGCTGTGTATCTAATCCTATCCTGTGTGATACTGTCTGCTGAGCTGTGTATCTAATCCTATCCTGTGTGATACTGTCTGCTGAGCTGTGTATCTAATCCTATCCTGTGTGATACTGTCTGCTGAGCTGTGTATCTAATCCTATCCTGTGTGATACTGTCTGCTGAGCTGTGTATCTAATCCTATCCTGTGTGATACTGTCTGCTGAGCTGTGTATCTAATCCTATCCTGTGTGATACTGTCTGCTGAGCTGTGTATCTAATCCTATCCTGTGTGATACTGTCTGCTGAGCTGTGTATCTAATCCTATCCTGTGTGATACTGCCAGCTGAGCTGTGTATCTAATCCTATCCTGTGTGATACTGTCTGCTGAGCTGTGTATCTAATCCTATCCTGTGTGATACTGTCTGCTGAGCTGTGTATCTAATCCTATCCTGTGTGATACTGTCTGCTGAGCTGTGTATCTAATCCTATCCTGTGTGATACTGTCTGCTGAGCTGTGTATTTAATCCTGTCCTGTGTGATACTGTCTGCTGAGCTGTGTATCTAACTACACTATGTGTTACTCTTCATGGTCCGGGGAGACAATGGGGGTCATTTACTAACATTCCTTAAATGAGTTGTGTCACAAAACATGTTCTGCATTATTCATACCGACATCTGGACCTGAAGACTTTCATAATTACATGAAATAAAAAATTTAGCCTGACCAGTGAGCTATTCACTAAAATCTAAAACGCCGGTCTTAATAAATGTGCCCCAATGTATCTGAGCCTGTCATGTGTAATACAGCCTGCAGATATGCTGTATCTAAGCCTATGATGTGTGATAATATTTGCTGAGACAATGTATCTAAGCTTATCATATGTGATACATCATATCAGGTTCCTGGATTTGAGTACAGGATAATTTAAAGGGACAGTGCGCTCCTTGCTGGATCCTAATAATAGCCGTGTATTTTATGAAATGCCCCCATTATGTAAGTGTTCTTGCCATCTCTGGGCGTTGGTCCCTCCATCACATATATCTCTGTATTCTTCTGCTCTCCGTTCTCCTCATTATATCATTAGAAATATGACAAATGCTTACAGACACGTTTTCCTGGGAGTCGATGCAGTGGACGCCGTATCGCCGCAGGCCGCAGGCCGCTATTTCTACACTTGTCAGGCTCTGCTCACTTGTATATGTTCTCCTCTTGTTCTGAGCTCCCGCTAAGTCTTTCCACACCAGTAGACCGGAGGACTCTGGAGGTTTAGCTGAAATCCAGGCAAATATTTAAAAAATAAACTGTCCCTGGGTCGTGCGCTCACAAGACGGAAAATCCGATCCGCAAATAAGAGGAAAGCCAAAGGAAATTGCACAGTGGGCGCGTTACCCTGTGACTGCGGCACGCTCAGGTGAGCTTCTAGTGCGGCCACCAGGTAAACAATGCCGCTAATTAGCATACAGATGGAAAAGTTATGGTAATGACCGCCGCGAGCAATCGGGAGGAAATGAGACACTAAATACTGCTCAAACTGCGCCAATTGTTAGTATAATCTCATGTACACAATCTGTACGGATCCCGCCATGTGTAGGAATGTCAGAGCCCCCCCTCCCCCACCGAACACAACGGTACAGAAATGAAACGCACAGACCGTCATTTATTATCTGGTGAATGCCTGTTTTTTGGCCTAATTAGGTTGCAGATTATCGCACAAAGGTGCTTTGCGACAAAATCTGTGACTACACCCCGCTCATGCCACTTTAGCGAAATGGCGGAAAAAGGAGACGTGGCATGGGCGTGGAAGAGGGTGGGCCGGTCAACCGTCTCATTCAATAATTTCCACGCCAGTTTATGGCGTGTAAAATGGCCTTTAACTACACCAGCAAGGGAACTGGCGTAGTTTAAAGCATGTCGCGCGACCAGTGGCAGCAAGAGCATGGCCCTGTATAACTTTGGCGCACTTACCAGCAGCGCCGGTCTTAATAAATGTCCCCCACAATGAATAAAATGTTCACACTGTGTACATACATTACATTACTTATCCTGTACTGATCCTGAGTTACATCCTGTATTATACTCAAGAGCTGCACTCACTATTCTGCTGGTGCAGTCACTGTGTACATACATTACTTATCCTGTACTGATCCTGAGTTACATCCTGTATTATACTCCAGAGCTGCACTCACTATTCTGCTGGTGCAGTCACTGTGTACATACATTACTGATCCTGTACTGATTCTGAGTTACATCCTGTATTATACTCCAGAGCTGCACTCACTATTCTGCTGGTGCAGTCACTGTGTACATACATTGCATTACTTATCCTGTACTGATCCTGAGTTACATTCTGTATTATACCCCAGAGCTGCACTCATTATTCTGCTGGTGCAGTCACTGTGTACATTACATTACTTATCCTGTACTGATCCTGAGTTACATCCTGTATTATACCCCAGAGCTGCACTCATTATTCTGCTGGTGCAGTCACTGTGTACATTACATTACTTATCCTGTACTGATCCTGAGTTATATCCTGTACTATACTGCAGAGCTGCACTCACTATTCTGCTGGTGCAGTCACTGTGTACATACATTACTTATCCTGTACTGATCCTGAGTTACATCCTGTATTATACCCCATAGCTGCACTCAATATTCTGCTGGTGCAGTCACTGTGTACATACATTACATTACTTATCCTGTACTGATTCTGAGTTGCAATCTGTACTATACTCCAGAGCTGCACTCACTATTCTGCTGGTGCAGTCACTGTGTACATACATTACATTACTTATCCTGTACTGATTCTGAGTTGCAATCTGTATTATACTCCAGAGCTGCACTCACAATTCTGCTGGTACAGTCACTGTGTACATACATTACTTATCCAGTACTGATCCTCAGTTACATCCTGTATTATACTCCAGAGCTGCACTCACTCTTCTGCTGGTGCAGTCACTGTGCACATACATTACTTATCCTGTACTGATCCTCAGTTACATTCTGTATTATACTCCAGAGCTGCACTCACTATTCTGCTGGTGCAGTCACTGTGTACATACATTACTTATCCTGTACTGATCCTGAGTTACATCCTGTATTATACTCCAGAGCTGCACTCACTCTTCTGCTGGTGCAGTCACTGTGTACATACATTACTTATCCTGTACTGATCCTCAGTTACATCCTGTATTATACTCCAGAGCTGCACTCACTATTCTGCTGGTGGAATCACTGTGTACATACATTACTTATCCTGTACTGGTCCTGAGTTACATCCTGTATTATACTCCAGAGCTGCACTGTCTCTTCTGCTGGTGCAGTCACTGTGTACATACATTACTTATCCTGTACTGATCCTCAGTTACATTCTGTATTATACTCTAGGGTGTTATGAAAGCAGCTGTATACAGTGTATTATTCTCAGCACAGGTGGCAGTGCGGTCGTCATGTGCGGAGCTGCAGGAGAAGTCGGTAGTCAGACACCAACTACCTGACGCTGCTCAATTAAAATGTAAATTTTAGGTATTCTAAAGCTCATGATTTTGCATTGCGAAAACGGTACAATTTCCATTCTGTTTCATCTGGCGGTACTCACGTCCATCAGCGGTCCGCGCTTCCATATGCACAAGGTCAGGCTCCTTATCTAAGCCCATTACCGACCTAAAGGAATGAAAGCGAGAGAGGGAGAAACGGCACAATGAGATTCTTTCAGCACAAACAGGAGGAGATAGCCACATTATTAAATTGTATTGTGTTTTAACTGCATGACCAGTGGGGCATAAATACCTCAAATTGTCTATGTGGGGTGAATTATTATAGAGGACTCCACCTGAACTTTGGAAGGAAGGGCTGGGTGCAAATACTTCAGAGCTGCACTCAAGATTCCCCTGGTGGAATCACTGTGTAAATACATTTCCTTATCCTGTACTGATCCTGAGTTACATCCTGTATTATACTCCAGAGCTGCACTCACTATTCTGCTGGTGCAGTCACAGTGTACATAGATTACTTATCCTATTCTGATCCTGAGTTACATCCTGTATTATACTCCAGAGCTGCACTCTCTATTCTGCTGGTGGAGTCACTGTGTACATACATTACTTATCCTATTCTGATCCTGAGTTACATCCTGTATTATACTCCAGAGCTGCATTCTCTATTCTGCTGGTGGAGTCACTGTGTACATACATTACTTATAGTGTACTGATCCTGAGTTACATCTTGTATTATACTCCAGAGCTGCACTCACTATTCTGCTGGTGGAGTCACTGTATGCATACATTACTTATCCTGTACTGATCCTGAGTTACATCCTGTATTATACTCCACAGCTGCACTCACTATTCTGCTGGTGCAGTCACTGTGTACATACATTACTTATCCTGTACTGATCCTGAGTTACATCCTGTATTATACTCCAGAGCTGCACTCACTATTCTGCTGGTGGAGTCATTATACATACATTACTTATCCTACACTCATCCTAAGGTACATCTTGTATTATACCCCAGAGCTGCACTCACTATTCTGCTGGTGCAGTCACTGTGTACGTACATTACATTACTTATCCTGTAATGATCCTGAGTTATATCCAGTACTATACTCCAGAGCTGCACTCACTATTCTGCTGGTGGAGTCATTATACATACATTACTTATCCTGAACTCATCCTAAGGTACATCATGTATTATACCCTAGAGCTGCACTCACTATTCTGCTGGTGGAGTCACTGTGTACATACATTACTCATCCTGTACTGATCCTGAGTTACATCCTGTATTATACTCCAGAGCTGCACTCACTATTCTGCTGGTGCAGTCACTGAGTACATACATTACTTATCCTGTACTGATCCTGAGTTACATCCTGTATTATACTCCAGAGCTGCACTCAGTCACCTATGGACAGCCCCTGCTGCAGCCAGATGCAGTAGAGCCGGACACAGGTCATACCAGCAGACGGTGCATTTACAATGGGGCTTTACCCCAGACCCTGGATTGGCATTCCATGTGCCATGTACCCAATCTATGAAGAAGCTCTTCTTATCCGGCAGCGTCCACCTCTTATCCTGCCCTTCTCAGCACGGACATGGAGGCCGGGAGCAGAGTCTTGCATTCTGACATGTTCATACATTTTATCCTTCATCATAACTCATTCTGACGGTAAATCCGATTACCCGGGATGCTGGGCCGGTCGGCTCTGACCTTGATATTTCCCGGCTGCCAGATATCTTTATTTCCCTGTAGCTCGTTTTTCACTAGGAATGGTTCTTGAAGTTTGGAGAACTGACAACACCGGGGGCTGTCACTGTCCCCGTTCCTTGTCCCCAGGGCGGCTGCCGTATAACTAGCCGCCCCATTTCCCATGCTAACCCATAGGGACTGGCCTCTACTGGGAGGACAGAAAATACATTGTGTTTCACACTTGTTTAAGCTTGCACCCTGAAGAGAAGGAGTCTGGGGAAATATTCCTTGAGCGCACGGACTTGTCTCTTGACTAGAAATAAATAATTCATGATTTTTCAAAGGCAAAACTCTACACGATGGAGGAAAGTAAACCACCGCCATCAACGCCAAGGATCCGGAGAGATGATTGTGCGAGCTGGGACGTGCGTCCTCGGATCACCCGTGGTCTGCCTGTCCGATACAGCCGGGCGGAGAGAAGGAACGGCGATCTATGGGGAAGGCGAAGCCCAACTAAGAGAAACCGCTAATTAATTACATCTGAAAAATGATGCTGGTCATTTACTTAAATTTGGGGAAATTCCTCGTCCTTCCAGCAGCCCATGTCCTAAATTCAGTTTCCTAGGGTAACATCTAGAAATGAGCGAATAATTGAAAAGTTTGATTCTGCTGATTCGCCAAATTTTGCAAAAAAATTAGCTTTGTGACGAATTACTTCGTTACGAAGCAAATTTTTTTGTAGGTAGTGTGCGCAATGACAGGGAGCTGTTATAGCACCGTCCCGTCATTGTACCCCTTAGATGCCGCATTCATACATGATCGCGGCATCTGAGTGTAAAAACTGTGTAAAATTAACAATATTTTTTTTTTTTTATCATACTGACCGCCTTCATTTGCTCACGACGGGTCGGGCGGCGCCAACTTGCTTGAAACTCTGTAGCAAAATCTTGCGCGAGATTATGTCACCAAGCACGGGATTTCGGCCGAGATCTTCAATCAAGATGGAGTCTGGCGGCCCGTTGCGAGCAAATGGAGGCGGTAAGTTTGAATTTTTTTGTTTTTTATACTATTTCAGGTTAAATTGATTCTCTGACATGAAGCACGAGGAAATTTGACTAAAAGGCGAATCAAATTTTTCCTGAAATTTGGATCGAATTCCACTTCGTGGGATTCGATTCGCTCATCTCTAGTAACATCCACCAACGGGTGTCGCAGTGGGTGGTCATGCATCTAAGATATCTTTTTATACCGGGCATATTGTTGTGTGGAGTGTGGTGCACTATAAAGAGGGTGCATGAAGATGAAGAGGAGAGCGTACGTAGAGGAGGAGAGTACATGTAGAGGAGGAGAGTACTACAACTGTATATAGTTATGTATGATTATGTATTTTATTGTATGCTTCTTCTGGCCAAAGCTACCAGCAAGGAGTGGACGGCAAAGGTTGGCAGGAAAAGGGTTAACCTCCCTGTTCATTCCCTCTTGGTAGGAATAGGCTGGTCCTACTTCTGACCAAGAGAAGAGAGTTCCTGTCCAGACACAGAAGGGAGAGGAAGCACATTGCAGAGCTCCTGCTCCTGTTACAAACGTTCCAGAGAGAACATAGACCAGTACCACCTAAGTGCCAAACTGCAGGCACCCAACACCTCCAAATCCATACTGATGCCAGAGAAGATTTGCACTTAAAATCCGATGCTACTTGAAATTCTACATTGCAACTTTGTTACATTTCATTCTGGCCTTATTTTTCGGTACTACATTTATACTGCACCGATCCCCAGAGAGCAATGGCCTGAGAGTAATTGTGACAGACTACTGCATCAGGGCCACTACCACTCCCATGCTCTGCACCGGCTTCTTTTGGGCTCACTGAAGGAGGAGGAGAGTACATGTAGAGGAGGAGGAGAAAAGTACATATGGAGGAGGATGAGAGTACATGTAGAGGAGGAGGAGAATACATGTAGAGGAGGAGGAGGAGAAAAGTACATATGGAGGAGGATGAGAGTACATGTAGAGGAGGAGGAGAGTACATGTAGAGGAGGAGGAGAAAAGTACATATGGAGGAGGATGAGAGTACATGTAGAGGAGGAGGAGAATACATGTAGAGGAGGAGGAGAAAAGTACATATGGAGGAGGAGGAGAATACATGTAGAGGAGGAAGGTGGTACATATAGAGGAAGAGGAGAATACATGTAGAGGAGGAGGAGAGTGAATGTAGAGGAGGAGGAGAATACATAGAGGAAGAGGAGAAAAGTACATATGGAGGAGGAGGAGAATACATGTGGAGGAAGGAAGGTGGTACATATAGAGGAAGAGGAGAATACATGTAGAGGAGGAGGAGAGTACATGTAGAGGAGGAGGAGAATACATGTAGAGGAGGAGGAAAAAAGTACATATGGAGGAGGATGAGAGCATATGTAGAGGAAGAGGAGAATACATGTAGAGGGGGAGGAGAAAAGTACATATGGAGGAGGAGAATACATATAGAGGAAGAGGAGGGTACATATAGAGGAAGAGGAGGGTACATATAGAGGAAGAGGAGGGTACATATGGAAGAGGAAGAGAGTACATATAGAGGTGGATGAGGGTATATACTGGGGAGGAGAAAACATATAGAGGAAGAGGAGGTACACATGGAAGAGGAGGAAAGTACATATAGAGGAGGATGAGAGTACACATAGAGGAGAAGAATACATATAGAGGAAGAGGAGATACACATGATAGAGCAGGAGAATAATACATGTAGAGAAGAAGAGTACATATAGAGGAAGAGGAGGCAAGAACATGAAGGGGAGGAGAAAATTGCACACAGAAGAGGAGGAGGAGGTTAATACATGTAGAGGTGGAGGAGGAGGATAATACATGTAGAGGTGGAGGAGGAGGTTAATACATGTAGAGGTGGAGGAGGGGGATAATACATGTAGAGGAGGAGGAGAAGGGTACATATAGAGAGGATGAAAGTGCATATAGAGAAATAGTAGACTCCAGGCTTTTTTTTATTTAATATCATTCATTTTCACACTGATCACTTCTGTAATACACTGATCACTTTTATATTACATTGTACTACTGTATGTAGTACAGTGTATTATACTGTCGCAGGTTAGGCAATCACTGAGGGCAAACCCTTCATTAGGCCCATGGCTGCCATAATAAGACTGGGGGCTGTTGCCTGATAAAAGGAGCCCCCTCCCACTGAAATGCTTAGATGCTGCTGTCACTATTGACAGTGGCATCTAAGGGGTTGAAAGGTCCGGATCAGCGCTTCCGATCAGGAGCCCGGCTGTCATGAGAGAGCTGAGCTCCTGCTCTGAGTTGCACCGGAGACCCGTACAACGCTTAGACCAGGCCTCCGTAAAAAGGCAGCAGTGTTAGTGACTGCTGTAAAAAGGTGTATTTGTGGTCACTAACAGGTTAAAAAAGTTACATAAACCCTATCTTAATTGAATTTTCTGGGACTTTAAGGCGACATCTCACGTAGTCGCTGCCCTTTAATGTTTAATAAACTGCAACCTGAGTCAGGGCTATGAAATATTAATACTCTGCGCAGCAATAATTATTAGACGTGTAAACATATATAATCCAATTAGCGACTTCAATAAAACAAGCGGCTACAAGTTTCTCGACGTGTGCCGGGCTCACTACGCAGCAGCCGAAGGCGACGAGGGGTTGTCCAGTATTAGGAAAACATGGATGCTTTCTTATAAAAACAGCGCCGCGCTCATCCACAGGTTGTATGTGGAACTGCAGCTCAAACACCTTCACATGAAAGAAGGTGAGCCGCAATAATATACAACTCCGCCCCCCATGGACAGGTGAGGATAGACAAATGTGCAGGCTATGTATTACGGTAAAATTCCAATAATCCAGAAACTGAAGGTCTGGAAATTTGAATAATCCGTCACGGAACAAAAATAGCCCTGAACCAGATTATTGGAGTACTGCAGTGGTGGGTCCTAATGATAAATTAGGCATCAGCTTTCAGGGGTTTTCCCACAAAAAATATCCTACAGTTTTCAAAGCAGAGCCTGCATCTGAATACTTTTGTAATTGCATGTAATTAAACATTTTTCATAGCCTCTGAGTTATTCAATAAAATATATCTGTATAGCGCCACCTGCTGTTTTTTTTATTATTATTTCCTTATCCAGCTCACTGAGATGGTCGCACATGCTCAGTTTTATCCTTCAACTGCCTTCTGAGTTAGAGCTGCAGCAGAATGGACACGCCCCCTGAGCTACAGCAGGAAAGACACTCCCCTGAGTTGCAGCAGGAAAGACACTTCCCTTGAGCTGCAGCAGAATGGACACGCTCCCTGAGCTGCAGCAGAATGGACAGTCCCCTGACCTGCAGCAGGAAAGACACTCCCCTTGAGCTGCAGCAGAATGGACACGCCCCCTGAGCTGCAGCAGGAAAGACACTCCCCTTGAGCTGCAGCAGAATGGACACGCCCCCATAGCTGCAGCAGGAAAGGCACTCCACTTGAGCTGCAGCAGAATGGACACGCCCCCTGAGCTGCAGCAGGAAAGACACTCCCCCTGAGTTGCAGCAGGAAATGAGTGTCACCGCCTTTTCTCTGTGGTATGTGGCACAGCGCCATACAGATGGATGTGGCTGTGTCTGGTACTGCAGCTCAGCCCACTGTAAAGGGCTTCAGTAAGAAGATCTCTTAGGCTACGTTCACAATGCCCTATATACACATTTTTAACATGGGGGCCTATGGGCGACACATGCCACTGTATGGCCATAAAGTGGCAAACATCAGAGGCACAGCCTCAGGAATCCTCCCAGTGTTTACCTCTGACATACAGAATATGTACATGTCTGTAAGAAGTGAGCTCCCCCTAGTGGTGGTTGTGGAAAGAATATGTATATTTCTAAATGCAGTGAGCTCCTCTTATGGTGGTTACAGGCAGAATCTGTATACAGTGAGCTCCCCCTAGTGGTGGTTGCGGAAATAATATGTATATATCTAAATGCAATGAGCTCCTCTTATGGTGGTTACAGGCAGAATCTGTATACATCTGTACACAGTGAGCTCCCCCTAGTGGTGGTTACAGTCAAAATCTGTATACATCTGTAGTAAGTGCCCTATAGTGACGGTTGCAGAAAGAATATGTATATATCGAAATGCAGTGAACTCCCGTAATGGTGATTACAGGCAGAATCTGTATACATCTGTACACAGTGAGCTCCCCCTAGTGGTGGTTGTGGAAAGAATATGTATATATCGAAATGCAGTGAACTCCTCTTATGGTGGTTACAGGCAGAATCTGTATACATCTGTATACAGTGAGCTCCCCCTAGTGATATGTTGCAGGCAGAATATGTATACAATTGAATGCAGTGAGCCCCCCACGTGGTGGTTGCAGGAAGAATCTGTATATAATTGTACCCCTAATGGTAGCTGCAGGAAGAATATGTATATGTATAGATTGCAGTGAGCTGTGGCTGCAGGCAGAATATATGCCTTTGTATCCAAAGAGCTCCCCCTAGTGTTTATTTTCAGGCAGAATCTGTACACATCTGTAGTAAGCTCCATGTAAATGCAGTGAGCTCCTCCTAGTGGTGGTAGCAGGCAGAATCTGTATACATCTGTATGCAATGAGCTCCCCCTAGTGGTAACTGCTGGCAGATTCTGCATACATTATATTTAACGTGGTGACCATGCTGCCAGGGCATGCTGGGGGTTGTAGTTTGGCTTAGGCCTCTTTCACACTTGCGTTGTCCGGATCCGGCGTGTACTCCACTTGCCGGAATTACACGCCGGATCCGGAAAAACGCAAGTGTACTGAAAGCATTTGAAGACGGATCCGTCTTCAAAATGCTTTCAGTGTTACTATGGCACCCAGGACGCTATTAAAGTCCTGGGTGCCATAGTAGTAGTGGGGAGCGGGGGAGCAGCATACTTACCATCCGTGCGGCTCCCGGGGCGCTCCAGAATGACGTCAGAGCGCCCCATGCGCATGGATCATGTGATCCATGCGATCACGTCATCCATGCGCCTGGGGCGCCCTGACGTCACTCTGGAGCGCCCCGGGAGCCGCACGGATGGTAAGTATGCTGCTCCCCGCTCCCCACTACAGTTTACCATGGCTGCCAGGACTTTAGCGTCCCGGCAGCCATGGTAACCATTGAGAAAAAGCTAAACGTCGCATCCGGCAATGCGCCGAAACGACGTTTAGCTTAAGGCCGGATCCGGATCAATGCCTTTCAATGGGCATTCATTCCGGATCCGGCCTTGCGGCAAGTGTTCCGGATTTTTGGCCGGAGCAAAAAGCGCAGCATGCTGCGCTATTTGCTGCGGCCAAAAAACGTTCCGTTCCGGAACTGAAGACATCCTGATGCATCCTGAAGGACGGACTGTCCATTCAGAATGCATTAGGAAAATCCTGATCAGGATTCTTCCGGCATAGAGCCCCGACGACGGAACTCTATGCCGGAAGACTATAACGCAGGTGTGAAAGGGCCCTTATAAGAGTAAATGCCATGTATTGTACAATGTTTGCTCAGTTTCACCTCCATTTTCCTGATTAGAATCCATTTTTGGAAACTTTTACTTTTAGAACAATCTATTAAAAGCGTAAAACTAATAAAACCCACCGCCAGTCGCATTCTTCACCGAGCGCCACGTCCCCCAAAACAAATGTTTACACAGAGGAGAATTTATTTTGCTCCCTCGCCGCCTCCGATCGCTGTCGAATACATAATTACAGGCTGCATATTCCATCTTGGTGAAATGAGTTGAGATGGAAACAATCTGAGAAAATTTGTCATTGTATATTTCTTTCTCGCAGGAACCCACACAAAGCGACGGAGCCTCACGAAACGCTCCCCGCAAGCGACGTCTCAGGAACACAAATGTCAGCCGGCATAAGGCAGAGCGAGGTGCGCAGCTCCGAGATGAGAGCTGAGCAGAAAGCTGAGATAATCCTGGAAGACCCTATACAGCCAGATGTAGCAGAGCTGAGTTTGACACCTGCAGATTGCCGATATCTCAGGTGCCAAATGCATGAAATCCAGGCTGCAAGACGGTCAAAAATGCATGCATGTGACCTATGACCTCTACACCGCACTTGAAGATGGCGCAGTGACTCATATGGATATGGAGAAGTGTTTTACTCAGATTGAGGCAATGAGCGCGTGGTTACCGCTCCTCAGAGGGGGCACAAACTTACCGGTCACACACTACGTGGTGGCACAGAGCTAGGCAGTTTTCTAACTGTCTCCAGATTCTCCACCACTTGTATCAGGCGGTTGTCCCTAACAACCGGTCAGACACTCGCCGCACTCACAGTGTACTTTTGCCGTTGCCAATAGCAACCTCTGGCCACCGGGCGTCTCACAGAACTTACAGTAGTCTTCACAAGTCCGAAAAAGCAAATAAATTGCAAAATCCTTACAATAACTTGTCTTTCCATAAATGCTCTGGAAATGCTAAACATTTAATTCTAAATCAATACAATGTATCCAGTTTGTGTTAACCCTTTACAGAAAATAAAGAGGAAGGAATATTAGGCAGTGCCACCGTTTTTTTTTTAAAGCTCACTTTCCTTTGAATGGCTGCTCTAATATTTAGCGGCATCACCACCGTTTCTGAGAGCTGCTTGACGTCTGTGCTGCACGGGGTCGACCAACTTCTGGCCTCTCTGAACAGGTCCTCCAGTCCAGCATGATTGGACTACCTTCCACAGTCCTTCAGCATTTTTGGGTTTTGCCTCATAAACCACATTTTTATGTCACCCCCCCCCCCCCCCCCCCCCCCCACAAGTTCTCTAAGGATTAAGGTTGGGGGATTGGGAAGCCACTCCATTACCTCAATCCTGTTTGTCAGTAACTAAGATGTTGTCCACTTACTGCTGTGTTTTGGGTCATTGTCGTATTTTTCTACAAGTATTTTGATATAACTGCACTGATCCATGATCCCTCCGTTGCAATAAATAGGCCCGACGCGAGGTATGAGAAAAATCCCCATATACAGATTTTTTCAGCACCATGCTTTACTGTCTTCACAGTGTACTGCGGCTTGAATTCAGTCCTTGGTGGTCGTCTGACAAACTGTCTTCGAACACTAGACCCAAAAAGAACAATTTTGCTTTCATCAGTCCACAAAATGTTGCCCAATTTCTCTTTCAGCCAATGGCCCAGATTCAGGTAGATTTGCCCATTACTTACACCTGAGCCGCTCAGCTGAATTTCTCTGCGCTGGAGCAATTTTGCCAAATTGCCACCTGATTCAGGAATCGTTTGTTCATTTAATTTGCTCCTGTTTAAGGCAAAGCTGAGGGCGCAAGGCCGTGCAAGTCAAAGTGGGTGTGCCCCTATGTAAATGAGGAATTTTCGGCTCAGCAGAGGTTTGCTAGCAGAATTTCAGGGCAAATCCTGCTCAGCTGCTTGCACTGAGCAAATAAATAGGAGCAGACTTGCGCAGGTTCTTTGCTGAATTTCATCCTGCTTTTTCCTACCCCCCCCTGAGCAAGGAAATTCAGCCCTTTTGCAAGACATGGCACCTCCCAAAGGGACCAAAATAAGGAAGGCCAACTTTGTGGCTGCAGAGATGGACATCCTGATTGCTGCACTCCAGCAGCATAAGGAAGTCCTATATGGTGCCCAGCGGGCAAACACCACCATTGCCCAAAGGAGGGCTATATATGAAGCCATTGCCCTGGACATCAATGCCCTGGGTAATGAAGTGCGTACCTGGGATGACATTTGGCCATCTTTTGCTAACTTGCCCCTGCTTTTAACAGGAGCAAGTTTGCCCAGGGAAAAAAGCTTGCACGCTTCCAGCGCAAGATGCGCATCACACGCGCATGTTTCTGAATCATCGGCAGTACCTAATTTGCATATTCGCTGAGGGAATTCCATGAAGGCGCAACTTACACCCCGCGCAAAATTGCACGCAAATTGCGCAGGAACAGCTAGGCTGCGTGCGCGGGAAAATGGCCGCATTTCAGGCTTAACTGGTTTACAGAATCAGCCGCAAATTTGCATAGGAGCAAATCAGTACTTGCGCGGCGCAAATCACACTTGTTCCCGCGCAAGTGCTTCTTGAATCTGGGCCAATGTGTTTAACCTTGTCAGGACATGTCTCTTTTTCAACAACAGGACTTTATGGGGAGTTCTTGTTGGTAACTTGGCTTCACTTGATCGTCCTATGATTGTAGTGGTGCTCACTGGTAACTTCAGATCTTCTTTCATCTTTTTGGAGGTGATCAGTGTCTTCACTTCATCGTCTTTTGATTGTAGCAATGCTCACTGGTAACCTCAGATCTTATTTCTCCTCTTTCTGGACTTGATCATTGGCTGAGTCTTTTCTCATTTTGGCTCTTCTTCCATCTATTCGAACAGTAGTTCCCCGATTCCTTCCACGTTTCAGGTTTTAGTTGCCACTTTAAGGCATTTGAGGTTAGCTGAGCGGCCTATCACTTGCTACTCTTCCCTGTATGTTCTTCCCTCTCTAATCAACTTTTTAATCAAAACATGTTCTTCATCAGAACAATGTCTGTAAAGACCCATTTTCTACAGTATTTCAGAAGGAAATGCACTATAGATAACACGTGGAACATTTGCCTCCCTCCTACCTTAAAGGAAATGTGTCACCAATAATTGTATCTGCCAGATAAAACCAGAAAGCAGCACATATCCTTTTTTTCTAATCTGTTTTTATTTCCTGAATACAGAATTTTATTTTAATTCTATTTCCTGAACATGATTATGGGGGCCATCTTGCCTAAGCTGTTTTTAACAGCATTTAGAAAGCATTAAGAAAATTGCTTTACAGAAGCCCCATGAGCCATAGGCACAATGGTCTGGAGGGGGACCTCCTTGAGTTCCATGGAAAGTTTTCTAGGCATGCTCTGTGACCTGTGCAGACAAGGAAAGAATAGATAAGCTTGGAGAATCTCCTATTGTGATTGGAGGATCCTGCCTTATCTGTACACAGAGGTGATATCATTATAGGCAGGTCTAGAATAATATATAACTGTAGTAAAGTGACCCGTACAAGCCAAGAAGTAGTGCCTATTATTAGGCTTAGTGGCCGAAAACTGCAGGATTTTATCTTTTCTGTTTAAATATAGATATTGACATGGGAAATCAAAAATAACATCATCAAAAATTATAAAAAAATATGTTAAACATGAAAATGTGATTTAAACAATAGGTCATTATCTAATGACACATTCCCTTTAAATAAAATCCAAAATTCACGCCTGTGGCCTCCATTTCTGGTTTTGGCTCACAATCCCTGATAGAAATCACTGACGAGAACATGGGAATGAGGTCTAACTCCTCACTGCCATTATTTTGAGCACATCCCTTTCCATTAATGATACAATTACTCAGAATGAATGGGATGCATGTCCTGATTGTTGGGTCTGTTTTTTCTTCTTCTTCAATTACTCTACACTTACAAGTAAGTTAATTTCTACGTAGAAATATCACTTCTACCAAAAGAAGTGATTTATCAGGTTCATGATGTCGGACTGCTATTTCCTTAACACTGCTGACCTCACTGCCCTCAGTGCACACTCAGCAGTGCAGGTACAGGTCACAGAGGAGTAGTTATAGAGAACAGGGGGGTAGTTACCGGGCATAGGGTCTGGATATGTCACAGGGGGCAGTTACAGGGCACAGCAGGGCAGATAGAGGGCACCGTGGAGCAACTACAGGGCAGATACAGGGCATAGCAGGGCAGATATAGGGCACAGTGGGGCCGATACAGGGCACCGTGGAGCAACTACAGGGCAGATACAGGGCATAGCAGGGCAGATACAGGGCACAGTAGGGCAACTAAAGGGCACAGCAGGGCATATACATGGCACCGTGAAGCAACTACAAGGCACAGCAGGGCAGATACAGGGCACAGTGGGTCAGAAACAGGGCACAGCAGGGCAGATACAGGGCACAGTGGGTCAGAAACAGGGCACAGCAGGGCAGATACAGGGCACAGTGGGTCAGATAAAGGGCAAAGCAGGACAGATAAAGGGCACCGTGGAGCAACTACAGGGCACAGCAGGGCAGAAAAAGGGCACAGTGGGGCAGATACAGGGCACAGCAGGGCAGATACAGGGCACAGTGAGGCAACTACAGGGCACAGCAGGGCAGATACAGAGCACAGTGGGGAAGATACAGGGCACAGCAGGGCAGATACAGGGCACAGCAGGGCAGATACAGGGCACAGTGAGGCAACTACAGGGCACAGCAGGGCAGATACAGGACACAGTGAGGCAACTACAGGGCACAGCAGGGCAGATACAGGGCACAGTGGGGTAAATACAGGGCACAGCGGGGCAGATACAGGGCACAGTGAGGCAACTACAGGGCACAGCACGGCAGATACAGCACAAATCACAGAAAGGGTTAGTTCCTCTAGAATATCAGGTTCAAGGCAAACACATTATAGTCTCTTGGGGCAGAAGTGGTCAGCAATCACTTGTGTTACTCAGGTCGTTCTCTTCACCATGTTCCAGCGCATTCAGGTAGCTCGCTCGCTATATTCAGAGGTCCCATAGCCGTGAATGGAGCGGTGTCTACACATCCAGTATGAGAATTGCTCTTCATTCATGTCGATACCCTGTTATTAGTGTTGAGCGAGCATCACTATGCTGGGCACATCGCAGTGTTCGACCGAATAATGTGTATGCTTGAGCACAATTGAAGACAACGAAAATCAATGGGAGACCAGAGCATTAACCCAGGCACCCCCTGCTCTGAAGAGGGGAGGGTGTCTGGTTCACAGAAAAAGGTCAGAAATTGATGGAAACACCACCAAAATGGTTGGAAAACAGCATGGGGAGGATGTCTGGATGTATCTTGGACTCCCATTACCTATGACATACAATAGACAACCACACAAAGGCTATATGCCAAAAGCCAGGTATGTGCAAGCCTACACCCTATCCATGAGACAGATACAGTCAGCATACCTTACAATGGCAGCCTTGTGCACTACGAGACATTCCAAACCATTTTTTTTTCCTCAGATAGGAATATTTACAATCTATCACTCATAAACGTTCCATCCCATCATCATCTGACTTTATTACATACTTTCTTATCAAGTTCTATAACTTCTAAACATTCCATCCCATCTGAGGCATTCCAAACCAGCTCTCATCTAACTATGAGCCAGTTGCCATGAGCAAAGTTGCTTCATATCTGTTGGATGGCTTGGGTGGACCTGCACACCTAGATCAATATCATTAGGGAGACAAAAAGTTTTCTGATTGTCCTAACATAATATTCAATAACCTTTCTATACAGTTTTGTCATGTAAACGCTTTTGCATAATTGTGGGCATATGCAAATTAGCAGAATCTGCTTGTTTTACAGCAGAAACACCATTTGCATGGAAAATTTGCAACAAAAATTTGTGATTACAATATTCGCGATCAGCACTACTCAAGAACAGCTCCATTTATTGGATTCATAGTCTTTTTTTTAAAATACATTTTAATAGGTTTTGATATCATTTGCTCACTAAATTAAGCAAGGATCAGGTAGGCACTAGTGATGAGCGGCAGGGGCAATATTCGAATTTGCGATATTTCACGAATATTTGGGCGAATATTCGCCATATATTCCAGAATTCGCGAATTCATGATCTCCAGGCATTATTTTCTTGATTGGGAAAATTTGCATAAAAATTTCCGCATAAAAATTCGCATGAACTGGTATTTTCCCAAAAATCGAATATTCGCAATTACGAATATATTTTGCGATATTCGAAATATTCGTGAATTCTCAAAGTGCCGATATTCGCGATTAAAATTCGCAATTTGAATATTTGTGATCAACACTAGTAGGCACCACCAAGTGACTCTACTAAATAATTGAAATAAGTTTTGGGGTGCTGAAAAAAACAAAACAAAAAAGGTTTATTGATATAAAAAGAAAGTAGGTGAATAAAATCCAAAACGTATATGATGTCAGGTCCACACAATGTGGGGTTTTGCTCTGGTAGACAGGCTAGTGGACGCAGTATAGAGGCAATCACAAAGTCTTTAACTTAAACAGTTTGGTGTTTATTCACTCAAGGAAAAACAAAATGACCGTTCACAGTCTTGGTGTTTGTTCACACCATGCAATGTCCATAGAACAAAATCTTCACCTGGTTAGCAGTTTTCCATCCGAAGTCCACAGCAGGCTTTAGGGTCCTGTTTCCCGGCATATGGCTCTCAGCCCTTTGGCACGGCACAAATTCACAGGTCCCAAAACACAGAGACTCCCCAGCTTCTCTGTCAGATGGAGGATCATCCACACCCAGCTGATACTGCTGGATGGGTTTATATAGGCCAAAAAAGACCCGGCCTGGAGCGTGGGGAGGAGCCACCCACCCAGCACTTTGGCTGCTCCCAGTAAGAGCCGGCCCTGATCGGCTTTACAGCCATACTAACAACAAAACAAAAGCACTAGCTGCCAATGCCACTTAAAACTACCGTCTCTTACCTCACGAGGCCAAGAATCTCGGTGACACATACCTTCCATCAATGACGGCCCCTTGTGCCTTCCTACAACGCCTATTGAAAGAATACCAACTGGGATCACAACGAACCAATCAGGGAATCACGTGGTAAATGAACCCCCTTAAACAGTATCACACAGTTGGAATAAGCAATAGCAATGGGCTGTACATCAACCTCAGGGTTTGGGGGTGCAACTGTCCAAGCAGCTGATAAAACACCCAAAGCCTGTTGAACTGCATCATGAAGATGCCTCATCAGGAGCGGCTAATGTGAGCGCGAATAGGAGCGGTATTAAGATGCGAAAAGGCATAGAAAAGAAGAACTACCCCACAAACTTAGGGCAGCACTCCAGCGCCATGATGGCCTTCACAGGGTAGTTCTTCTTTTCGGTTCCTTTTCGCATCCTAATACCGCTCCTATTCACGCTCACATTAGCCGCTCCTGATGAGGCATCTTCATGATGCAGAAACACGTTGAGCTGAGGGGTTAAGTCTTTATATGTGCAGCATGTGCAGGGCGAGTTAGGCATCAATGGTATCTTTATAGACATGCTGTGGGGGGGCATTGTAGGGATTTGCAACCAACATCATTATTTGCAGTTTATTGTGGTTGCACTCCCTGTAAGTTAGAGACTAGCTGTGCACTATTTAGTGGCAGTGTCCGCATTGGTCTGATAGTTCAACAGGCTTTGGGTGTTTTATCAGCTGCTTGGACAGTTGCACCCCCAAACCCTGAGGTTGATGTACAGCCCATTGCTATTGCTTATTCCAACTGTGTGATACTGTTTAAGGGGGTTCATTTACCACGTGATTCCCTGATTGGTTCATTATGATCCCAGTTGGTATTCTTTCAATAGGCGTGTGGACCTGACATCATATACGTTTTGGATTTTTTTCACCTACTTTCTATTTACATCAATAAACCTTTTTATTTTATTTTTATTTTAGCACCGCAAAACTTATTTCAATTATTTATTTGATATTATTTGCACATTTACATTCAAAGGTACATAGTGGATCAAATTTCAGGTCGTATTCCTTTTTTACATATATGTGCAGTGAAAATAAAGATAAAACACACACAAACATTTCCCTTACCCCCCTAAACCTCCCCCCTTCTATACAGGTGATGTGGTTTAAAGTTTTCTTTTTATTATAGGTATTCCTGGAGGTGTACAGTGTCTCATTTCAGAGTTCATGTGGATTTATTGTCGTGTAGTCTCATGGTAGTGCGTCTTTATGTAAGGATTGACGATGCTTTATATGTTATTGGTTTCATAGTCTTATGACAAGACTATGAATCCAATAGATGGCGCTGTTTATGAGTAGTGTAGATTGCGAATATTGCAATCACAAATTTTTATCAAAAATGGTTTTCAGCTGAAAAACAAGGCCACTTCTGCTCATTTGCATGTCTTTCCCATATACCCATGTTTATGCAAATGAGTTTACATAACAAAACTGTATAGAAAGGTTATTGAATATTATGTTAGGACAATCAGAAAACGTTTTGTCACCCTAATGATATTGATCTAGGTGTGCAGGTCCACCCAAGCCATCCAACAGATGCAAAATAACTTTGAGGCTTACTGGTTCTCAGTCAGATAAGAGCTGGTTTGGAATATCTCATAGTGCACAAGGCTGCCATTGTAAGGTATGCTGACTGTATCTGTCTCATGGATAGGGTGTAGGCTTGCACATACCTGGCTTTTGGCAAATAGCCTTTGTGTGGTTGTCTATTGTATGTTATAGGTAATAGGAGTCCAAGATGCAACCAGATGTCCTCCACATGCTGTTTCTGAACCATTTTTGTGGTGTTTTCATGAATTTCTAACCTTTTTCTGTAAACTAGACACCCTCTCTTCTTCAGAGCAGGGGGTGCCTGGTTTAATGCTCGGGTTCTCCCATTGATTTCCGTTATACTTGGGTGCTCAGTAGAGCACCTGAGCATCCCGATGTGTTCAGCCAGAGCACCCGAGCATTGTAGTGCTCGATGAGCACTACCTGTTATTGAGATAGGAGTGAATCCCAGAGAAGGGATGTTTATGGCAGATATTATCACTATGTCATACAGTCATGTGAAAAAATTAGGACACCCTTTGAAAGCATGTGGTTTTTTGTAACATTTTTAATAAAAGGTTATTTCATCTCCGTTTCAACAATACAGAGAGATTAAAGTAATCCGACTAAACAAAGAAAACTGAAGAAAAGTCTTTTCAAGATCTTCTGTAAATGTCATTCTACAAAAATGCCTATTCTAACTGAGGAAAAAGATAGGACACCCTTGCCCTTAATAGCGAGTGTTACCTCCTTTGGCTGAAATAACTGCAGTGAGACGGTTCTTGTAGCCATCTACCAGTCTTCGACATCGGTCTGAGGAAATTTTACCCCACTCCTCAATGCAGAACTTTTTCAGCTGTGAGATGTTTGAGGGGTTTCTTGCACGTACAGCCCTTTTCAAGTCACCCCACAGCATCTCAATGGGATTCAAATCTGGACTTTGACTTGGCCATTCCAGGACTCTCCATTTCTTCTTTTTCAGCCAATCTTTGGTTGATTTACTAGTATGTTTTGGGTCATTGTCATGTTGCATGGTCCAGTTCCGCTTCAGCTTTAATTTTCTAACTGATGGTCTCACATGTTCTTCAAGCACCTTCTGATACACAGTAGAATTCATCGTGGATTCTATGATGGTGAGCTGACCAGGTCCTGCTGCAGCAAAGCAGCCCCAAACCATGACACTTCCACCTCCATGCTTCACAGTTGGTATGAGGTTCTTTTCTTGGAATGCTGTGTTTGGTTTACGCCAAACATGTCCTCTGCTGTTGTGTCCAAATAATTCAATTTTGGACTCATCTGTCCAAAGAACATTATTCCAGAAGTCCTGGTCTTTGTCAACTTTATCTCTGGCAAATGTCAGTCTGGCCTCGATGTTTCTCTTGGAAAGCAAAGGTTTCCTCCTTGCACACCTCCCATGCAAGTTAAACTTGTACAGTCTCTTTCTGATTGTAGAGGCATGTACTTCTACATCAACAGTAGCCAGAGCCTGCTGTAGTTCTCGAGATGACACTTTAGGGTTTTTGGAGACCTCTTTTAGCATCTTGCGGTCTGCTCTTGGGGTGAACTTGCTGGGGCGACCAGTCCTGGGCATGTTGGCAGTTGTTTTGAAAGCCCTCCACTTGTAGACTATCTTCCGGACAGTGGAATGGCTGATTTCAAAATCTTTTGAGATCTTTTTAAATCCCTTCCCAGACTCATAGGCTGCTACAATCTTTTTTCTGAAGTCCTCTGACAGCTCTTTTGCTCTCACCATGGTGCTCACTCTCACTTCAACAGTCAGGAGCACACCAAACTAAATGTCTGAGGTTTAAATAGGGCAAGCCTCATTCAACATGCAGAGTAACGATCTACTAATTATGTGCACCTGGTGTGATATACCTGTGTGAGATCTGAGCCAATTTAAGAGGGAATACATGTGAGGGTGTCCTATCTTTTTCCTCAGTTAGAATAGGCATTTTTGTAGAATGACATTTACAGAAGATCTTGAAAAGACTTTTCTTCAGTTTTCTTTGTTTAGTTGGATTACTTTAATCTCTCTGTATTGTTGAAACGGAGATGAAATAACCTTTTATTAAAAATGTTACAAAAAACCACATGCTTTCAAAGGGTGTCCTAATTTTTTCACATGACTGTACATTTCTAGGTGAGAAAACCCCTTTAAAGCCACTTTTATTATAATGTGAAGCTTCAGCATTTCTGCCACCAGTGCCTGGGGACTAAGAAGATGATCGGGACCCAACCCTTATCATATTTGGCAATGGTAGGAACCCACAAAAGAAACAACTAAATGATGGATTTAGCTCAAGCCCACCCACCGGTGAAGCAGGGCTGGATTTGGCAT